>NC_090446.1:471207987-471521112 GCF_031143425.1 Pleurodeles waltl
CGAGTGAAGGGAGTAAATCCAATATGCAATTAACTGCTCCAAGAATTATAAGCTGGCGTCCACTCAAAACCAATATGTAAATTTCCCGCTTTCTAAAAAACAATATCACAGATCAGAGCTCAGATCAAGGGACGTAGACAAGGCATTGTGCCAAAATTAGTCATTGCCCATTACTTTGAAACTGTAATAAATCAAGACATCTTTGCAGCAAAAGCCATGCCATGACATTAAGTGGATCTGTGTTCACTTTCAGAAGCATGTTCTGCAAAATGAAGGAAGAGGGAATCAACTACATGAATGATGAGGGAACAAAAGACCTTCAGTGTGCCCTTGGTCAACACAAAAGGAGGTGGACTCAAGTGAAATACTAAAACTCATTTTCTATCCCACTCTACTTCCCCTTTAAAAGAAAACTAACTTCAAACAACAGGCATACATTGAGGGGAGGGTCAAAGTTTAAATGTTTTTAATTGAGAATCATGATTTGGCAAGGAGGCAGGAGATCAGAAAGAGCTGGACTGAACAGCTCCTCAGGGAAAGAGGCCTTTGAAAGATTAGTGAACTTATTATAAGCCCGTGACATGAGCACCGGAAATGGTGGGGCAACAATAAGCAGCTACGGTCAAACACTGAATTGTGAACAAAGGAGCCACGTTTCTTTCTTGCCCCATTAATGAAACCTCAGTGTTTTAAACAAGCATAAGTTCTCATCCCCAAGATAGACAAGGACAGGAATATACATAGTGTGCAAAGGCAAATTCTTAGTGTTACGGTGAATAACAAGGAGGTCCATTGTTAGAGACACTGCGAGCATCAGTCAACAGTTACGCAAAGAACCAACGAATGCCAACTGCTCCTCCCCATTCAAAAAACGTCAGAATTCCCTCTTCTGCTAACATTGAAAAACTTCATCTTAACCGGAGATCAGATCCAGGTCACCATGGTGATAATCCATAACATTCGTTGGTGAACGGCATCCAATATAATTCCTATTCAATCTCACCTTCTACCAGTTCAGAAATAGAGAACAGCTTCTCCAATGCTCCTGTGAAACTCCCTTGAGGATCGAACTGCCCATAGCACTCTCACCTACAGAGCAAGCAAATGGTCTTGCTACAGCCTTATGTCAGTGTGAGTTCTACCATGTAGTACTGTCATGGTACATTCAATCCTCTAGCCTAAGCGGTGTGTGAGCAGTCAACCTACAAGTAGTACAATAGAGATTTTCAAAACAAAGGCATCATTACTGTGCCACCTAAGTCAGGTTCAAAATGCTAGTGTGACCTATCTTTTTTCTGAAGCAAGGCCTGTAGTGCTTGAGGGCTAAAAATGTAGCTGAGGCATGTTGTGGAGAAGAGTAAATGCATCAGCCTCCTCTTTGAGCTACACTGCTGATGTTATGGGTATTTTCCTACCATGAACTCTACCAACTGGGGTCTAATGAAGATGTGTCCAAGCTTGTTTTGCCCCCAAATTGACGGGCACATGCCATCCTCAGCTGTTTTCATCTGGATTCTGGGTGTCAACAATCTTGACGTGGGTAAAAGGAAAGTGGCCAGTACGGCCATTGCTCTCGCCCTCCCACTGCCCATTGATGTTCATCTTGGTGACGCGGATGAGATCGCCGACCTGAGGAAGAAACAGAGAAGCTGTTAGAGAAGTCTCTTCAGGTACATGTGAGAGAGAACAAACATTAGAAAACACGGTCACCGGAACAAAGAAAGCAGGCATTAAGTGTACCAGAGTGCTGCCCCTCAAGGACCAAAGAGAGAAGTTGGGTCAGAAGAGACCAAAATGAGCAACTGTGAATACGGGGCACTTGGAATAATATTAGAAGCATGCGCCCCCTATACAGCAGAACTAAACAACTGGACTGCGAATCTATTCCTCAGGGGAAACATTCTTATTCCACAAAGTACTCTCATAGGCAAGTATGCTTCCAGCTAAAGTGTTCTCCCCAGTAGTAAAGGTGTCTTTTACAAATTACTTTCACAGGGGTGAACATCTCAGGGCTTTGGTGAGACGTCCATCCTCTCTTGAAAAGAAAAGGGCTGGCGCTGTGAACGAGCTCCACCTGTATCATTATTGTAAAGAAATGGCTCCCTGTTGCAGTTACCCCCCACTTTTTGCCTGATACTGATGCTGACTTGACTGAGAAGTGTGCTGGGACCCTGCTAACCAGGCCCCAGCACCAGTGTTCCTTCACCTAAAATGTACCATTGTATCCACAATTGGCACACCCTGGCATTCAGATAAGTCCCTTGTAACTGGTACTTCTAGTACCAAGGGCCCTGATGCCAAGGAAGGTCTCTAAGGGCTGCAGCATGTCTTATGCCACCCTAGAGACCCCTCACTCAGCACAGACACACTGCTTACAAGCCTGTGTGTGCTAGTGAGAACAAAATGAGTAAGTCGACATGGCACTCCCCTCAGGGTGCCATGCCAGCCTCTCACTGCCTATGCAGTATAGGTAAGACACCCCTCTAGCAGGCCTTACAGCCCTAAGGCAGGGGGCACTATACCATAGGTGAGGGTACCAGTGCATGAGCACTGTGCCCCTACAGTGTCTAAACAAAACCTTAGACATTGTAAGTGCAGGGTAGCCATAAGAGTATATGGTCTGGGAGTCTGTTTTACACGAACTCCACAGCACCATAATGGCTACACTGAAAACTGGGAAGTTTGGTATCAAACTTCTCAGCACAATAAATGCACACTGATGCCAGTGTACATTTTAGTGTAAAATACACCACAGAGGGCACCTTAGAGGTGCCCCCTGAAACTTAACCAACTAGCTGTGTAGGCTGACTGGTTCCAGCAGCCTGCCACACTAGAGACATGTTGCTGGCCCCATGGGGAGAGTGCCTTTGTCACTCTGAGGCCAGTAACAAAGCCTGCACTGGGTGGAGATGCTAACACCTCCCCCAGGCAGGAGCTGTGACACCTGGCGGTGAGCCTCAAAGGCTCACCCCTTTGTCACAGCCCAGCAGGGCACTCCAGCTTAGTGGAGTTGCCCGCCCCCTCCGGCCACGGCCCCCACTTTTGGCGGCAAGGCTGGAGGGAACAAAGAAAGCAACAAGGAGGAGTCACTGGCCAGTCAGGACAGCCCCTAAGGTGTCCTGAGCTGAAGTGACTAACTTTTAGAAATCCTCCATCTTGCAGATGGAGGATTCCCCCAATAGGGTTAGGATTGTGACCCCCTCCCCTTGGGAGGAGGCACAAAGAGGGTGTACCCACCCTCAGGGCTAGTAGCCATTGGCTACTAACCCCCCAGACCTAAACACGCCCTTAAATTTAGTATTTAAGGGCTACCCTGAACCCTAGAAAATTAGATTCCTGCAACTACAAGAAGAAGGACTGCCTAGCTGAAAACCCCTGCAGAGGAAGACCAGAAGACGACAACTGCCTTGGCTCCAGAAACTCACCGGCCTGTCTCCTGCCTTCCAAAGATCCTGCTCCAGCGACGCCTTCCAAAGGGACCAGCGACCTCGACATCCTCTGAGGACTGCCCCTGCTTCGAAAAGACAAGAAACTCCCGAGGACAGCGGACCTGCTCCAAGAAAAGCTGCAACTTTGTTTCCAGCAGCTTTAAAGAACCCTGCAAGCTCCCCGCAAAAGGCGTGAGACTTGCAACACTGCACCCGGCGACCCCGACTCGGCTGGTGGCGATCCAACACCTCAGGAGGGACCCCAGGACTACTCTGATACTGTGAGTACCAAAACCTGTCCCCCCTGAGCCCCCACAGCGCCGCCTGCAGAGGGAATCCCGAGGCTTCCCCTGACCGCGACTCTTTGAATCCTAAGTCCCGACACCTGGGAGAGACCCTGCACCCGCAGCCCCCAGGACCTGAAGGACCGGACTTTCACTGGAGGAGTGACCCCCAGGAGTCCCTCTCCCTTGACCAAGTGGAGGTTTCCCCGAGGAACCCCCCCCTTGCCTGCCTGCAGCGCTGAAGAGATCCCGAGATCTCTCATAGACTAACATTGCGAACCCGACGCTTGTTTCTACACTGCACCCGGCCGCCCCCGCGCTGCTGAGGGTGAAATTTCTGTGTGGGCTTGTGTCCCCCCCGGTGCCCTACAAAACCCCCCTGGTCTGCCCCCCGAAGACGCGGGTACTTACCTGCAAGCAGACCGGAACCGGGGCACCCCCTTCTCCCCATTCTAGCCTATGTGTTTTGGGCACCACGTTGAACTCTGCACCTGACCGGCCCTGAGCTGCTGGTGTGGTGACTTTGGGGTTGCTCTGAACCCCCAACGGTGGGCTACCTTGGACCAAGAACTGAACCCTGTAAGTGTCTTACTTACCTGGTAAAACTAACAAAAACTTACCTCCCCCAGGAACTGTGAAAATTGCACTAAGTGTCCACTTTTAAAACAGCTATTTGTCAATAACTTGAAAAGTATACATGCAATTTTGATGATTTGAAGTTCCTAAAGTACTTACCTGCAATACCTTTCGAATGAGATATTACATGTAGAATTTGAACCTGTGGTTCTTAAAATAAACTAAGAAAAGATATTTTTCTATACAAAAACCTATTGGCTGGATTTGTCTCTGAGTGTGTGTACCTCATTTATTGTCTATGTGTATGTACAACAAATGCTTAACACTACTCCTTGGATAAGCCTACTGCTCGACCACACTACCACAAAATAGAGCATTAGTATTATCTATTTTTACCACTATTTTACCTCTAAGGGGAACCCTTGGACTCTGTGCATGCTATTCCTTACTTTGAAATAGCACATACAGAGCCAACTTCCTACATTGGTGGATCAGCGGTGGGGTACAAGACTTTGCATTTGCTGGACTACTCAGCCAATACCTGATCACACGACAAATTCCAAAATTGTCATTAGAAATTCATTTTTGCAATTTGAAATTTTTCTAAATTCTTAAAAGTCCTGCTAGGGCCTTGTGTGTTAAGTCCCTGTTTAGCATTGTCTTTTAGAGTTTAAAAGTTTGTTAAAGGTTTGAAATTAGATTCTAGAAACAGTTTTAGATTCTTTAAAAAGTCTTCCAACTTTTAGCAAAATAATGTCTGATACAGAGATGAATGTGGTGGAACTCGACACCACACCTTACCTCCATCTTAAGATGAGGGAGCTAAGGTCTCTCTGTAATATAAAGAAAATAACCATTGGCTCCAGACCTACCAAAATTCAGCTCCAGGAGCTGTTGGCAGAGTTTGAAAAAGCCAACCCCTCTGAGGATGACTTCACAGAGGAAGAAATTAGTGACTTGGAGGGCAATTCCCCCCTTCCAGTCCTAAATAGGGAGACCAGGGCCTCTCAAGCCCTGTCTCCAAAAATGATAGTCAGAAATGTTGCTTCCCTCACAGGAGGGTCCAGCATTTCTGAAATCACTGAGGATGCTCTCAGTGAGGATGACCCCCTGTTAGCCAGGATGGTCAAAAGATTGGCTTTGGAAAAGCAGCTCCTAGCCATAGAAAGGGAAAGAAAAGAGATGGGCCTAGGTCCCATCAATGGTGGCAGCAACTTAAATAGGGTCAGAGATTCTCCTGACATCCTAAAAATCCCCAAAGGGATTGTAACAAAATATGAAGATGGTGATGACATCACCAAATGGTTCACAGCTTTTGAGAGGGCTTGTGTAACCAGAAAAGTGAACAGATCTCACTGGGGTGCTCTCCTTTGGGAAATGTTCACTGGAAAGTGTAGGGATAGACTCCTCACACTCTCTGGAAAAGATGCAGAATCTTATGACCTCATGAAGGGTACCCTGATTGAGGGCTTTGGATTCTCCACTGAGGAGTATAGAATTAGGTTCAGGGGGGCTCAAAAATCCTCGAGCCAGACCTGGGTTGATTTTGTAGACTACTCAGTAAAAACACTAGATGGTTGGTTAACTGGAAATGAAGTGTGTGACTATGTTGGGCTTTATAATTTGTTTATGAAAGAACACATTTTAAGTAACTGCTTCAATGAAAAGTTGCATCAGTATCTGGTAGACCTAGGTCCAATTTCTCCCCAAGAATTGGGAAAGAAGGCAGACCACTGGGTCAAGACTAGGGTAACCAAAACTTCCACTGGGGGTGACCAAAAGAAAGGGGTTACAAAAACTCCCCAGGAGAAAGTGGGTAACACTAGAAACCAAGAAAAAGAGTCCTCTGTAGGCCCCCAAAAACCAGAACAGGTGGGTGGGCCCCAGGACACAACCCAAAACAAAGGTGGGTACCAGGGTAAGAACTGGGATGCCACTAAGGCATGGTGCCACAACTGTAAACAGTCTGGGCACCACACCAAGGACACTTCTTGTCCCAAAAACAAACCCCAGAACAAAATTCCTGGGGTAACCAGTGTAGCCATGGGAGATGACTCCTCAGATGAGGAGGTCTTCCTAGCCTTCAACTGGAAACAGGGCCCAACAGGTGAGTTGGAGATTCCAGAGGGAAGCAGACACTTCCACCACCTACTGGTGAATGGAATCCCAACCACTGCCCTGAGAGACACTTGTGCCAGTCACACTATTGTGCATGACAGGCTGGTGCTCTCAAACCAGTACATCCCAGGTGAGACTGCCAGGGTAAGAGTTAGCCTAGACAGGGTCACTAAGAGGCCTGTGGCTTTAGTGCCCATAGAAGTGGGTGGCACTCTTAGCTGGAGAAGGGTAGTAGTCAGTACAGACCTCCCCCTTGATTGTCTCCTTGGAAATGACTACCCAGAGGTTAGTCAGAGCTCAAGAGAGGAACTGGTCCAGTGCCAGTCCTCTCCCAAGGATTCTGGAAGTCCTGCCTCTGCAGTAAATGCAAGCAGGCCCCAGAAGAAGAAGAAAAGAAAACAGAGTAGGAAGGGTGGACAACCTTTAGCCAAGGTTACAGCAAGCCAAGGAGATTCTGCTCCAGTAGGGGAGAACTCCAAAAATGGCCCTGATAAAGTCCAACCTGACCCACAAGAAGTCCTGGCTAGTCAGGCAACTGTTAAACCTGAGTGGGTGGCTCCTCAGCTAACAGAAGAAAGAGTGGAAGAAGGGTGTTTACTACAAGATGTGGTAACCCCCCACTCCAATACAGCAGACAGGCAACCTGAACCCAAAGAAGCCTGTAACTTAGCCCCTTCCCTTTTAGGTGAAGAGCTAAAGGTGTGGTTCTGGGCACTGACAGCTGTCAGTGGCCTCTGCTGGGTGTTAGCCTTTGTGGCTGCACTATCCTTGGCATGGTGGTCAGACCCCATGCCAAATAGCAAGTTAGGCCCCCTGACCCTGTTGGTCATGGTGGGGTTACTCCAGCTCTGGGTAACCTCTTTGGGTAAGCTAGGGATGACCCTGGCTAAGATAAGATTAGCAGAGGTGGATACCTCTAAACCCAAAATAAAAAGAATGGGTGGAGACATTGAAGAAGCAGACAAGAGGCAATTCAGACTAGGTCCTATCACTGTGGAAGTGGGTCAGTTCCCCAAAGGGAATGACCTGAACAGAAGGATGTAAGGCAGAGTAGGCCCTGCAACTAACCAGCCTATTTCTCCTACTCTTCCTCGCCTGACAGACTAGGAAGACTCTCCCAGCTTGGGCTGAGTCTCCTGGCCTGTGGGCTGGGGGGGGCTTGTGTAAAGAAATGGCTCCCTGTTGCAGTTACCCCCCACTTTTTGCCTGATACTGATGCTGACTTGACTGAGAAGTGTGCTGGGACCCTGCTAACCAGGCCCCAGCACCAGTGTTCCTTCACCTAAAATGTACCATTGTATCCACAATTGGCACACCCTGGCATTCAGATAAGTCCCTTGTAACTGGTACTTCTAGTACCAAGGGCCCTGATGCCAAGGAAGGTCTCTAAGGGCTGCAGCATGTCTTATGCCACCCTAGAGACCCCTCACTCAGCACAGACACACTGCTTACAAGCCTGTGTGTGCTAGTGAGAACAAAATGAGTAAGTCGACATGGCACTCCCCTCAGGGTGCCATGCCAGCCTCTCACTGCCTATGCAGTATAGGTAAGACACCCCTCTAGCAGGCCTTACAGCCCTAAGGCAGGGGGCACTATACCATAGGTGAGGGTACCAGTGCATGAGCACTGTGCCCCTACAGTGTCTAAACAAAACCTTAGACATTGTAAGTGCAGGGTAGCCATAAGAGTATATGGTCTGGGAGTCTGTTTTACACGAACTCCACAGCACCATAATGGCTACACTGAAAACTGGGAAGTTTGGTATCAAACTTCTCAGCACAATAAATGCACACTGATGCCAGTGTACATTTTAGTGTAAAATACACCACAGAGGGCACCTTAGAGGTGCCCCCTGAAACTTAACCAACTAGCTGTGTAGGCTGACTGGTTCCAGCAGCCTGCCACACTAGAGACATGTTGCTGGCCCCATGGGGAGAGTGCCTTTGTCACTCTGAGGCCAGTAACAAAGCCTGCACTGGGTGGAGATGCTAACACCTCCCCCAGGCAGGAGCTGTGACACCTGGCGGTGAGCCTCAAAGGCTCACCCCTTTGTCACAGCCCAGCAGGGCACTCCAGCTTAGTGGAGTTGCCCGCCCCCTCCGGCCACGGCCCCCACTTTTGGCGGCAAGGCTGGAGGGAACAAAGAAAGCAACAAGGAGGAGTCACTGGCCAGTCAGGACAGCCCCTAAGGTGTCCTGAGCTGAAGTGACTCTAACTTTTAGAAATCCTCCATCTTGCAGATGGAGGATTCCCCCAATAGGGTTAGGATTGTGACCCCCTCCCCTTGGGAGGAGGCACAAAGAGGGTGTACCCACCCTCAGGGCTAGTAGCCATTGGCTACTAACCCCCCAGACCTAAACACGCCCTTAAATTTAGTATTTAAGGGCTACCCTGAACCCTAGAAAATTAGATTCCTGCAACTACAAGAAGAAGGACTGCCTAGCTGAAAACCCCTGCAGAGGAAGACCAGAAGACGACAACTGCCTTGGCTCCAGAAACTCACCGGCCTGTCTCCTGCCTTCCAAAGATCCTGCTCCAGCGACGCCTTCCAAAGGGACCAGCGACCTCGACATCCTCTGAGGACTGCCCCTGCTTCGAAAAGACAAGAAACTCCCGAGGACAGCGGACCTGCTCCAAGAAAAGCTGCAACTTTGTTTCCAGCAGCTTTAAAGAACCCTGCAAGCTCCCCGCAAAAGGCGTGAGACTTGCAACACTGCACCCGGCGACCCCGACTCGGCTGGTGGCGATCCAACACCTCAGGAGGGACCCCAGGACTACTCTGATACTGTGAGTACCAAAACCTGTCCCCCCTGAGCCCCCACAGCGCCGCCTGCAGAGGGAATCCCGAGGCTTCCCCTGACCGCGACTCTTTGAATCCTAAGTCCCGACACCTGGGAGAGACCCTGCACCCGCAGCCCCCAGGACCTGAAGGACCGGACTTTCACTGGAGGAGTGACCCCCAGGAGTCCCTCTCCCTTGACCAAGTGGAGGTTTCCCCGAGGAACCCCCCCCTTGCCTGCCTGCAGCGCTGAAGAGATCCCGAGATCTCTCATAGACTAACATTGCGAACCCGACGCTTGTTTCTACACTGCACCCGGCCGCCCCCGCGCTGCTGAGGGTGAAATTTCTGTGTGGGCTTGTGTCCCCCCCGGTGCCCTACAAAACCCCCCTGGTCTGCCCCCCGAAGACGCGGGTACTTACCTGCAAGCAGACCGGAACCGGGGCACCCCCTTCTCCCCATTCTAGCCTATGTGTTTTGGGCACCACGTTGAACTCTGCACCTGACCGGCCCTGAGCTGCTGGTGTGGTGACTTTGGGGTTGCTCTGAACCCCCAACGGTGGGCTACCTTGGACCAAGAACTGAACCCTGTAAGTGTCTTACTTACCTGGTAAAACTAACAAAAACTTACCTCCCCCAGGAACTGTGAAAATTGCACTAAGTGTCCACTTTTAAAACAGCTATTTGTCAATAACTTGAAAAGTATACATGCAATTTTGATGATTTGAAGTTCCTAAAGTACTTACCTGCAATACCTTTCGAATGAGATATTACATGTAGAATTTGAACCTGTGGTTCTTAAAATAAACTAAGAAAAGATATTTTTCTATACAAAAACCTATTGGCTGGATTTGTCTCTGAGTGTGTGTACCTCATTTATTGTCTATGTGTATGTACAACAAATGCTTAACACTACTCCTTGGATAAGCCTACTGCTCGACCACACTACCACAAAATAGAGCATTAGTATTATCTATTTTTACCACTATTTTACCTCTAAGGGGAACCCTTGGACTCTGTGCATGCTATTCCTTACTTTGAAATAGCACATACAGAGCCAACTTCCTACAATTATTCAATAGAAAATATATGGGGGGTAGACCAAGAGAAGGTAATTAACGGGGAACGAAAGTTCAGGTGTAGCAAGAATAAACAAAAACTTAAGGAGTCCAACCTCTCACACTCATGTGCACCACAGAAAGGAAGGCCATAAGGGAGAAGGACAGCTTTTGCTCTAAGCAGTCACTTTGCCGCCACTAGTAAGTCCTTACAGGAGGAGGATCCTGTCTGAAAGAAAGTTCCTCTAGAGGAATAACTTCTTTCTTACAGTCTTCTCAATCCTACATCTGCCGTAGAAACTATCCACCCCTTCAAAACCCAACATAGATACAGGAGGAACCGATCCATGCCAGATTTTTATGCTGACTGGCTATAAATATAAATTCTATTTGGATTTCTTTTATGTACACATTTTGTTTAAAAACATGATAAGCTGGCATGGACCTAGCTCTACAATGAACAAACCTGTCCTAGATCCACTGCCACTATTGTAGACATTCATATTTTAACTTAACTCGCTGTGTGCAAGTAATCGAATAGTGTTTTGTAGATTTTGTCTGTCTGTTTTGTGTTGATTAGTGTCAAACGACCACCAAATAGAAAAATAACCAGGGTGCACTTTAACACAATCTATTTTCAAGTTGGGAACTACGTAGTTATCTACAATTGGGTTTCAAGGTCAGTGAACATCTATGGTATCCAACCATGGTGAACAATAGGTAATAGCATTAAAATGTTATAACTGCAGTCATTTTAATGTAAGAGGAAAATGGAATGCATTTGGTAAAAACTTAACATTTGTTATTATTTGAGCAATATCCTTTAGGCAAGCGAATTACAGCAGGATGACTTGAAATTCAGCAAGAAAGACTGTGGCAAAATTAACAACATATCATGTGAAGGTGAAAGTCGGATGAAGCTTCCTGAGCTGGCGTATCTTTGAGCACAAACCGCTCATGCCCACAGAGTTCATGACTAGTAACCAGCAGCTTCAAAAGAGATAGTTACCTTTGTTGGAATGG
Source organism: Pleurodeles waltl (assembly GCF_031143425.1). Classification (NCBI taxonomy): domain Eukaryota; kingdom Metazoa; phylum Chordata; class Amphibia; order Caudata; family Salamandridae; genus Pleurodeles; species Pleurodeles waltl. The sequence goes on from NC_090446.1 coordinate 471,219,254, forward strand.
AGATCATATACATCACAAAAAATGAACACATCTGGCTAGCCTCAACATGTTTCATCTAGTCTCAGCAGCCAGCTGTGGTGGTAAGGGTGCTCAAATAGACCACAGAAGATGTCCTACAAGCAGACATCTGCCTAGCAGAGCCTCAGCAAATGGAGTTAAGAATAGAGACTGCTATTGCTCAGCCATCCAGCATAGAAAGGGAACATACACTCAAAAACAAAAAAAACAACAACAAAAAATGACATGAAGATGGCCAGCCCTAGTAGTGAAACTTCAAACTAAAAAGCTCCCCTACATTGTGACTACCACTAATAGAGTGATGGTCCTTAAAGTTTAAGCGAAAACACACTGACAAGTGGGTGAGAGAAACTTTGAAGGGCTAGTTGTTCGATTGGCAAGTGATTAACCTGCAGAGCTGTGCCTCCAGCAATTTGAGTCCCATCCTGCTTTAGTCAACAGAAAAAAAAAAACTTAGTTGATGTGTTGTTTTCAGGATAACCCCCGCCTGAAATTCAAATCTATTTAGAGTTCTGTAGCCCACCCCCACTTAACAGAGGTATCCTTCACCTTCGGAAGCTGGATGGACAATGAGCATTAACAGCAACCCAAATGCTTCAGTACTCTTTGGCCCACCTGTTTCTCCTTGTTCATCTGAATGTCCAAGAAGTAGGGTTTTATGAATATATGAATGGATACCTTAATACAGGTTCCAATTTTGGTTTAAGATCGCCTACCCTACCTTCGGTAACCAAAAATATGGAAGATTTAAAGAACAGACATGTCCTTTTGACTACCAGATTCTTACTGGCACCTGGTACCTTTACGCTTTAAAGGCAAATAAGATATAGGCGGTCACAATAACACACAGAGGAAGGTTGTGAATGTATGTGAGACAACGTGGAATTAGGCTTTAATGTTGAAAGCTCTTTGGGTGACTACGTGCGACTTAAGATTAAGTGGCTGTACTGATGAAGGCAATTCCGCCGAACCTCCCGTACTTCTATCTTTAGCCACCTAGCGAGGGCATACGTGTCATCTCAGTAACCATCTAAGGAACACAAAAGGTCTGCAGCCATTGAAGGATATGTGAAAATAATAGTCAGGTCATTAAAGGAATGTATACGACCAATACCTATTCAAGAAAAAAATAAATTGTAAATAGAGAATTGACCATTTGCCATTATTGTTTTGGTTATTTGGTATATTGTGAGAGCTACATTCTGTACTACACGGCTGATTTGTTTTTATTGAATGTACGTTTGTAATGAATTACAGGGATTGATTGGTTGTGGCAATTAGGTGGTGGTGACAGTGATGGTGAGTATGCTGGAACGGTTTTAGAGAAATTTAGGTAATGGGATATGATCAACAGATTTGTCTAGCATGGATCGTCATTAAGATTGAGATACATTATACAGCATTTTGTCAAAATATGAAATTAATATGATGCAATAAATGTAAAGCAAACTGTATAAAAACCTCTTTATACAAAATGATTTTGAAAAATATGTAATTAAATGTATGCATAAAAATTCGTTCTTTTGAGTGTTGTAAAAATGGTGATTTGACGATTGAAATTGATGAGGGGAAGACGAGGTGTTTTCTTTATTCAATTACATTTTCCCTGCCCAGGTTCCCTATTGATGCAGGCAGTCCTTTTTTGATTATATGAAGAGATAACTATGTGGCAGCCGTACATGTAATTTAACGGCACTTTTGCTAGGAAGGCTAGCGAGGCTCCTTTTTTCCTTGTGGAATGTGCTCTTCTAGGTCTTGTGTCTCGTTGCATGCCTGCCTTCTTGTGGCAGGTTTGAATTGTCTGGACTAGTTTGCGGTGACGCCCTTTGTTATTGGCAAGCTCTTCTTGTGGTTTACCTAGGATACAAAGAATTTACTTCCTTTCCTGAAGTCTATTGTCCCTTTTAAGTAATAAATCACTGCCCTACACACATCAAGTGTATGGCCTCTGCGTTTGGTTCTTGGAAGAACCCGATCAGTTGGGTCGCAGGGTTGACGTAAAACTAATATTACCTTGGTAAGAAGTCTGGGGTTGTTTTCATTAGCACTCTGTCCATGTGCATTTGAAGGTAGGGTTACTGAGAGGTTAGTGCTTGTAGCTCACTTACCCTGCATAGCTAGGTGATTGCAATAAGAAAGGCTGTCTTTAGAGTGAAGAACTTCGATTTTGCCTTGTGCACTTGTTCAAAGGGTTCCCTCAGTTGCGTCAGCACCAAGTTGAGGTCTTACAGTTGTGTGGGTTCTGCTCTGGGTAGAGCTACTCTTTTTGTTCCTTCTACAAACCTCTTGAATATATGCGCAGGAAAAAAATTCTCCCTAGATATCCTATTATGAAGGCTAATATAAATACAGTGTACCTCTAATGAGACATTGATTAAACTCTTGTGGAGTAGGTGTGATCGGCATCTGATCACTCTAGTATCCTGCAACCTGTCGCAGAAGTGTCATCTTTCCTTGTGTTTGGTTGTCCCTTGCTCTCTTTGGCAGCTGTATATGTCAAACTCGATGTCCTCAGGAGCCATGCTGCTAGACTCAGGGTTGTGGTGTTCCATACCCTTTTGCATGGAGATGAGGTCTGAAGTGGCTGGAGATGGCATTATATCCAGATGCACAATTTCTACCAAGTCTGACATCCATGTCGTTCTTATCCCATCACGGTGTAATTAGAATTAGCGTCATGCGTGACTGTTTGCACTCGTTTATCACTGGAGGTTTGAGGGGAATTGATGGTATGGCTTATGCAAATTTCCAATACACATAAAAGATGTGGAGGGGAAAACAATTTTAGTTGTTTCGGGTACGCTCACTTGAGGCTTGACCCAAACACTATTACTGGTTCCACAGGCAATATTATATTGATAGGAACATCAGGAATTACTCCTTTTTGGAAGAGGTGGTCTCACACACTTAATAGCGTTATGTTTCATCATAGACCACCTCTACCCACTCCGGTTGGACAATGCCACCAGGTCAGACTTAACCTCTTAGTTCGGGCCTACAAGAGTGAGTTCTTGTATGAGGTTTTCTGGATAATGCTGTGATCCAGATCACTAAAAATACCTAGTGGACTATAGATAATTTTACCTTTAAACAGTGGTGTCCACTGGTATGGTTAAAAACAAAAGTAGATGGTAAACTTGAGTGTAATGGCTCAGTTAGTCACTAAAATAGCCAACATGTTTCTGCCCGCACTCGGAGCCTGTACTGGTCTGCGGCATTCATCAGGGCTATAGATCTCTATGTCTTAACGGAATCTCACCTAACCTATTTTAGGGGCAGAAACAAATAAAGAGGAACACACAAGTCCTACCCGAGTGGTAATGATCATCTGAGAACCTATTAGGGATAGATCACAAGTCAGAAAACAGGAGGACAAATTATGTCGTAATCTGAGAGAACTATACAGTGAGCATGCAAGGTGAGAAGGACATTGCAAACCACTGCAAACATCAGTGCTTCAATTGGTGTTGAAGGAAAAAAAACATGTGTCCCTATCTTTTACAGACTGGGCATTTACCAAAACACATTTCTAAAAGGTATATTGTGTGCATTGTGACACAGCGCAATACCGCATCGGGCACACCGTGCTAAAGTGAGCTCACTAAGACATCTCTACCCTAATACAATGGGTTAGTGGCCTCTAATCTGGGACGGTGGATGCCGCTTGAAGTCACACACTGATGAGAGAAGGGAGTAATACAGAAAATGCTGTAATTACAGGTACAGCACATGAAAGATTGGAAGATTGAGATACCCAATGAAAAAAAACGTCTGTTGTCATCTATATTGATCATGGGCCGAGCTGTGACTCCAACAGGGCCAATAGGTGCAGGATCATCAGGTGTCTTCCTTTATTAAGTTTAAATAATGTTTTCTAGGTGTTTTGAAACAAGCTGTTAAACTCATATGCAGTGCGAGATAGGGAATGGAGGGGTCGTCTTCGTCACAGCTCCTCTCATACTTGTGTGGCCAGAATATGTGTGTGGGGAACAGAATATACTCTCAAGTGGGGTACCCACTTGCCCTGCTAATTGCTATGGAGTTAAGGTGCTGGTTGTTCATGGGACCTCATTCCACCTGACCCATCCTGGACATCTCGATTCAACCTGTGCGGGCGGAGATCGCCCCGTGGCGATCCCTGTAAACGCTGTACGTCCCACAGGGCTGAAAATGCAAGCAGGGAACAGGATACTGTAATCTAGAAAGGGGCTCCTCTTGCCCCATCGAATGCTGTGGCGCTCGGATGCCAAATGATAATAGTAAAGCTGCATCTGTCGGAATGCCTTGTATATAGTTGGGTCAAACTATGCAAGCAAAGATACGTTCTAGGTATCTGTGTTATTCATGCCCCCCCAATATAAATATCTGATGAGTAATATGCAAGCAGGGAAGGGAATGTGTGTGCAGGAAAGAGTCATAAGATCATGTATTGCTCCTCCCGTTCCACCCTCAGACCATTAGAATGCCAGAATATCAAGCCAAAAGCTTGAAAGTGTCATCCCCCAGGTTGCAAAGGACTTATAACAGATAACAGGGAAGCTCCCCATATGTTTCCCAAATGTACTAACTAGAGAGCTAATTTCCCCAGCGCATAGGAAAAAACATTAGTTATATGTGTAAAGCAGATATCTGCTTCTACACTTAGTTACTGGACGCTATATTAAAACTGAGTGTACAAAGAATGGTGAATATGATCTACTCTCCATGTAGGTTGCTTGTGAGAGTATAATATTGGGAGTGGTTCATGGATGACCCAAGTAACGTATTCCGGATTCATACTAGAACGGTGGGTGGGGTGAGTGTGGGTGGGAGTTTGAGTCAGTCAATGGTTTGACTAGAAATACTTCCTTTCTATGCCCCTTCCTTCATTACTAGGGCATGGCACTAGGATATGCAGTTACACCGTATTTCACATGCAAAAAAATAATAAAAAACAGCACTCTCCTGTGCTCTAACTTTTAGTTGGCTGAATAACACATACTGGGGAAATACTAAAACCTAACTATCAACCCTAGCTCTCTAACAAGGACCAAGTAATCTCATTGCTCAGGCCATTGCAGTTACTGCGTAGTTTCCACACCCACCTTTGTTCATACCACAAATGGATCTGGGTCATATCTTGTCTGGTTTTAGTTTTTCTATCACGCACTATTCCATCTTATTTTATCAGTGCTGTGATTCTTCATAATGAAATGGCTTGAGAGTTTTGTGGAATCACATTTGCACCGGATTGTACTCCTGTGCTCACAGATGCCTGTTCCAACTCTTAGAATAGTCATCCCGATCGCTGGGACACCTGATCACATATATTACATTTTTTGCTATTGCAGTTCTATAGGGATCTCAGTACCCAAGTCCCAGATCAAGGTAGGTGGTGCTCTTCGTGAATCTACAAAAGCTGTATTTTTCCCACACGGTGAATTTCCTGATGGGCGTGGTAGATTCCACAGGGTCGGTTGACTCTCGGTAGTTGGTCTGTTTCTAGACTGAGGATGTGCAAACATATCCTGGATGCTTTTAGCTTTTCTGAAAGCATGCATTAGTTGAGGAAAAGTTAAGCCCACTGAAGGCAGTATCTTCCATTTATCTTTGATGATCTTCTGCACTTCTTTGGAGAGAGGGCTAAAAGTAGATACACAAATCAATCTCTCTTATGCAGGTTTTTCAAAAGACTCAAGTAATTGTTCTGTTATTTCGAGCCCTCTTGGCAGCTCTCCATATCAGATTTTTGGGTTGTTGTTTGCTGCTAGCTTATTCAAGAGTTTTTTTTTTTTCATTCAATGTGTATTCTTCTAAATTCGAGCAGTTGCGTCTCAGGCGCAAGAACTGGCCTATTTGTAAGTTCTCTCTCAAAGCTTGTGGGCAAAAGCTCTTGAATCTCAGTAAGTCGTTCCTATCAGTTGGCTTGTAATATACTTGGGTCTCAAGGAGTCAGCTCTTAGCCTGTCTAAGGAGATCAAGAAAGGTTAGTTCCTTATCTCCTAAGGTGATAGCAAACCATCGGTATGGGTTAACTGGATTCAGCCAGTCAGCGAATACCATGGTCTCGTCCCTTGTACAGTTCCAAATCAATAGTATATCGTCTATGTAGCTCTTCCATGACCTGATTTTTTTCAACCAAGTGGTTGGAGGTGTGTAGAACATAGTTCATTTCCAACAAGTGGACATACAGGCATGGCTCTAAGGTTTTGCCCATCGATGTCCCATGGACCGGTAAGAAGAAGTTGCCTTCAAATTCAAAGTAATTCCTAGTGAGTGCTAGTTGTGCTGCGTCTACATTCCGATTTGGTATTGCTCAAGATCTCGCCTATTACTCCTAACACAGCTTCTTGAGGATGCTGGTATACAAAAAATCTAAGTCTAGACTGATCAGTAACTCCTCGCTGTCAAGTCATTTTTCACCCCCAACTTATTTAGGAAATTTTTTGTATCATACAAGTATGTTGGCATCTATTTGACTACTGACACCTTCAAACTCCTCACCCACGCTCACAAAGCACTGCACAACACCGGACCAGAATACCTCAGACAGCTTCCCTTCTACACCCCGAACCGGCAATTCTGCTTTGACAACCTCGGACTCTCCCTCACAACCGTCCCACACATCCGCAGAACTACAACCGGCGGCAGATCATTCTCGCACCTCGCCGCCACAGGTGAGTAGTGCGATTTACAAATTCCTTGATTGATGGACTAGTGGTCGAAGGAAGGTGTCACAGAATTGTGACAGGAGTTCAAAAGCCGAATCGATCCCAGAGACAACACGTCTTCGTGGGGGGAGGGCTTCTTCCCTTGTGAATCTTAGGGAGTATGTAAAAATATGGTATTTTTGGATTCCTCTGTGTCAAGAAGACTGTCTCGTGTTTGGTAATCTATTGTGACTCCAGGCCTTTACAGACAAGGAAGTTGATCTCTTCATCAACTTCTGGGGTTGGGTCTCTAGTCAAGCACTTGTAGTTACGGGGGTCATTCAGTATACGTAAGCATTCCTCTGCGTACATTTCTGTGGGTATTATCACTATAGCCCAGCCTTTGTCTGCGTGCTTGATGGCAATGATAGTATCGGATGCCAGTTTCTGCAACGGCTCCATCTCTACATTACTTATGTTGTGAAAGACATGTAATTTTTTTTACTACTTAGCTTGTCAATTTCCTTGTTAACGGCCTTTTCAAAAGCCAGTACCTCTGGTAGCATGGGGCACCCAGGTGGTAGAAAAGCAGACTTAGGGCAGAGGCCTGTATTATTTTGTTCCTTACTAATCAGTCATGGGATCTTCTAGAAAAAAAGGTTTTTATTCTGAACTTTCAGTAGGTGCCTGGATGCAAAGTCTCAACATTTTCTCTTTTCAGGTGCTGCGAATAAATCCATTTCTTATACACCCTACTGAAAGAATGACATCTGAAGTGCCTATTTATTTAGTTCCTACTTGTGTGTGAGAGAGAGATGCCTGTCGGCTTCTACGTTTCACACCAGTCAGGTGAATTGCTGCATAGGTATCCTCAGTGGATGACCTTTCTCCAGATTTCCCAAGCAACTTTGACAGTGCATAAGATTTTGCTCCTCCTCGTTTGCTGAGGTAAAACACAGTATTTGTGATGTACGTTTGGACTTGTACATTCATACCCATCTCCTGTGTTTGGAAGGCTTTTATGGCTAGGTAGACCGTCTTGAGCTCCAGGAGATATGCGCTAGACTGCTTCTTGTGCTTTTGATAGTCCCCTGATGTTGAGATTCCTCCATGTGTGCTCCCCATCCCATGTGGGATCAATCTGTGATAATGGTCACAGTTAGGTGTGGCTGCATGAAGGGTCTCCCCACTGTTAATTTGTCTGTGTGCCACCATGTCATCTCTTCCTGTATCTTTTGAGTTACAACCACTAGATCTTTCTAATTCCTCATTGCTTTTGACCATTGGTATTGGACACCCTGGAACTGGTCTTGTGCAGTCTTGCATAAAGTGGGATGCAGGAGGCCATCACATCCATCATTTTACCTTCATTGTCAGGGACTGACCCTTGCAGAAGGTGCAAGCTTACTTGTTAAGCACCTCAATCCTCTTGGGTAACGGGAAGGCTCTTGCCTCCAATGAACTGATCCTTACTCCTAGAAACACTTTTCCTCGCTCCGTTTGTGGTGATGACTTTCCTAGGCTTGTTGTAAACCTTTGAAGTGTGTCCATGAAAATCCTGATGTCCCTCATGCACTTAGAGAGCAAGCTTGCTATCACCAGCCTTTTCGTCTCGGTAGAGATATACATGTTTCCTTTTCTTCTGAAGTGTGCTGCTACACCGGCCAGAAACTTTAAAGACATCCTTTGTACTGATATGATGCAAAAGAAAAGTACTCCGAATTGGTAATGGACCTCTATTACAAGATAGCACAGGTATCTTTTGTGATTGATGGGAACAAGCAAATAAGCATCCTTTCATCTATGGTCGCCATATGGTCCTTTCCTCCCATCAATGGACTAACCTCCTAAAGTGATGTCATTTTGAATCTTTGCATCTTTATGAATTTGTTTGGGAAGCGAAGATCCAAAAAACTGTTGCAGTGATTTGTCGATTTTGGGACAGAAAATATATTGAGTAGTTTCCCTGGTTGACCTCTGCTCAAGACATTTTTTCTATTGCTTGATTTTGTAAGAGTTCTCCTCCAGGGCATTGGAGGTATAGCCTCTCAGTGCTTTTTTTTCTTTTTGTCGTACATCTGGTAGCGGCAGTGTCACTACTATGTAAGAAATTGATGATTACTCAATCTCATCCATTTGGCAGATGTGACTTTCCTCCATTCTCGGAAAAAATTATTCTACTCCCATTGGTGTAATGTGGTTAGAACATTGTTGTAAGGAAATGCCTCCTTGGCATGGTTGCCCCCTGACTTTTTGCCTTTGCTGATGCTATGTTTACAATTGAAAGTGTGCTGAGGCCTGCTAACCAGGCCCCAGCACCAGTGTTCTTTCCCTAACCTGTACTTTTGTATCCACAATTGGCAGACCCTGGCATCCAGATAAGTCCCTTGTAACTGGTACTTCTAGTACCAAGGGCCCTGATGCCAAGGAAGGCCTCTAAGGGCTGCAGCATGTCTTATGCCACCCTGGAGACCTCTCACTCAGCACAGACACACTGCTTGCCAGCTTGTGTGTGCTAGTGAGGACAAAACGAGTAAGTCGACATGGCACTCCCCTCAGGGTGCCATGCCAGCCTCTCACTGCCTATGCAGTATAGGTAAGACACCCCTCTAGCAGGCCTTACAGCCCTAAGGCAGGGTGCACTATACCATAGGTGAGGGTACCAGTGCATGAGCATGGTACCCCTACAGTGTCTAAACAAACCCTTAGACATTGTAAGTGCAGGGTAGCCATAAGAGTATATGGTCTGGGAGTTTGTCAAACACGAACTCCACAGCACCATAATGGCTACACTGAAAACTGGGAAGTTTGGTATCAAACTTCTCAGCACAATAAATGCACACTGATGCCAGTGTACATTTTATTGAGAAATACACCACAGAGGGCACCTTAGAGGTGCCCCCTGAAACTTAACCGACTATCTGTGTAGGCTGACTAGTTTTAGCAGCCTGCCACAAACCGAGACATGTTGCTGGCCCCATGGGGAGAGTGCCTCTGTCACTCTGAGGCCAGTAACAAAGCCTGCACTGGGTGGAGATGCTAACACCTCTCCCAGGCAGGAATTGTCACACCTGGCGGTGAGCCTCAAAGGCTCACCTCCTTTGTGCCAACCCAGCAGGACACTCCAGCTAGTGGAGTTGCCCGCCCCCTCCGGCCAGGCCCCACTTTTGGCGGCAAGGCCGGAGAAAATAATGAGAAAAACAAGGAGGAGTCACTGGCCAGTCAGGACAGCCCCTAAGGTGTCCTGAGCTGAAGTGACTCTAACTTTTAGAAATCCTCCATCTTGCAGATGGAGGATTCCCCCAATAGGTTTAGGATTGTGACCCCCTCCCCTTGGGAGGAGGCACAAAGAGGGTGTACCCACCCTCAGGGCTAGTAGCCATTGGCTACTAACCCCCCAGACCTAAACACGCCCTTAAATTTAGTATTTAAGGGCTACCCTGAACCCTAGAAAATTAGATTCCTGCAACTACAAGAAGAAGGACTGCCCAGCTGAAAACCCCTGCAGCGGAAGACCAGAAGACGACAACTGCCTTGGCCCCAGAAACTCACCGGCCTGTCTCCTGCCTTCCAAAGATCCTGCTCCAGCGACGCCTTCCGAAGGGACCAGCGACCTCGACATCCTCTGAGGACTGCCCCTGCTTCGAAAAGACAAGAAACTCCCGAGGACAGCGGACCTGCTCCAAGAAAAGCTGCAACTTTGTTCCAGCAGCTTTAAAGAACCCTGCAAGCTCCCCGCAAGAAGCGTGAGACTTGCAACACTGCACCCGGCGACCCCGACTCGGCTGGTGGCGATCCAACACCTCAGGAGGGACCCCAGGACTACTCTGATACTGTGAGTACCAAAACCTGCCCCCCCCTGAGCCCCCACAGCGTCGCCTGCAGAGGGAATCCCGAGGCTTCCCCTGACCGCGACTCTCTGAACCTAAAGTCCCGACGCCTGGGAGAGACCCTGCACCCGCAGCCCCCAGGACCTGAAGGACCGGACTTTCACTGGAGAAGTGACCCCCAGGAGTCCCACTCCCTTGCCCAAGTGGAGGTTTCCCCGAGGAACCCCCCCCTTGCCTGCCTGCAGCGCTGAAGAGATCCCGAGATCTCTCATAGACTAACATTGCGAACCCGACGCCTGTTTCTACACTGCACCCGGCCGCCCCCGCGCCGCTGAGGGTGAAATTTCTGCGTGGGCTTGTGTCCCCCCCCCGGTGCCCTACAAAACCCCTCTGGTCTGCCCTCCGAAGACGCGGGTACTTACCTGCCAGCAGACCGGAACCGGGGCACCCCCTTCTCTCCATTCTAGCCTATGTGTTTTGGGCACCACTTTGAACTCTGCACCTGACCGGCCCTGAGCTGCTGGTGTGGTGACTTTGGGGTTGCTCTGAACCCCCAACGGTGGGCTACCTTGGACCAAGAACTAAGCCCTGTAAGTGTCTTACTTACCTGGTTAACCTAACAAATACTTACCTCCCCTAGGAACTGTGAAAATTGCACTAAGTGTCCACTTTTAAAACAGCTATTTGTCAATAACTTGAAAAGTATACATGCAATTTTGATGATTTAAAGTTCCTAAAGTACTTACCTGCAATACCTTTCGAATGAGATATTACATGTAGAATTTGAACCTGTGGTTCTTAAAATAAACTAAGAAAAGATATTTTTCTATACAAAAACCTATTGGCTGGATTTGTCTCTGAGTGTGTGTACCTCATTTATTGTCTATGTGTATGTACAACAAATGCTTAACACTACTCCTTGGATAAGCCTACTGCTCGACCACACTACCACAAAATAGAGCATTAGTATTATCTATTTTTACCACTATTTTACCTCTAAGGGGAACCCTTGGACTCTGTGCATGCTATTCCTTACTTTGAAATAGCACATACAGAGCCAACTTCCTACAATTGTTGTCTTCAGTCACTTGTTTGGGGTGCTTGCTCCTCTGGAAGGTTGCCCCCCTTGTGGTGTCTGTAGTGGGGCTGTGTGCCGATAAGTGGTTTGCTGTGTTGAGCTCCAGAAACTCCCCCTTCTTACTGGTCTTCACGTGAGGGTTACACACAGCAGCCACACAGCCTTTGCTGAGCCATTATCCTTTTTTTAATTTGCTCCAGTGTGTCGTCCACTGTAGGTCCAAAAGCTGCTCTGCTGTGAAAGATGTATCTAACATGCTGCAGGCACCTCATTTTTAATCCAAATACCCGCAACCAGGAGTGCCTTTCTCATGGTTGTCCCTGTGACCAGCTGCCTGCCTGCTGTGCTCACAGCATCTTGCTGAGTTTGGACAACTGTTTTTCCTTCTATATGGGAGGCTACTCTATTTTTGTACTGCATGGAGAGGTGTTTCATGATTTCTCCCACCAACCCCATTGTTGGTGGGCTTAGCGGTTCAGAACTGCATTTGAGTTGGCAATTCTCCAATGAGTTGCTGTTTTCTCCACCATTCGATCTACCATTTTCACTCCTTTGCTCTCCTTCTCCGGAGATGGGCCTATGGATGTTGGAACCTCGGCCCTCTTTCCTGCAGTGGCCACTATGAATCTGCCACTGGATTGCTCCTTATTCACAAAGGACCTTTGGAAGAGTGCTTATATGTTTCTCTATCCTTGGGGTGATAGCCTTGCAGCTTGCCAGTTCCCTGAGCACCTCTCTACCCTGATACAGCAGGCCTGGCAGCATGGGGGGGAAATAGTGTCCTTTGCTCTGTGAAAGTAGTAGGGTCTCTAGTATACAACATGATTGTGTTCCCCTCCTACAACTGCACAGTGTAATTATCTGCAGTCGTTTTGTTCACTGTATTGTACATCACAATGTTGAGGGGTGGAGTTGGCCTGAAGGGGCAAGTGTTGACTGCTTCCTCTAGAAATTCTGTCTCAAGGTCTTGCCATTCTTTGAGGTTTCAGCATGTTTGAAGATCTCTTGACCATCTAGGACCCCGAAGAAAAATCTTGTTCTTAATTTTGCAGCTCAGAGGTTGTGGGTGGTTCAAGTTCTCCCTGCTCTTCTCCACCAGACCCTATGAGGGGATTCAGAATTCTGGGAAGACTGTGTTGAAATCCCTCTCGTTTTGGAGGATGACCTCCATTTGGCCTCTAGGCTCTGCTTTTTTGGTTGCTCAACTTAGCGTGCTCTTTCTTCATGTCAAGTGTGCTCAACTGCCTTTTCTTCAGGGAAGGTGCTACCAGCTTCAGCCCCCAAACTCCTCCACCTCAATCCGCTAATCTTTCGGTGTCAAGAGTTTTTCCAAGGGACATCATCTGTGTCCTTGTGATAGGACCAGAGGGGTGCCTTTTGTTTAGTCATCCCTTCATCACAAGGGTTTCGGCTTGGGCCCAGGATGTTTTCTTATTTATATTTTTTCCTCAAATGACGCCAGAGAAGGCTTTCTATGTTCTACCTCCTTGTGCTTCTTCGCCCATCGGCTCAGTACTACCTCTGCGACCTCTCCTTCAGCATCAGACTCTTCTGTCTGAGCGACCACTATCCAATGTTGCCCTCAACTTCGCTCGATAACCCAAGTTTCCCTCAGCAGCAAGATATTCTTCTGCATTTGCATGGTATTATAGTGTGCCTGCCTCTGCTTCTCCCTGGCCGCTAAGGTCTTCAGCGGAAATTTGTCACACGCTTCACAACCTTCAGCACTGGGGTCTCTAGACATGGAGAGGTTACACACTGTGGCTGTCCCTTTGGATGAACTTCTGATGGGACTTGGGGCACATTCTAAAAGGTGTATATTCTATCCTCTCCCCCTAGCAACTGCTACTCCCTGTCTGTGCATTCTCCGACCCTGCAGTCACCTGCCACATGATCCCCCTACTTTTTAATGATCTTCAGTGTTTTCCAGGTTTTTTTCTCTTCCTTATAACAGTGTACTCTGCAAGTTGTTTTCCCCTCAATTTCTATGATGGTATTCCTCTAAGGTCTATTTTGGCACCTTTGGATTTTCAGATGTTTCTTCGAGACCAAATGGCCTGAAAAAATAATCTGAAGATGCTTATCACACACAGGGTCTTTCGTGGCGCATCTAAAGTCAAATGGGGGCGAACACAGCTCCTAATAATACCAGAAGATGCATGGTGAGGGCTAAGTGGAGTATTCTGGACCCAAGTACTAGCTGGGGCAAATCCAGAACAATTGCTACAAAACTGTGCATCCTGGGAAAACTATGTCAGAATGTTTACCTGTGGGGCACTGCATCACTACCAGAACAACCCCAAAGCAAGGTGTAGGACAGCTAAATGTGATATATTTGCCTTGGTTTCATTGGAGAGTTATTTTGAAGCATGTACTGGAGAGTTCTCTAAGAAACTATCTGTGAACCTGGCCACAGTTACTATGCTAGAAGGACCAAAAACAGCAGATAGCATCAAATGTATGAACTTCTTACAATCAGTTACAATGGGTCAATATTCTACCAGTGAAAGGAGCAAATGCCCATTGACGTCCACCCGACAGGGTGAGTTGGTCCTGGAGCAAGCCTGGAAAAACTGCCACTTTGAGACACTCTTAATGTGTAAAGTTTTCCCCCAGACATTCTCTGAAGTAGATAAGATGGTTGATCACAGCCCAACTGTGATAAACCATGGTTCATTCAGGGAAAATTCTCAAGTAGGATTTACATGAATATTCCACAACCAATAGCGGCATTTAACTGCCAGACCCTTTGTATCCTGGTTTTTCATATGGTGGATATCTGGATAACACAGTTGGGAGAAGTATCTCGTGGCTCCTATAAATTAGGTTCCATATAACAGATTTCCTTGGTGCTGAGGCCACTGTGACTTCAGATCCCACTGCAGGGCACAAGTGCAATCTGATGTGGTCCACGAGAAGGATGCAGGAGTAGGGTGCAGGCCAAGAGGTCTCAGAGTCTGCATCACTGCGACCCAGACTGCAGGTTGGAACATCAGGATGTAACTTCAGCACGTTGATAGTGAAACCCAACAATGTCACCAGGCTGTCCCGTCTTTAGCACCCAGTCAGAGGTATTGGAAGGCTTGCATTCACAATGTCCGCTGATGGGCTTTGACCACTATAATCACCTTTGTGAACACGCCCAGTGCACTGGTGGACCCAAAGGGGAGCACAGAAAATTGGAAGTGCCCTTGACCTTTCTTCCTTTTAAGGGCTGAATGGATTTGGCTCCAAGCAGCCTAGAACCATCAAAAGGTGTGTCCATAATTGATTCTTGGACATCAGTGGAGAACCGTGCAGACCAAATCCAGGTGTGGCGCCTAGACACTGCTTTGGAGTCAACTGCTTTACCCAGAGTCAGTGTCCAAACCTGAAAAGTTTGCAGCATCCAGTATACCCAAAAATCAAACGCGGTAAGATTTTGCAGACTTCATCAGGAACCACCAACAGAACGTCACTTTGACCCTTAAGGAGTGAGAGTATCTACCCCTGAGACGAAGTGTATATACAGACATGAGGGCACAGCTAGTTGAATCCTTATCTGAAGGAGTGGCATGGAAAGTATTCAGGTTTTAACAAATTGTAAATTCCTGAACTGCAAGACTCTCCAGAATAGAGTATTATATAAACTCCTTGTAGTAATATTGTTATTTTCTATTATACTGCAGTTTTATTATTGATTGCTTAGCATTATGTTATGGTGCATTTATGATTGTATGGAACTCAGACCTCACTGGTGACGCTTGAAGAGTTCTGCAACTCTGGCCGCGCAGGTAGTGGTTGGACCATTATTCCAGAGACCGGTCGCCGCTGCTGTGGTCGTGGGTCCCCGTTTGCTTACGGATTAAACTCTTCTTACACCATAACCCTGCTTGGTGTCTCGTTCTACTTTTCCCCTTTTTTCCCCCTTTTTCCCCTGCCATACACAAGCGCCTCTAGCCTGCCACAATTTGGTACCAGGAGTGGGATACGTTATGTTGATACTCTGGAGGGGGAAGGACCCATCGACAACTTTTGTGGTTCCATTGTGAAACCACAGCTTGTTCTTCCTGCTGTGTGTATTGTGGAAACCAGCTTCCCGATATCAGCAGACCTATGAGGTTTTGTTTTCTACATATTTTGACAGACTGGCGTTTTTTTTCTGTCCGCAATCCTGCTTGTTTTCAAGCTTGCATCACGCAATGCGCACACTCCATCTAGTGTGTTGCTTGGGTTACTTTCAAGACGCATTTATGCAGCTATATTGGATTGTCCTTTTGTTTTTATTCTTCCTTCACCAGTACTATATTGGCGCATTACAGCAGCCACATTGGATTGTCCTTTTGTTTTATTTTATTTCTCATTTTACCAGCACTATAATGGAAGAAACTGTTTAGCGACCTGCCTCAGTGGCCTTCAGATTTGCTTCATATTTAACGTGTTAACCATCATGGCAGCCAATCAAGGAATTATTCAACCACCACCATTTTTACAGAAACCTGGGAAGCCTGATATTAAATGGTCTGAGTGGCTACACATTTTTTAGAACTATCTCACTACTATTGATGCGAATGGTTACTCTAACAGGAAGATGGCTTTATTATATAATCATCTTGAGGTTGCCGGTCAACATGTATTTGACAACTCACCTGTGATTTCTTCGCCTGGAGGTGGAGATACGTCATGGGACAGTTACATTGAAGGGAAAGAAAAAATTAAGAGACAGTATTCAGATGACGCTAATGGGTTATTAGAACGGTTTAATTTTGCCATGTGTAAGCAATTGGGTGATGAAACCGTTGAAGAGTATATAGCCAATTTGCGTGTTCTAGCTTCCAAATGCGAAGTTGGTAGTAATGTTGATATTTATATATGCAATCAATTTATTTTCTATTGTTTCCATAAGAAAATTCAGGAGAGACTTTTAGCTTGTCACAATCCCACACAATGAAGTTATTGATATAGCGAAGGGAATCGAAAGATCAATAACTACTTCTAGGGTATTCGGGAACCAAAACACTTCTCTAGATAGTATGAGCAAAGGAGTAGTAGTGTGCAGTAATAAACAAGGAAAACAAAGTAAAGCATGTCGCGGACAAGAAGGAAGGCAATCTAGGATTTGTTTCCGTTGTGGTGCTAAATATCCTCTTGGAAATGATTCCTCTTGTCATGCGATAGGGAAAGGGTACAATCGTTGTAAAAAAACTGCCCATTTTCAAAGTGCATGTTTGGCGCAGTTAAGTAACAAGGGTAGTTATAACAAAGTGAGAATTTGCAATATGTAGGTGAATGAAGATATTGCACATTGTTCTAATCAGCTCTCAAATGTTTTATTAACAGTGGATCTTCCAGATGAATGTTGTGGTAAACCTGAGAAAGTTATTAGAAGTGTGATATGTGATGTGCTCATTGATAACAAAAACATTTCTGTTTTTGCTGACTCAGGGGCTCCCAACACCATTTTAGCTGATCATACGTTCTTGAACTTGTGGAAAGACAGTATCGTCTTACAATCTCACACCAACCCTAACGCGTTTAGGGACCATGACATTGATTTGTTAGGTTATTTTTGGTCCAGTTTGCAATGTTTGGGCATATCCATATCTACCAAAGTATATGTTTCTGTCGAAGGTCGGGACATTATAGGGTGGAAGGATTTGGCTTGTCTTGGAATTATTTTGCACACTGGTCATGATGTTCCAGTAACTTTAGGAGATTTACCTGATTTGGGTTTGAATGACCATGTTTCGAATGTGTCTATGTTTAATGACATTACTGATCACATGGTCACTTTATTCCCTGAAGTCTTTAAAGATCAAGTGGGTACTGTATGTGGCTTTGAGCATCATATTAAACTAAAGACTACTGCGATTCCACTGGTGCACAAGGTCAGGCCAGTACCATTAAGCTTTAGAACGGATTTAAAGAATTTGCTACATAAATTACAATCTGAAGGCATAATTGCTCCAACTGATTCTCAGAATGGGTTGCTCCTCTCCCACCGGGATTACTAAGAAAACGAGCATTTACAATGCAACGGGTCTCGCATTTTCTCGAGTTAGAGCTATTAGCGTTGTAAACTCTTAACCCGACGTTTCTTGCCACAAAAATTAAAAGAAAAAAACGAAGCGCAATCACGACATGTAAAATGCAGCGCAAGCACGCTGAAAGCGAAAACGGAAAAACAGAGCGTGATCGTGCTATGTAAACCCCAGCGTGATCGCGCTGCGTGGAAAATAAAAGGATAAAGTAGTCTGAAAGCCATGCTGAAAACATGGAGCCTCGTATGTTTTCAGTAGTTTCCCGGTGTTGTGTAGGTGGGCTAAACACCAGAAAAGGCATGCCGTATGCATGCCTTTCATGAATGAAAGCAAGCGGATTTTAGAAGGCAAGCCAACGAACCAATGAAAGTGACTGACGCGACATAGGCGTGGTTAGAAGCCAGAGATTACTGCAGGGGACGGAGAGCTTTGCGCTCGGCCCTAAAAAATGTGAGTTAAGATTGTGTGTGGATTTGAGATCGATCAATCAGAACATAGTGGTGGATTGTCATCCCCTTCCGCATATTCATGAAATGATTTCTAATATTGAGCGTTCAAAGTTTTTTTCAACCATTGATCTCCATTCTGCATATCACCAGTCTGCTTTGAGTGAAGATTCCCAAGAGTTAACCACATTTGTAACTCCATTTGGAGCATTCAAATGTTTACGTTTGCCGTTTGGTCTTGCTTCTGTGGCAAGTGTTTTCCAAAAACTAATGGATGAGTTATTGTGTAATTTACCACAGGTAAAGGCTTTCCAAGATGATATATTGATTTTCACAGAAACCCATGAAGAGCACTTAAGAGTTTTAGACAAGGTTTTGAATATTTTAAAAAACAAAGGTATGACGGTTAAACCTAGTAAATGTAAACTGATGGTTACTGAGGTGGAATATTTGGGTCATACTATTTCCCGTGAAGGAATTAAGTCAAAGTTTAGCAATTTAGATGCTGTTAAAAAATGCATGTCCCCCCCCACCCCCCCCACTTGACAAAAATGCTTTAAGAATGTGTTTAGGGCTTTGTGAGTACTATGCCAGGTTTGTTCCTGGTTATGCCATGGCGGTACAGCCACTGAGAAGTCTTCTTTAAAAAGGAGTCAAATTTGAGTGGAGTGATGATTTGAACACTGTTTGAAGATATTAAGAGCTTCAGCTTTACAAGCATTTGATCCATCTGGAAAACCGTTTATTATGGTTGACGCTAGTTTGAAAGGTATAGGTGCAGTTTTTGGGCAATGGGTTGATGGTTGTGACTTTTGCTTCTAGGACTTTGTCTGATGCAGAAGTACATTATAGTACTATCAAGAGAGAAGCTTTGGGGTGTGTGTGTGTGTGTGTTTTTTTTTTGGGGGAGGTGGGGTCAGAAGTTTAAAATGTATATATGGGGCACCATTGGTGAATTATAAACCACTTCTGTTTTTAATGAATGGTAATGGTTTGGACAGGGCTTTGGCACGTTTGCTATCCAAACTTCAGGAGTATAATTTGGTTACCAAATACATACGGAGGGGTGGGGTAACATTTTTCGGGCTGATTGTCTATCCTGCATACCGTTGCCTTATGATGCTTCCTTGGATATTAAATCTGAACAAGAGTGTGTTATAGGGTTGATGGATGTGCTGGCTGTGTCTGACAATCACAACACAGAACATGAGTGGTTGACATCCATGGGGAATTATGAGGTATTAGTAATAGTATTTTTAAGAACGAAATGGCCAGTGGAGAAGAAATTAACAGGTGAACTCAGATGTTTTCAGCAAGTAGTCAAAGAGTTAGCTTGTGTAAATAACATTTAAGGGGTGATCTTGTGGTTTCACCTAAGGAACTTAGGGAACAGAATCATCATTATTGACACTGCCAATGAAATCTCAGCAAACTCTGGGTTATCAAGAAGTATTACAAAACCTTCAAGTGAAGATTTGAGGGGTACTAATAAGTCTGTTTTTGGCAATACTTATGATGAAATCCATGATGCTTCCAGCGGTACTGGTGAATTTGAATCTCAGCATAATACTATGAGCAATGTGGATTACAGTTCCAGTGAGGCCCGATCAGAACCGGTATCTACACGCAGTTCCAGAATTATTAATCTACCTTCAAGATTTTGTGATTATACTCTTGGTTGATTTGTGTTGCTTAGTATTGTTTCTTTCTAGGAAGGAAGGTGATGTAGTAATAGTTATTTTCTATTATATTGTAGTTTTATTATTTATTGCTTAGCCCTATGTTATTGTGGAATTTATGTTTGTATGATTGTATGGAACTCCGACCTCATTGGTGATGCCTGACGGGTTCTGGAACTCAAGTCACATAGGTAGTGGTTGGACTGTTGTTCCAGAGTCTGTTCACCGCGGCTGTGGTCGTAGGTCCTCGTTTGCTTACTGATTAAACTCTTCTTACACCATAACCCCCTGGTGTCTTGTTCTACTTTTTCGCCTGCCATACACAAGCGCCTCTACCTTGCCACACTCCTCCCGAGAATAATAAGGCTTGGATGGGGTAGTGAGTCTAGATTAATGCTGTGGAATGTGTGTCTCAGAATCTGAGACAACAGTTATATTCCCAACCGGCGACTGATCTTACCATTGTCAATCCGTCATGTCAACAACTGTGACGCAGTACCTGCAACCGTTAATGAAGCCAAAGCTGTGTGATCCAGAATCAACTGAACCGGAGCTAAACTTGGAACCTGCATCAGAACGAGGTCAAAGGACACAGCTGGCATCAAGGTCAAGTCCACTGACAGTAAATCAGCTGGAGGGCCTCTAAGATCTGTATAAAAAATTAGCAAAAAGTAATAGCTGTTGAATTACAGTTAAAGCTACGGAACTGCGTCAGTTGGCGCAGTAAGGAACTGACACACCACACAAGCAGGTGATGTATATATACTGGTCAAACCGTCACACCCATGTGGAACGATGCAGCGTGAAGTAGAACGAGGCTGCAGGACGCCACCTGTTGTAGCGTGAGGGAATTACTATGTAAAAGTTTCAGGATCCAGTCTGATGCCTGGAGTTATTCAAAAGGTGAGAAATCTGCGGCTAGAAGTATTGAACTGAAATAAGTAACCAGAAATTCTTAAGTAACCTCCTAGGGCAACAGTTATTTTACCAGAATCTCTTGCTTCAAGAAAAGCATCTACTTTTTTTTACTAGAAATCTTTGCTTTAGCATGCAATGTGAAACAGTGAACTCCGAAGTATCAAATTGACAAGCAAAGCTGTGCAAAACATTCAAGGTGGAAATGTAGCCAAGTGAGCCTCTGAGGGCACTGGCATACAATGTCTCTGCACGTATTGTCTCCAGAATGAAGCCACCTATCAAAACTGCTTTTCTAATGTAGTGACCAAAAAAAACTTGCAGTTGCAATAATTACCCATTCCAAAAACTTCGGTTTAATGTTCTAAGCATGGTCGAGATTTTGAATATCGACCCATAATCAGAACACCCCGCATCAGGTAGCAATTACCTATGGCTTAATTGGGGAGCCCTATATGGGACTATGTTGCTTTGTAGCGTCCACAGATTTTGTGATTTTATGTTTCATTACTTGGTTATGTTCTGAATTAGTACTTACTCTTTAGCACTTGGGAGGGAGATTATTAAAGGATATGCAAGGTGTGGTATAAAATTTAAAAACACAAATGCAATACAACTTGAGTGCAAATCAAAGACAACAGAGTCAGATCGTATTCCTGCATTTCTCTGCCCCGTTATCTCATGCTTTGAAATTCAATTCAGAAGGCTGCTTGGTGCCAGTACGACATCCAAAGACATTAGAACAAACCATGCTGTACTTTAATCAACGTAAAAATGCACCATACCGAACTATCAATTATGTTCCACTTCAGGCATGAAAAGCATGTACTTTGGCCAGACATGTCTTTCCAATAAAGGGCCTGAGGGTGCTTTTTGTAGGAGAATTTCCCTGAGGCAGCCTTTGCTTACACAGCCCTCAATCGGTTGTGTAATAAGTTCACCAACTGGTCTTTTCTTTTTACTGAGCAGTGGGTGACAATTAGGATACATGGGCTCCCTCAAAAGCCCTCATTTGTGACCCTTATGCCTCAGAACCATTGAAGCTGCGATGATGGCAATGTGGCTGAAGAAAAATTGTAAAGGTATCCCTGCACTTACGAGCTCAATCCCCAGAATGGGAAATAATCTTGCAAACCCTTTCCACATGGTGATCCCCAAAATTAGCTCTAAGCATGTGTTATATGAGCAGCCAGGAGACACACCAGGGCTTTTTTTTGGGGGGGGATCTGCTCCCACAGCTCATTCCTGCGTCCAATAAGACGTATGTAAATATGTAAAAGCAGAAATTCGTCAGATAAATATTAGGCCCAGTGTTCCCATACCAGGTAATTCAGCTGCTGGAACACCAAGGCTCACTGAATTGGAACGAGTAGTATTCTTGGAATCCAGCTCCAGCAGACTTGTAATCAGTACACAAGAGGAGAGTGAGCTGAATAGGAGACATGACAAAAATGATTCCTTTGGCAGGGGGATTGCATTTCTTATAACAATTATCTCCACAGAAACTGGATCAACAGGGTTTCACGGAGATTTTCATTCAACTTAATATGTTCTTAAGTGCTTTTCTACCACACGATCTTATATTCATCAAGCACTTCTATTCTACTTGCTTGTGGATTTAAGTTTTTTGCCTGAGGCTGGAAAAAAAAGTTCGATTTTAACCCGATGTTTCTTTACAAGGGAAAACTGTTTTGTTTTTTTTGCAGATAGTCTATTAATCATATACCTATAAGGACCACTGAATTATCTTTTTTGAGTTCTAGTCATTCGAGCGTTCAACAAAAGAATAATTTAGAGCTAAGCACTTGAGTAAGTTTGCACAGGTATTGTAGACCTTTTGTACATGCCTTGTTTTTGAAAAAAATTGACTATTTGAGGGATGAACAAAAAAATTAATTAGCGCTATGCACTTCATCAAGTTTGCAAATGTTTTGCACGTTTTACTGAAAAGTAATGATTTGTTTTAAACTAGCAGATGCTGAGTTTAAAGTCTAATAATCACACGACTTACTATTGGCTACAATCCTGTTAGGCACTGTTACGATTATTTCATGGTATAAACACACTGCACTTTTGGGATTTGCCTTGTCATATAGCACAATAGGGTTTAAATTATGGGGAAAGCTTGGTTGGAATGCCATCAATGTCTTTAGTAATGTATTTTAGGACTAAATTCATTTAAAAATTACACGTACTATGACATAACTTTTCCAAGCATCTATGCCAGTCAAGAATTACTCTGAGTTGTACTTAATAATATGCCCTTTGGCTTGTTTGCACATGTTCAGCGAGTTATTTGCACATGTAAGCTTAATATGGAAAGCAGGTGTCAATTTGGTGATATAGTCTCTCTTTTTATTATAAGCTTAGTTGTTTGTAAGACGGCAGCAAGTTTGCAGGTAAGTTCATATGCCGGTATCAATTACTTCTCTGTTGATAAGTATATTGCATTTTTGTCGTTTTTTTTTTTAAACTAAGGTTTTGTTATATTTACTATTATGCATTAAAAGACTAATGAGTTGAATTAATCAAGCATTAAATCTATACATGCATACCACAGTAAACTGTTGTGCTCTAAGGTCTTGTATTTAAGTAAAAAGAATATACACACGAACATCCACGTTTTAAATCTAAATAAAATAGCCACACCAGTCATCGTTTCTCTGGGACAAAGACACTGTACGCTGCTACTCCAAGCACATACCTCGAAGGCCAGGGCTGTCTTATCGTAAGCATTTGGCACTCTTCGCTGGGTGGCCCGGGCCACAACTGGACCATTTTGCAAGCTTGGGAGCGGATTAACGTTGGGCTGGGCATAAGGGCCCAGGAGGGTGCCCTTGGGCAGAGCTTGTGGCTTGCAGACCTGAACGTAGGGCACAGGTATCATGCCCATGCGACCGTCTGCCCTCTGAGCCGTCCACCACTGCTCCTCCGGCTTGGCCAGCACCTTTAGCACCTCACCCTTTTTAAATGGCAAGTCCTCTTCGTCATTGCCTGCAAAGTCATACAGAGTCCTGACCCACTCTCCTCCATCATCACCTTCAGAGGGGGGTCGCAGAGGCACCCCGGGACCGCCGCGTGGGGGCAAGCTCCTGGAGACAGGCTCAATCAGAGTAGTAGTGTCCAAATAGTGAATTTTGTAGAACTCCAAAAGGGAAGGCAAGCCATCAAACTCCTGGTCTCCAATCTTCAGTCTGCCTGGCACACTGTTAATGATGTAGTGTGATACCTGGTGGGCAGAGAACAGATATGAGTGTAGCCAATATTAAGAGGACAACATCATTAAAAGCATCAAGGTGGCAAGAAAAATGTGGCTAAGTGTTCTTAGTCCTCGGGAAGGAACGGCAGGCTAACGCGTTCACCAAGAGTGATGTTTCTGCGTCAAAAAGAGAGGTGTCAAATCATTTTTCAAGGAAGGTCTGAGTATTTTCAGAATGAGCTAAAGCAGTGTTTCTTAACCTTTCGACCTATGTGGACCCTACTAAATCATTACTAAACTGGGTGCCCCCAGCGAGTCATTATTAGAAGTCGGGATTCCCGGACTAAACATTTTTTAGGATATGAATCTCAAAATACACAAAAATACAAAAACAAGGATACAATAACGAAATTATGAAATATTTTGTTTCATTCACAAGTACGGAAAAGGTTTACACAATGTTCAATTCCGATTGTCTAGTTGCACACACTTTATTGAGTGTTATATTATTTAATTTTGTAATACAGCCACCGCCCCTAAGTAGGTCTTGAGGAGTCCTTGGACCACAAGTTAAGAATAATTTAACTAAAGCTAAAGCTCACGACAAAGGGATATTTTTGGGGGGGCGGGGAGAACCACATATCTTGGGAACCGAAAGAAGGCTGTTTTTTGACCCGCAGTTCGCATAAGATTATCTTCTTTTAACCAGGACCAGAAGTCAAACCATGGAAGTTCTAAACACCATTAAATATAAATTATAAAAGCTGTGTTGTACTTCCAATTATGCCTGCTGATGAGTCCCTTACTTTACAAATCAATAACCGACCTGCAAACCGGAAAAATACCGCCGTGGCAAATACATAAAAAACACACCACGTCTATTTTAGCATACATTAAACGTGCAACGGGCACGTTATGTTCCTTTTTCTGCGACAGCAACGTCACTAATGTTGGTGACTTAATAGGGATGACAAATCTGGACCTACAACTAATAAACAGATGCATGTAAAATATACACAGAACACAATTTATGAGCTACGTTTCGAGTAGGGGAAACAGCTGCCTTTTAAGTTTTTAAAAGTCTCTGCTGCAGATATGTATTAACCTCGATCTATACTAGTATACTAAGACCGAGCACAATGGATTGCAGATTGCGCACAGATTTCTGAAATTGGTGCATTTATCTTTCACACATTTCACAAGAATGCTAACGTATAAATGGGTTATTGAAGAAACCTATGTGCAGACACATCAACCCACACATCTATCTAAACAGAAGTGAGCATTGCTAACATAGTTACGTGAGTCCTACGATGAGCAGTATCCATTAACGAACTCACTTTTTTGTTCTCACTGACGGAAAGAACGAAATCCCCTGGGCATGTGGTGCTGTCCCTCACCAGGAAGGTGCCATGCCGATGCCCTTGCAACAGGGCTACTGCTTCTTGTCGGCTCAGCTGCCCGAAGTACCAGTCATATTGATCTCCGAAACTGGAAGCCATTTCGGCAGCGCCCCTTCACTCGAGTGTGTCCTCCTTGAGAGCAACTGGGCGTGAAGTTTCAACGGCAGTCTGTGAACAAAGTAGACTAGGTTGAAGTTAAAAGGGAAGCTAAATAAAACTCAAAGCCACAGCGACCACACTGGCTTTCGAGTTTGACTGCGCTGGTTACGTTTGAGTAAACTTCTAGTAACTTTTGCCAGTCTCATCTAATACCACTACATTGTACATTCGACCACAGGTCCTAGCCACAGGTCCTACTTCGAGCTTCCCACCAGCACTGCCCGACAAAATGTCTACACTGTGTAGTACGCTTTCTCTCAAACAGCAAGCACGCAACGGTAAGACATAATAAGTTGTAAATACCTGGGAGATTGTATTGAGGATAACCGGCAGGTGCGATGCTTTGGCTTTTTAAGCTCTTGGCACTCATAGAACCATGTTTCTGATGAGGAAAGGGAAACCGCACACACCTACATCAGGGGGTGAAAGCACCGTCTCCCGATCGCGGGCTTTCTGGATCCTACCAGGCCTTTGGGTTCTACCTGCATACCCTTGAGGCAGCGCCACGGAGTTCTGTTTAGACCGTTGAGTGGCAATCTTAATATCCTGGGGAAACGTTTGATTGTACTTTAAACATAAGAGACGTAATGGGGTGACAGGCAAGTTTTTCCAGAAGCCCTCGGTGATCGAATGCTGCCCATAGCCCACTGTAAGCGTTTTCAAGTACTGACAGCACCATGGGGTGTCTCCTAGGACTTCTTGGCACCATTGGGGTGCCTCCTGAAATCTTCTACACGCCTGGACCCTTAACCCTACACGGCTGAGTACACATAGCTTCATTAACTGCACAACGGGGTCGTGCCAGCTTGTTTCTGCAATAAGCCCTCGGCTGTTTAGTGCACCGCACCTTTCTGCTGTATTTAGGTGCCCGTCGCAACTATGGAATATTTTCCACCCAAGTGAGCACACACTGGTGGCGTGTGCCCTTTGACAGGATCTTAACCCTTTAATACATTACGCAGGGAATGGTTTCTCATCACGCTAGAGAGGTGGTGGGTCATCTAATTCCACTGGGCGTGTCCGCAGGTCTTGCCCTCATCGGGAATGTGTTATTTTTTTCCTAAACAGCGAGGAACCCTGCCAAAGCACTGGGGGTGCCTCTGCAGCGCCCTTGGCTGACTTCGTGACCCACCCACCATCCAGGTGTCCTGTCTATCTCTATTAGGCGCCTCCCTCTTTCTCCCAGCCCGTTTCGGCGCTCCCCTAAAATGATTCACAGGAGCACTGATTTCTCCTGTGGCTCCTCCCACTGTCTCCCGAAGTCATTCTTTTCCACATACAGGTTCAGTGCAGCTCTGCTTTCAATACCTTGCAGCCCCGGAGCCCTTGAGGCTCCTTTACCCTAGGTCTCGTTTTTCAAAACCGTTTTGGGTGTCCACCCTCTCTTCCCGGGGGCCTCCCTTATCACGACACTACTTCAACGCCCTCCTTGACTTCACTTCCGACCGACAGGGACGCCACCTACTACAGTGTCACTACCCTCTGCGCCTCCTCAGGTGGTGCCCCTCCAGCGCTCTCTGCTTCCCGCTACCTTCCGCAGCACAAACTTTTCCAGCAATCCCTGCTGCAACAGGGACAAGATGGCGGAGCGGAAGTGACGCGCCTGTGGGCGGGCACCATACTTGCAGCGCACAGGAAGTGAGATTTTAGCGGACAAGGATGGGTATGCGGCCATCTCTATGAGGACAAACCTTCTCATTGTTAAGGAATAGATATTAATAAGCACTCAAGAGGCCGAAAAATAAAGTAGCTCAGAAAGTATAAGCTGCATGAAATATAATACAGGAAGTACTAACTCCACAAATAATAATACATAACTAATAGACGTACTCGAACTTAACAGAAAAACAAGAATAAATAATACAAACATGAAAGGGCAAATCAAAGGCATAACACTAGCTAATAAAGTCAGTCGCTACAAGTAGAGAAATGCATAAACAAACAGTTAAAACAAAAATAAAAAGGGTGACCCTAAGTACTATTTCTAATAGCAAAACACTTAATACAGTAAAATAGAACACAGGATCATGCAAACGACAGAAAAGGAAATTAAAGAAGATCCCACAAAACTGATAAATCAGAATTCACATGAACAAGTAGCAACTTAATATACACTCAAAATATGAAGCACACGTATCAAAGAATAAACTACACTGAAAGCAATACTATAAACACCAACAACAAAATAACACAGATAACACAATAGAGAAACACCAAACCCAAATAAAATTAAAACAACAGAAAATACACAACTACAACACAAAACATAGCAACAATAGCACAAACTGTAAGAAAATGGATTATTATTTAGGGTTGCCGAATGCATACCTCAAGGAATAATCACAACTTTTATTGGGTGAGCCCTCCAAGTCTCTAAATTAACCTGAGCTAAATCCCCTTGTAGCTATGGTACAGAGCAGACAGGCTTAACATGGGCAATGTGTAAAATATTTATGTAATATCAAAACAGTAATAAAATAAAAATGTCAAACAATAAAAATCCCAAACCCAATTTGAACAGAGTAAAAGTTAACAAACAAATAACCTAAAAATGACAAAAAATCAGTTTAATAAACAAATAACACCAGATTGATAAACTTCCAATAAAAGGAACCAGATATATGAATTTTTAAAGCTGTAAGTAGAAATAGCACCAAAAAGCAATATGCATCAATGATAGTCTGTGGTCACTGTAGACCAGGACCTAAGTGGAATTCATGCTGACTGTGATGAAGTGCGGGTTGGATACACTGACCAGAATTTTCTGGCACAAAGAATGTACCTTCTGACTTCGGGCCTAATTTAGAGTTTCAGCGAATAGGGTTACTCTGTCACAAACGTGAGGGAAATCCTGTCCGCCGTATTACAATTCCATTATATCCCATGGAAACCTTAATACGGTGGATGGGATATCATTCACGTTTGTGATGGAGTAACACATCCACCAAAGGCCCTTAGTCTTTTATGTCCTAACTTTTCAGGGTTTCTGAACCAGTTCCTGTGGGTCACTTTGAAGGCTTCCAGGACTTCAGGACAGCACTTAGGAGCCAGGACAGAGGCCCCCAGCAAGGTACTGTTAAGGTTGCCACATGGATGGTTTTATACTGGCATTTTAATGTCTCGGCCGGTTCAAATATAAGAAAAATCACCTAAAGCTGACATTTTTTCCCCTTATCAATACATAGTTTTGATGACAAAAAATAAAATATCATTATTTTGCTTAAATAGCATGTTAATCTGTAAAGCACATTAACTCTAGTATATATGATTTAATCATTATGTACTCAAATTATGTCATGTATTTGCTTTCTGTTATTCACATTTTATAATTAACAGGTTCAACAGTATGCATAAATTCAATTAAATTTAGTTTGCCAGTAAGCATTTAAATTTAGCTAGAGTGGGCCGAGGTGCTCCATACCATTTTGAAATACATTTTGTATTTGTGCTTGTTGTGCAGGATTTTTTGAGATGCCAAAGTCACAATGTGTTCATTTAAAATATTATTCTTTGTTAGCTTACATTTTGAAGGTCACAGGACAGTGATTATTTGATTTAGACCAAAACCTCAGCACCTACAAAGGATGAGAAAGCTATGGAGTTGATAATACTTTATGTGACATCATGAAGATCGCCGTTGGAGAAAGAGTTGGCATTGTATTGTTTTGTGAGAAGGGGGGCGATTCCAGGGACGGAGAGAACACTGGTGTTAGACCTGGCATCCTTGGCATGGTTTCCCCTGACTTTTTGCCTTCTGAGGTCCTGTTTTTCTGACCTCATTTTTGCTGGCTTTAGGATTCTGTGTACTGTACCACTGCTAACTAGTACTAAAGTGCAGGTGCTCTGTACTCTAAAACATGGTGGCATTGGCTGATTGAATTTACTTGTAAGGCCCTAGTAAAGTGCACTACTTGTGTTGAGGGCCTGTAAATTAAATGCTACTAATGGGCCTGGAGCACTTTTTGTGCCACCTACTACAGTAGCCACCTAAACATGTCTCAGGCCTGCTACTACAGAGCTGGTGTCTGCAGGTTTAAACTGCCATTTTGACCTGGAAAGTGTACCCTCTTGCCAGGCCCAAACCTTCCTTTTTATTACATGTAAGTCACCTCTAAGGTTGTCACGACTCACGTGCTGCTTGCGCCTGGAATTTGCAGACCGGGTGGCGTGGATCTTCAATGTTCGGCTTTGGCCCAAAAAGGGGCGACTCTTTCTGGTAGCCACGGTGCTGTAGGCAATGGAGAAGCCAAGAACAGACCGTGCCCCTCAGAAAATAGCGCCAGAGGAAAAAACCCCTTAGGAAAAGGGGAAAAACCTCCAAACAGGAAGATTCCTGGAAAAAACAAGAACAAACAAACTGGAATCCAAAAGGAGCAAAGTCAGGAAACACAGAATGCTGAAATCCAGAACCTACAGGAGAGGAAATCAGGAGCGAAGACACTAACTGAGCAGAAAGTGTTGCAGCGCAAAGAAAGAAGAAAACACAGCCCTTATATACTAAAAAACAGGAAGTGACCCACAGGAAGTAAAAGGACGCCATCTTAGACAGGGAAACAACACATAGAACAGAATAGAACAGGAACCATAGAGAATAGGGAACAAGGAATGCTGGGAAAGAACAGGAATCTGGGAAGGGGGAAAAGACATAAAGAAAGGCACAACAAAAGACTGCAGAAAAGAAGAAAAAGAAGAAAAAAGGGAAAAGAAACGAAAAATAACAGGTAAGAGGGGTCATAGACCCCTAGTATAGTGGAAAGCAGAAGGTAGAACGAGGCCCCATGCAAGTCTGGGGCCTTGAAATGCGCAGGAGAGGCTGGGGGCGCGCCGCGTCCTAGCAACGCGGTGCGCGGCCCGAGCCGAACGCCCGGCTTGAGTCGAGCTCTCGGCGGCGCGACAGTAGGTCCCCCTCCCGAAGGTCCAGGCTTGAGAGGAAATAAGCAGTGAAAGCGTTGAATCAGGAGAGGTGCGTGAACGGAAGATGCATCTTCCCAAGAGCATTCACTGAGAGGATAACCCTTCCAATGAATCAGATACTGAAGGCGTTTGTGAAAAAGACGAGAGTCACAAATCTCCTGTACTTCATATTCAGGAACATCATCCACGAGTACCGGAGGTGGACAAGGAAACTGACGTGAGTAAGGGTCAGGCACATAAGGTTTAAGCTGAGAAACATGAAAGACCGGATGAATCTTCCATGTATGAGGTAAGTGAAGACGGACAGTGACAGGATTGACCAACTGAAGAATACGGAAAGGCCCATAGTAACGAGGTGTGAACTTATTATGAGAAAGACGTGAGGGTAAGAATTTGGAGGAGAGCCAAACTTTATCTTGCGGATGATAGTCTGGATTGGTTGCACGTCTCTTGTCTGCAGCCTTCTTCATATATCTCTTGGTATGTAACAAATTAGATCGAATTAGTCTATGGATTTGGAGAAGGCCTTTGGAGAAATAGGTAATAGCGGGTAGAGGAGAGTTGGATTGTGTAGAAGTAGGAAAAGAGGTAGGATGAAAACCATAAGAACAGAAAAAGGGAGTGACCTTGGAGGCACTATGGACTGAGTTATTGTAGGAAAATTCAGCTATAGAGAGGTAAGTGTTCCAGTTACTTTGGGTAGAATTGCAAAAGCATCGAAGATATTGCTCTAGTCCTTGGTTCAGACGCTCGGTCTGGCCGTTGGTCTGAGGATGGAACCCTGAAGACAGGGCTCTATTAATATTTAGTGTTTTACAAAAATGCCTCCAAAACCAGGAAATGTACTGAGGTCCTCTATCAGATATTATGGTATGTGGAAGTCCATGGAGACGGAAGATATGATCAATGAATATTTGACTTAGTTCTTGAGAAGTAGGTAGCCTTTTCAGGGCAGTGAAATGAGCCATCTTCGTGAAAGAATCCACAGTGACCATGATAACCCGGTTTCCTGCTGATGGTGGGAGTGAACACATAAAATCAGTAGAGATGGTATGCCATGGGGCCGGTGGAACAGGCAAAGGCTGTAGTAATCCTGCAGGTCTGGTATGGGGTATCTTGATTTGGGCACATATGGGACAGGCCTGAACGTATCTTTCCACATCCAGCTTCCAGGTAGGCCACCAGAAAAATCGTGAAATAAGTTCTTGTGTGGCCTTGATGCCTCTATGACCAGCCACAGGTGAATCATGGCACATTTGTAATGCTTTTTCTTGCACCTTGTTAGTAGGGAGGAATATCAGGTTTTGATAATAAAAATATCCTTGTTTCTTATGTAATAATGGTCTTAGTTCTTCTATATCGTGGTCCGATAGGTTGACGTATTCCAGTTGTACTTCTTCCAGGAAAGACTGAGTCACTCCAATGATCTTACTGGGTTCCAGAAGATACTGAGATGAGGAAGGAGTACACTCTGGATATCGGCGAGACAGAGCATCAGCCAGAATGTTTTGAGATCCAGGAATATATGTGATGAAAAAATCGTACTGACTGAAGAAAAAGGCCCAGCGGGCCTGACGACTATTCTGGCATACAAAATTTCGTAAACATTGTAGGTTACGGTGGTCTGTCCTCACCTCAAATGGTTCCTTGGAACCCATCAGAAACTGTCTCCACTCAAGGCAGGCTGTTTTCAGCGCCAATAATTCCCTTTCCAGTACAGAATAGTGTTGTTCAGCTGTGGAAAGGATATGAGACAAGTAGAAAACAGGATGTTCAAGACCATCATCCTCTTGTCGTTGGAGTAAGACAGCTCCGATGGCTCTCTCAGAAGCATCAGTTACGACTATAAATTGTTTGGTGGTATCTGGATGTCTCAAGATGGGGGCTTGGGTGAAGGCTCTCTTTAATTCTTGAAAGGCTGCTTCAGCCGCCTCAGTCCAGACAAACCCTTTCTTTAAATTTTCCTTTTTTAAGGTGTGAGTTATGTGGCTAGTCTGTCTGGCAAAGTCTAGAATGAATTGTCGATAGAAGTTTGCTAACCCTAGGAAACATTGTGTTTCTTTTATGGAAGAAGGAGAAGGCCACTCTAGGATAGCTTGTACCTTTTCTTGATCCATAGCTATGCCGGTGGGACTTAAATGATAGCCCAGATATTTGACTTCCGTCATGTCGAACTCACATTTTTCTGGTTTGCAAAATAGTTGATGAGCACGAAGTCTTTGAAGAACTTGTTTCACATGGGAAGAATGGAGTTCCGGATTTCTAGAATAAATAAGAATATCATCTAGGTAGATCACGACTGTCTGATTCAGAAGGTCTGAAAACACTGAGTCCATAAATCTCTGGAAGATTGCGGGGGCGTTAGTGAGACCAAACGGCATAACCCTATATTCAAAATGGCCAAATGGAGTCCTGAAAGCTGTCTTCCATTCGTCTCCTTCTTTTATGCGTAAAAGGTGGTAAGCTCCTCGTAAATCTAATTTAGTAAAACGTTGAGCCCCTCTGATAGCTTCTAGTATGTCCCTGATGAGAGGCAAAGGATAACGGTCTTTAATTGTTATTTTATTCAGACCTCGAAAATCCAGGCAAGGACGAAGATCCTTTGTCTTCTTGGGCACAAAAAAGAGAGGAGCCCCAGCCGGAGACGACGATGGAACAATAAGACCACTCTGTATATTTTCGTCCAGATACTCTTTTAGAACTTCCTTTTCAGGTTCCGTGAGAGAGTACATCCTCCCAAAAGGAACAATTGTGCCGGGTTCCAATGGAATAGCACAATCATATTCTCGATGTGGAGGTAGCACAGGTTTCAACGGTTTTTGGAAAACATCCTGAAACTCCAAATAGTGGTCTGGGACCCCTTGGACCGTATTAATGGACATACCAGTGGCACCTTCAGTATCTAAGGATCTTTTCGGAGACCAATACTTGTCGGAAGTAAAACAGTTCTCATGACAAAATTGCGAAGACAAAGAAACTGTCCGGGTTACCCAATTTATATACGGGTTATGTCTGATAAACCACGGAATTCCAAGAATGATGGTATGGTTGAGGGACGTGATAAGATCGAAGGAGATGTGTTCTTGATGGTTTCCCACCTGTAGACTTAACATCAGGGTAGTGGTGTCTACAGGACCAGAGGATATCAAGGATCCATCCACGGTGTGTACCTGTTCGGGTACTTCCTTAGCTTGTGTAGGAACTTGGTGAGCAGCAGCCCACGTCTTGTCCATGTATATACCACTAGCACCACAATCTAGTAATGCCATAGTCCTTTCTTGACGACCGTCAGGAAGTTGTAACAGGACAGGAAAAATGAACAAGGCGGTTGTATTGTCATTAAAGGAGCTGATGGAAGGTATAGCTGTAGATCCCGTCCCCTCCCTTCTTACAGAGGACGGGAGGTGGCATTTCCCGAAGGCCTGGGCGGACGTACAGGACAGGTACGAAGCATGTGACCAGCAGAACCACAGTACAGGCACAACCCTCTCTTGCGTCTGTCCTCTCGTTCACTAGCAGAGAGCGGACCTCGGGTAGTATCCACCTGCATGGGTTCCCCTTCGATGTCTCTAGCAGGAGTGCGAGGTTCCTCGGAACGCTGCAGGCAAGCTCGTGAGCTACTTGGCTGGGAAAACCCTCTACTCCTTTTCTTTTCTGATCTCCGTTCCTGAAGACGATATTCGATGGACAGTGCTTGATCCATCAGGCCACGAAGATCTTCCGCTCTGGTAGAATGTACTAGTTCATCCTTTATTTCTTCTTTGAGTCCTCTACGAAATAAAGTTACCAGAGTACGTTCCACCCAAGTGGTCTCTGCCGCCAGCTGACGAAAACGGGTTATATATTGCAAGACGTCTTGCGAGCCTTGTTGGATATCACATAAGGCTTCTTCGGCAGAGGCTTCCAATCCAGGACGGCTAAACATCTGTTTGAAGCGACTCACAAAGGTGGAATAGTCCGACAATACAGGGTCGTTGGAGGACACCATCGGGGTTGCCCAGGCCAAGGCTGGACCGGATAAGGCACTGATAAGATAACCCACCTTGGTCCTGTCGTGGGAGAATTGGGTAGGTCGGAAGGCGAAGTACACTGTTAATGCATCCAGGAACTCGCAAAGCTTGGTTGGTTCACCAGAGAAACAAGGGGTAGAAGCGGAGATAGTTGGAACATCACTGGTGCGGAGAGCCAAAGCCTGTCGTAACGCAGCATTTTCATTGCGTAGTTGTTGCAATTCCTGAGCTTGTTGCTGAATCGTGGTCAAAAGAGATTGTTCCGGATCTGCAGCAGCCGCCACTGTGTCATCCATGGTGTTTGAGGACGTCGGAATGGTTTGGCGCTGCAATCTGTCACGACTCACGTGCTGCTTGCGCCTGGAATTTGCAGACCGGGTGGCGTGGATCTTCAATGTTCGGCTTTGGCCCAAAAAGGGGCGACTCTTTCTGGTAGCCACGGTGCTGTAGGCAATGGAGACGCCAAGAACAGACCGTGCCCCTCAGAAAATAGCGCCAGAGGAAAAAACCCCTTAGGAAAAGGGGAAAAACCTCCAAACAGGAAGATTCCTGGAAAAAACAAGAACAAACAAACTGGAATCCAAAAGGAGCAAAGTCAGGAAACACAGAATGCTGAAATCCAGAACCTACAGGAGAGGAAATCAGGAGCGAAGACACTAACTGAGCAGAAAGTGTTGCAGCGCAAAGAAAGAAGAAAACACAGCCCTTATATACTAAAAAACAGGAAGTGACCCACAGGAAGTAAAAGGACGCCATCTTAGACAGGGAAACAACACATAGAACAGAATAGAACAGGAACCATAGAGAATAGGGAACAAGGAATGCTGGGAAAGAACAGGAATCTGGGAAGGGGGAAAAGACATAAAGAAAGGCACAACAAAAGATTGCAGAAAAGAAGAAAAAGAAGAAAAAAGGGAAAAGAAACGAAAAATAACAGGTAAGAGGGGTCATAGACCCCTGGTATAGTGGAAAGCAGAAGGTAGAACGAGGCCCCATGCAAGTCTGGGGCCTCGAAATGCGCAGGAGAGGCTGGGGGCGCGCTGCGTCCTAGCAACGCGGTGCGCGGCCCGAGCCGAACGCCCGGCTTGAGTCGAGCTCTCGGCTCGCGCCGCACCGCGCGGCGCGACAAAGGTAGGCCCTAGCTAGCTTAAAGGGCAGGGTGCAGTGTATTTAAAACATCGGACATGTACTTTTAAGTTTAACATATCCTGGTAGTGAAAAATATTGAATTTGTTTTTCACTACTGTAAATCCTATCTTTCCCATAGGTGAACATTGGGTTTATCCCAAAGAAGCCTTTAAGTGTAACTTCCAATTAGAATAAAATATAAATTTGGAGTTTGGTGTCTCTGGACTCACAATTCAAAATCACAACTTATGGTGAAGTCCGATTTTAAATTGTAAGTCTGAAAATACCACTTTTAGAAAGTTGGCATTTTCTTACTCAAACTATTCCAACCCTCTGCCTGTCTCTGAATACACATCTGGGGTGGATGAAAGCTGGGTTTTGAGAATTCCCCCTTGACAGTCACACACAAAGGGAGCTGGGGTGTGACATTTACATCCTGATGGCCCATCGCCAGGTTGATGGGCCTTACTGGTCTAGATGGGTGGGAAGAACTGACACACCTGAATAGGGCTGTGCCGGTCCCCACACAAAGAGCTGCATAACCCCCTGTAGTTTGGAGTCAAGGAAGAAAGTGCAGGGACTTTGTGCACTTCAAAAGCCTCTCTTTGAAGTCTCCCCCACTTCAAAAGTTCAATTGGGTATAAGTGTTGGACCCCAAACCCTACCATATCAGCAAACATCTGGATCCGAGGACATTTTGCCAGGAAGGATGACTGGTGTGCTACCAGGAGGGACTGCCACTCTGCTGAACAGCTTTGCTGTGTTGGTCTGCTGCCTGCTGACTGGCAGTGAAAAGATCTGGACTTAACTCACAAGAATCAAGGGACTCCAAGGACTTGCTAACCTGTCTTCTGTTCTGATGTCTCAGGTCCATCAAAGACTTTCCCCACCTCTGCTGCAGCTGCTGGATGCTGCCAACTGTGAGTGCTGTCCCGCCAAGAGATGCTGGTCCAGTCCCGGGATTTCAGAGGGGACTCTGCAGCAGTTTTTCTGCAAAAGCTGATGCATCAACACTGTTGCACCAATCAGAACTGCTGAATCCTCCCTTGATGCCTGCGCATCATTGCTG
Organism: Pleurodeles waltl; assembly: GCF_031143425.1. NCBI lineage: Eukaryota > Metazoa > Chordata > Amphibia > Caudata > Salamandridae > Pleurodeles > Pleurodeles waltl. The sequence continues at coordinate 471,255,751 of NC_090446.1, forward strand.
CCGCTGAGGTCGAGGACTTTGCATCACCTTTGCTGTGTGGCTCGACGATGACACATCGACTCTAACGCAGAGGGCTCGATGCTGCACTTCAGTGACACCACTTTGATGACTGCTCGGCTCAACAACAATGCAGTACCTCCTCGAAGCCGCACAGCCCTCCATCCAAGGTACTTTTTAGTGGGCCCTACGTGTGTCCTGTTCTGACCTGCTCTCTATTGCGGTCTGCTGAACTTTATATTTACCCTGGTCTAGTGTGACCTCAAGTAACCTTTTAGTGCTATTGACTTCTAAGCACTGCATTGCAGTTTATTCTTTAAAATTTCATATCTTGAGTTCTATTTATTGGATTTGATTTTTGTCATATTGGTCTTGTTTTCCTCAGATACATGTTGTCTATTTTTCTAAAATGGTGTGGAGTCTTTTTGTAGTGTTTTCACTGTGTTTCTGTAATTTAAGTGTTGCACAAATACTTTACACATTGCCTCTCAAGTTAAACCCAACTGCTCTGTGCCAAGCTACCAGAGGGTGAACACAGGTTAATTTAGGGTGTGTATATGACTTACCCTGACTGGGATTGTGGTCCCTACTTTGACAGGGTGCATACTTCTGCAACTGGAGACCCAATTTCTAACAACTGGGTTTTGATATGTCATAGTCTGGTGGGAGACCTGAAGATTGTAACATTTGATTGAAGTGTTTTGTTTTTAACTGTGCAATTGTTTTTAGTTAGTACTTGCTCCTGTCCACCTTTGCAGGCGGACGTCACTTCTCCTGAGACTAACGCTTCTTATATTCCTGCTCGCAGAGATAATCTCAAGAGTAAATGCCTTTCTTCTGACTCTAATTGTAACCTTTATCTGGTTCCTCTTTCCATTCTATACTTTCTGATTCCATCTGCTTTTGAAATTTTATCTTGCAAGCTTGCTGCAAGTATGTTCTGCTCATAACAAGTCAGCCACCTGTTGATTATTTGCTGTGTTCTTGTTCTGGTCAAAAGAATTACGACCGAAGGTGGGACATATACATTTAAAGTATGGCTCTTGATAATCCCTTCACTTTGTTCAGTGACAATGCAAACAGCTGCAACCAATTTCAAACTATCTGGAAAACTTACAGATACTTGATCCAATACAGCAGAAAGATAGGCCACTGGACACATTAAACCTCCACATTTCTTTGTAAGAATCAAAAGTGTACATCCACATCTCTCTTGACACAACAGAAGAAGCGTACAATTGTAATAAGGCATCCTAAGTATGAGCTCATGACACAAACTCTCTTTCAATTTCTTAAATGCATCAAAGTATTCATTATCAAAGGGTACCGGATCTTGGACATCACTACATGTCAAATACTAAAGGTTTTACAATCAAGAAAAAGTTTGGAATTCACTGATGACAGTTTCCAACAATTCCAAGAAACAGCTGTACCTCCCTCTAGGTGGTCAGCTGACTCATTTTGTTAATTGCAAAAACACACTCTTTTCAGACTTTCCTCACACCTTTTTCAATATGGTGTCCAAGATAGATGACTTCCTTCTTACAATATCACATTTTAGTTAACCTTATGTCCATTCTCAGCTAGATGTTTAACCCGGCAATTGTATCCAGTTTACAGTCTTCTTTTGTCTTAGATGCTTCCAGTAGGTCATCAATATACTGCACTAAGATTGAATTACATGGGGAACCTCAAACATCTCTAAATTTGTTTTCAGGATTTGACTAAAAATCGAAGGACTTTTTGTATACCCTTGTCGGAATCTATGCCACATGAGAAATTTATTAAAAAAATAATTGTGTAAGGAACTGTGATTCCTCATGCAACGGAATTGAAAAGAACACTTGGCATAAGTCGATGACTGTATACCATTTTGCTTCTGATGGAATCTGAAACAAAATCACTGTTGGGTTTGTTACCACTAGACAACACAGAACAACAATTTGTTAATCTTGCAGAGATCTTGAGCAATTCTCCACTTACTGTTCATATTTTTAATTCCCACCACTGTATTGTTGCAAAGACTACAAAATACTTCCCAAAGAATTCCTTGCCCAGTCATCTTTTCAATCACTGGTTTAATTCACTCTTCTGCCTCTTTTGTAAGTGTGTATTGTCTTATTGTAGGAACTATTGCTTCTGGTTTAAGTTTTATTTTGACTGGCTTTGCTCTTTTAATCAATCCAATCTCTATTCCAGTAAAGTTCCATACCTTATCTTTGACAATATGTCTTAAAGCCAGAGACAGGTCTTCTTTGGTCAAAACTGGAAACGGCTCTACTCTTGAATCAGATGAATTTATCTTGAACACAGAACTCTCATCTTGTCTTTTAATTGCAACACCACAGTGTGTGCAATAAATCACACAATTCATTTTGCAGAGCCAGTCCCTTCCCAATAGGTTTACAGGACTTTAATCACACAAAATAAACTTGGGCTTGTTTTCCATCTGACCAATTTTAACAGGAACATGTGTTGTAAACTGATTAGCAGTTTGTCTATTACAAATCCCTACAACATGGACTTCTCTTCCTGAGAGGGATAGGTTTGGGACTTCCACAGAATAAACTGTAGAAAGGGTGGCCCCATATTGATAAACAAATGAAACAGGATGGCCATTGGCTTCTCTGTCACTGGTTGGGTCACTTTGGTCTACATCAAGACTGCTCAAAGTAAGGAAACCTCCCACCTCAAGCACAGTCAGTGTGAACTACTCCCTGTCAACTCATCATTCAGAATCAATGGATCCTGCTGACACTCTGCCCTATTGGGCATCTTGTTCTTCATATTTTGCAGTATCACTGCAGCTCAAGGCATTGACACTCGAAATTACTTCTGAGTCTGCATACCCTGTTCAGAATTTTACATATTCGGGACCATCACTTTATTTTTCTGCATGTGTGAAAGTTGTTCTACATTTCCCTGAATCCTGTTTGGATTCTGATGACACCCCCTTCCAGTGCATGATCGTCCTATTAAAGTGACAAGCTGCATTCGTTTTCATAATTTCAGCATTCATATTGTTACCACCACATTGCGTCTGGATTTGATTCATTCCATTCATCCCAGACTGAACAAAATTCATATTTGAACCCATTTGATTTTGAGACCCATCCTCAAACCACTATGTCTGGGCAATCATCAGCTTCCCCTCAAGCCTTTTCTGCATTGTCTCAAAATAATCACTACTGTTTTTCGCCAGCGTCAAGATCTCATCTATACTGTTTGTCTGCCAATGCATTTCATCCTGTTGAATGTGATTACTACTCTCTGATCTTAGCCCAACACAAAAGAAGCTACAAATCAACTGACCCCATTTTCTTTAAGGTTTTTTGATTCCACTGTATCCCTGTTAGATATGTATAAGCTTTACATATAAAAATACATGAACTCTTTCGACTCTTGTGGAGTCCCAAAATTCTTTTTCCAATTTATATTCTTTTCAGGAATTTTACCAAATTCCGTTTTTAAAATGTCAGTGTTAACTGCTTTAAGAACCTGTTCAACTACCACTGTTCCTACAGGTGTGGCAGCTTGAGTCTGTACTCCTAATTGTTTATCTCCTCTTGTGCGAGACACAGCAGTCATCACTGTTTCTGTTGGGAGCTTGGTACCACTGCAGTAGTAATAGAACTCTGCAACTGTATTACCATCTCCCTTGCTCGTGTCGGGTCCTGAGTTAGTCCAACTTGCCCTTGCTGATCTTGCTGTGTATGGTGGAGGGCTAGTATTCTCTAACTCATTTACACATGTATCATCATCTTCAGAATCATTTGTCTACTTCTCCTTTCATTTATTTTGTTTGCCATCCTTTTCAATTATAGCAGGAATATTTTTACACACTGCATCATATCCTCCCGCCAACTGTTTTATTTCTGATCCATTTCACTCTCAAGCCAATGCTTAAATTAACTTTTCAATCACTTTTTTGTTTACTTTCTTTTTTTCTCTGTCACCATACAAGCCCCTTACTAAGCATCTCAAACTGTGTAGGTCTAAGCATCGGCTTCATATTATACATGGCTTGTCTCAAGAAATCTAGCTTTCTAAGTTTAAAGGTGCCTTCTAGCCAAAATTGTAAAACTTCATAATGTGCAGTGTATTTATTCCAATCTGAAATCCATGTACACATATAATAGCCAATCTCTTTCATCATCTCGTAGGCTGGCATTTCTTCTGCCAGTAATTTCTGACCCCCGAGGTGACACAATAGCCTTTAGCTTTACAATCAAATTTCCTATTTTTTGTGCTAAAAAAAAATCAGAACAAACTCAGAATCACAATCACAGCGTCGCTCTATCAATGGCCAACCTACCACAGCATGGCGTTGTCAGCAACCAACAATTCAGAACACTGCTTTGTGGTGGTGTCTCACCAGTTCCAGCACAGCTTCCTGGTTGACTAACCAATCACAGCACGACTTATCCATGAACAAGAAATAATTACAAAACCTCTTTTAAACCGATAAACTAAGTAGACCATTGTCTGTTTACCCTACAAAGGAAATGAGAGTCAGTAAATCAGGTAAGACAATGAAATCAAATGGTTTGTGACTGAGTCAAAATCAAGAACTAGAAATGGAAAGTCCTGTTAAACTACAATTTACACTAGGTAGCCCCCCTGTCCAGCAGCAATCTACCCTAGGCAGTGCTTTTGCTACAGTGCACTCCAGAGCAAGAATCATCAACTCAAATTAAGTACTCAACCTAGAAAAGGTAAACTCGTTACTTCAGAGTCCCTACTAATATATATATATATATATATAGTGCCCCTCTCTACATACCACTATTACAGACAAGTAAACCAATATATCTTGAGACCTTGGATTTCAACGAATCAGATAACCAAACCAAATCAACTAATAGAACTTCAGATGTGATTACAAATATGAATAATACATCGGTAGAACAGTAATAAATGGAGCAATTGAACCAGCAGTCATAATCACATGACCAAACAACTCACAACAAAAAGAGAAATCCACTCCTCAAACACTTACTTCAACATATATCACAAATGTGCACACCCCATCACACAAATCGATTCACTCTATTCATACTAACACTCCAAGTCATTCAGGAATTCAGAGCCAGTTACATCTCTAGAGTCTCCGGTGCCGGAAATATTGGCAGGGATCCAAAACTCCCTTCTCCCTCGGACTGGGCATTAAGGCCCAGAAAATAACAGGAAATCTTTGTACTACCCTAGGGGGCCCCCATAAAAGAGGGCAAGCTCCTATGCAACCATCCTCTGATACTTATTTTGTGGAAGATGAGCACCAATATTGTAATGCACCCCAATATTTCAAATCCCAGAAAAGTTACCTCAGAAGTTTGGCTCCTCCATTCGTGATCTTACAGTAAAAGTCACTACCCTCCTCAACATCAGGCTCAAGAAAAATAGCCAAGTAAAAAGAAAACTGGGACCACTCAATAACTGAGTTCCACATCAGTAAAAAGTTAAAGGATTTAATGACAAAAATCTGAAATTGAACATTACAAAGAAATTTAGAATATGCCACAAAGGCGCAGGGTAAGGAAATGCCTCCTTGTAATGGTTACCCCCTAACCTTTTGCCTTTGTTGATGCTAAGTTTTGATTGAAAGGGTGCTGGGACCCTGCTAACCAAGCCCCAACACCAGTGTTCTTTCTCTAAACTGTACCTTTGCTTCCACAATTGGCACAGCCCTGGCACTCAGATAAGGCCCTTGTAACTGGTACCCCTGGTACTGAGGGCCCTGATACCAGGGAAGGTCTCTAAGGGCTGCAGCATGTCTTATGCCACCCTAGGGACCCCTCACTCATCCCATGCACACTGCCTCTCAGCTTGTGTGTGCTGGTGAGGAGAACAAGACTAAGTCGACATGGCACTCCCCTCAGAGTGCCATGCCAACCTCACACTGCCTGTGGCATAGGTAAGTCACCCCTCTTGCAGGCCTTACCTCTAAGGCAGGGTGCACTATACCACAGGTGAGGGCATATGTGCATGAGCACTATGCCCCTACAGTGTCTAAGCAAAACCTTAGACATTGTAAGTGCAGGGTAGCCATAAAAGTATATGGGGGGAGTTTGTCAAACACGAACTCCACAGTCCCATAATGGCTACACTGAAAACTGGGAAGTTTGGTGTCAAACTTCTCAGCACAATAAATGCACGCTGATGCCAGTGTGCAATGTATTGTAAGATACACCCAGAGGGCATCTTAGAGATGCCCCCTGAATACCAATCTGACTTCTAGTGTAGGCTGACCAGTTTCTGCCAGCCTGCCACACACCAGACATGTTGCTGGTCACGTGGGGAGAGTGCCTTTGTCACTTTGTGGCCAGGAACAAAGCCTGTACTGGGTGGAGGTGCTTCACACCTCCCCCTGCAGGAACTGTAACACCTCGCGGTGAGCCTCAAAGGCTCACCCCTTTTGTTACAGCACCCCAGGGCATCCCAGCTAGTGGGGATGCCCGCCCCTCCGGCCACTGCCCCCACTTCTGGTCGCAAGGCTGGAGGAGATAATGAGAAAAACAAGGAGGAGTCACCCACCAACCAGGACAGCCCCTAAGGTGTCCTGAGCTGAGGTGACCCCTGCCTTTAGAAATCCTACATCTTAGTTTTGGAGGATTCCCCCAATATGATTAGGGATGTGCCTCCCTCCCCACAGGGAGGAGGCACAAAGAGGGTGTAGCCACCCACCAGGACAGTAGCCATTGGCTACTGCCCTCCCAGACCTAAAACACACCCCTACATTTAGTATTTAGGGGCACCCCAGATCCCAGGAAATCAGATTCCTGCAACCTGAAGAAACAAGAAAGACTGCTGACCTACAAGCCTGCAGAGAAGACAGATGAAGACAACTTATTTGGCCCCAGCCCTACTGGCCTGTCTCCAGCTTCGAAAAGCTGCAACCAGCGACGCATCCGACAGGGACCAGCGACCTCTGAAGTGACAGAGGACTGCCCTGGACTAAAGGACCAAGAAACTCCCGTGAGCAGCGGCTCTGCTCAAAACCAGCAACAAAGAAGCAACTTTCAAAGACTGCACGATTCCCGCCAGAAGCGTGAGACTTCACACTCTGCACCCGGTGCCCCCGGCTCGAGATCGAAAGAACAAACACCGCATGGAGGACTCCCCGGCGACTGCGAACCCGTGAGTAGCCAGAGATGACCCCCCCGGAGCCCCCACAGCAACGCCTGCAGAGAGAATCCAGAGGCACCGCCTGACCGCGACTGCCTGTAACATGGGACCGGACGCCTGGAACCAGCACTGCACCCGAAGCCCGCAGCCCCCAGGACCTGAAGGAACCGAACCTCAGCGCAGGAGTGACCCCCAGGCCATCCTCTGCCTAGCCCAGGTGGTGGCTGTCCCGAGATGCCCCTGTGTCTGCCTGCACAGCTAGAGTGACCCCGAGGTCCCTCCATTGATCTCTATCTGAAACCCTACGCCTGCTTTGCACACTCACCCGTCTGCCCCTTTGCCGCTAAGGGTGTGTTTTGTGTGCCTACTTGTGTCCCCCCAGTGCTCTACAAAACCCCCCTGGTCTGCCCCCAAAGACGCAGGTACTTACCTTTTGGCAGACTGGAACCAGAGCACCCCTGTTCTCCATAGGCGCCTATGTGTTTTGGGCACCTCTTTGACCTCTGCACCTGACCGGCCCTGAGTGTACAGGCTGGCAATACAATCAGCCATATTATGACCACGGCGGTAGCGCCGCTGTCGCACCGCCGGGACCGGCAGTTTCCCGCCATGGGTTTCCCAGCGGTTTCAATCCGCCAGGGGATTATGACTCCACTTCGTGGGTCCCCTGGGGGCCCCTGCACTGCCCATACATTTGTTCGGCCGCATTACAAAATCCCCGCTGGGCCGCCCGCCGGCCCAGCGGGGATGTCGGCCGCAACACCGCCGGCTTCATTAGGAGCCGGCTCCAATGTTATGGCCGACATCCCCGCTGGGCCGGCGGGTGGCCCAGCGGGGATTTTGTAATGCGGCCGGCGGGATTGCGGCTGCATAGGCGGCCGCTCGGCGGTCCAACCTTGGCAGGCGGCCTCCGCCGCCCGCCAAGGTTGTAATGAGGGCCAGTGTGTCCCCAGCTAAGCTGCAGTATTGTTGGAGTGAAGTTTTGTATCTAAGACATCACATTGAAAAAGGAGCAAGAAAAGTGTCTCAGAAGAGAATTTCTGTCATATTGCAGATGAACTTTACTAAAATGTAGAGAGAAGTAAGGATGTTTCTGGGAATGGTGGGCTAATATTGCTAGTGGATTCCCACCTTTTCCCTGGTGGCCAAGCCAGTATAAAGGCTTACACATGACGATGTGACAGATCCGCTAAGACCAAACAACGATTGTGAAAAAATTGTCCTCGAGCTGAGAGATAGTCTTTGCCACGCCCCAGCTCTAGGAAAGCTGTATCTTTTACTCTTAACTGTTCTGAGATGGGAGGTTGCTCCCTGTCAGTAGTGACTCAGATGCAATGAAACTCAAAACGTCATACCGCTTATTTTTCAGCCATTCTTGATCCAGTAGCCACAGCGTTGCCCTTTGCCTAAAGGCGGTGACCGAAACCTGTGTCAGCATTCAACAATGTGAAAGATTTGTGATAGGGTATCCTTTTACAGTCATTGTTCCTCACTTTCAAACCCAACATATGACGCTCAATGGGCTGACCAAACATGAGCAACTAATCTTTGCTGATGAAAATGTGATGTGGAAGAGCTGTTCATGTCTTAATCCTGTTACACTGTTACCATTGCCATGGAGGGATGAAAATTATGATGGGGTAGATCATAACTGCTCTGCTGTTACAGAACTGTGTACCAAAGAAGAAGCCCCTCTGGATTGTGTGTTATTTGTGGACAGTTCTTGTCTGAGAGATGACAGTGTGATTTGGAAAGCAGCATATTCTGTTTGCACCTTAGAAGATGTAGTGGACGCCTCTTGTTTGTGCAATGTAGAACCTGTTGTGTCGCTGACAATTTAGGAGTCACTATTTACACTGAACGGGTTTGGTGTGGATCATGAATTTGGACAGCTGTGGTCCCAGTGACATTTCATGACCTCGCCTGGCTCTCCGATACGAAATGGGCAGTATGTTAGGGAGCTCATTGAGGTGGTGTAGAAGCCAGCTAAAGTAGACTTGGCAAAGTGTACAGGGCAAATTAGTGGAAATGGTTTTGTCACTGCAGGAAATTGGTATGCTGGCGTTATTGCCAGATATTGCACTCTCATATCTTGCACCTTCAATGGAGAATTTTCAAATGAATCAGAGTATGAATTTTTTTTAACCTGTTTCTTGCCACTGATGATAGGTGTGCAGAAGTGAAGCGTTTTTAGGAAGAAGCACCTGAGTGTAAACAGAAGAGGTGCATCAGAGCAGGGTGTACTAAGAATGAGGATGAAGTTTGAGTCTCTGTTGATGGTCGTCCTCTGTTGCCTGATTCGATTTTACCCCCAATGCATGTTATGTTCCTGGTACTACACATATAGGTCAAGACGTTATAGTCCGTCTGTTTTGTGCATATTGGTTCAACCCCAGGTTTCGTGTAGTTGCAGCTCAATTGTGTCATCGGTGTGTTACACGTCAACAGTTGAACGCAGGCAGAAAACCTCCAATTCTCCTTAGTCACATAGGAAGATCAGGTGGCTCTTTCAATCGCATGGAGCTCGATTTTGTTGAGATACTTATCTTTAATGGGCTCTGTTACATTTTGGTGATGGTCTGTCTCTTCCCCCGTTGAGTTGAGGCATGCCCCACCACAGATAAGGACACTCTTACTGTGTCCAAATTGCTGTTGAGAGAGTTGATCCCTCGTTTGTGGATTCTGGTTTCTCTTGAATCAGACCATGGTAGCCATTCTAAAAATGAGCTGATGAAACGGTTATGCACAGCATTGCATGTGGATCAGCAGTTTTACAGCATTTACTGTCCTGAGGCTTCAGGAATCTTGGAATAGATTAGTGAGACATTGAAGTCCCATCTTGCTAAATTGTATGTATTCACATCTCTCAAATGGCCAGATGCTTTTCCTTCTGTACTGATGAGCTTGAGAAGGTTTCCGGATCAGAGGACATGACTGTACCCTTGGAGATCTTTATTGGAAGGGCCATTAGATTATTTGCTGTACCTGCAACTGCATACTACAGAGGACATTGTTCTTGACTACTGCAAAAGTCTGGTGATTTGGTGCATTGTGTCACACATTAGGTTGAATTGGTGACTCTACTCCCCAGGCAGGAGCAGAGCCATGACTTAAATCCTGACAATTGGGTTTTGGTGACCCCTCCAGTTTATTTTGGTCACTAATACAGCTATTAATTTGGAGATCTGCCAAAATGGATACATGCATCCTACACTTAGAGAGTGAATCAGGCTGGAGAAAAGGTAGAGACAGCCACTGCTGATGCACAAAGGCCAAACCCAGTGGAACCCGAGAGTGCACAGGGAGAAGACAAAAAGTGCAGAGAAGTGCCTCAAAAGGAGTCTGAGACAGGTGCATGGCCTGTGGTGATTGAGCCACAAGTGTCACAGAGACCCCAACTTCAGGAGCTGTGAGTGCAGGTTCTGAACCTGGAGATGGTACGCGTGGTGGGACTTTAGGGGGGATCAAGAAACGAGAACTGGCCAAAGAAGGGCAAAAGACAAGTAATTTCGGTGTCCTGAGAATGCATATCGAAGACAAAGTGGATGGCTAGTTGAAGGTACTCAGCTCTTGAGTAAGCATACTTTGGAGGCAGTGAAACTGACTTGATTGAACATACTTCTGGTTGTTAATCCTCTAATTTATTTTGACGAACCTCTGTGATTAAAGCTGCCACATTTGATTTTGACTGAATATGCTTGTTGATTATATCGAAGTCAACTGACATTTCTGAATGACCTAACTTCTGAAATGATCCCTGTAACAACATTTAGGGCAAAGGCTCCAGTAGGGGTATCCTTTTAGAGGAAGATTGGCTTAGGGTCAGGGTCTGACTTTGAAGCAATTGAACCTGAATTCATTATGAAAAAGTCATCATAGATTTGCTTTGATTCATGTTGTTCTCCTAATTCACAAGAAATCATGGTAACCCTTTCACAAAATAAGCATACAGTAATAGAGGTCACTGTATCAATCATGTCGTTTATTCTGATAATATACTTACTAATAAGTTTGAGTTCTGCTCCAGAGCAAATTACCCATATAGCTAAACCTACCCCTGTTTCTGTAGCAAAGCAACCTAGTTTAGAGTAGAAATTCATACACAAAAATAGTTCTGGGAGAAACTTTACTACTAATGCCATTTTTAAAATCTTTTGAGTGAGTATACTCATGTAATGCATGCAAATGACTCTTACATCTGTACCCAGCTGCCTTCATATCATCATATTCTTCTAATCTATAGTGTTAGCTGTAGTTTAATTTTGAGCCTGCTGTATCATCAAGGACAGTATAAGTATAACTCCTCAAACTTTAATGTGTTTTTTCAGAGGTGCCCATGCTTTAAGCATTTATACTCTCATGCTAACTGTTAAAAAGATGTAAGGATCACTCAGACGTTTTAACTGTCCTTATTTGGCATGTGCTATACGACCTCCAATGTCACCTCCCAGGCTCAATTGAGAGAAAAGGTTCTAATAGTCAGTGACAAAGGAACAGATCATCAAGGGAGGGAAGGGAAGGGTTGCAGGGTTGTGGAAGAGACTACTTCTGTGAAGAAGGAAAATAGGAATACAATAAAATATCAGGAATAAATAACAGTCACAGTCCACTTTTACGAGAGTAATTATATGCCTAATATACATTATAATACATCTCCTTCCTATGCAAAATTCAGCACATTCTAATTTCCCATAACCGTCAAGAAAACTACAACAAATCTGTAATATACGTTTTCTATACATACATTTAATTTCATGAAATAAGCACAGAAATAGATGCCTGACAAGCAATTAAAAGTTACTCAGTTTTGTAAACCTTGCGCCATAGAGGTACCCTCTCAGTTCTATATGGAAACCTCTTCTTAATTGTCTCACCACTGACATTATCAGACCCTGTCTGACTGAATTGCCTTACTTGAACGGTATAACACCTGGACAATCTGTTCATGCCCCACGTCCTACCATCTTCAAGGACTACAACATTTCTATGTACTTGAGTTATTTGCATAGGTTTGGGGCAACTGTTGTTCTTGCCTTTACAGGGATTGGATAGTTTGAAAGTTACAAGATCTCCTACTCCTCAATCCTTTCTCAAGACCCCATGTTTATTGTTGTTGGAAATGGCCTTTCCGCAGGGTCACCCCCAAACGGTTTGCCTTCCTCCTTCTCTTTTTCTGACCTCATTTTTGCTGGCTTTAGGACTCTGCACACTTTACCACTGCCAACCAGTGCTAAAGTGCAATAGTTCTCTCCCTTAACACATGTTTATATTGGTTTATACCCATTTGGCTTATTTAATCTACCTGTAAGACCCCAGTAAAGTGCACTACATGTGCCCAGGGCCTGTAGATTACATGCTACTAGTGGACCTGCAGCACTGATTGTGCCACCCACATAAGTAGCCTCTTAACCATGCCTCAGGCCTGCCATTGCAAGGCCCGTGTGTGCAGGTTCACTGCCACTTTGACTTGGCATTTAAAAGTACTTACCAAGCCTTAAACTGCCCCTTTTCTACATATAAGTTACCCCTAAGATAGGCCCTAGGTGGCCCATAGGGCAGTGTGCTATGTAGGTAAAAGGCAAGACATGAACAAGTGTGTTCTATATGTCCTGGTAGTGTAAAACTCCGAAATTCATTTTGCACTGCTGTGAGGCCTGCTCCATTCATAGGATAGCATTAGGGCTACCCTCATATACTGTTTGAGTGGTAGATCCTGACCTGAAAGGAGTATCCAGGACATATTTAGTATGGCCAGAATGGTGATACAAAATCCTGCTTAATGGTGAAGTTGGATTTTATATTACTATTTTAGAAATGCTACTTTTAGAAAGTGAGCATTTCTCTACACTTAAATCCTTCTGTGCCTTCTAATCCACGTCTGGCTAGGTTTAGTTGACAGCGCCCTTGTGCTTTCACTCAGACAAACCCCAAACATGGGATGCTCAGTCACACTTGCATACATCTGCATATTGAATGGGTCTTCCTGGGCTGGGAGGGTGGAGGGCCTGACACTTACGTGTCAAAGGACAGTAGCCTGCTTTCACACAAAGGACTGCCACACCCCCTACTGGGACCCTGGCAGACAGGATGGAACTGAAAGGAGACCTTGTGCACTTCTAAGCCACTCTTTCAAGTCTCCCCCACTTCAAAGGCACATTTGGGTATTTAAGCAGGGTCTCTGACCCTACCAACTCAGACACTTCTACTTCAACAGACGCTTCTGGACAAGATACTGGCGAAGAAATCCTGAAGCAGAACCTGCAACCTGCCAAGAGGAACTGCCTGGCTCCCCAAAGGACTCACCTGTCTGCTTTTCTGCAAAGGACTGTTGCCCTGCTGTTGAGCTGCTGCCTTGCTGTTCTCTGCTGAGAAGTGCTCTCCAAGAGCTTGGATAGAGCTTGCCTCCTGTTCCCTGAAATCTCAGGACCAAAAAGACTTAGGTGGTCATTACAACCCTGGCGGACGGTGTTAAAGGTGCGGTAATCCCGCAAACAGGCCGGCGGACAAAAAAAGGGAATTATGACCCTGGCGGAAACCGCCAACAAAGACAGCCACTTTAACACACCGCCCGCCACGGCGGTACAGACAAGCAGCGCGGCGGTTACCGCCAACAGACAGGCGGGAGACAATGTACCACCCACACTATTACAACCCGCCAATCCGCCACCTTTTCCAGGGCGGAATCACCGTGGATAAAAACACGGCGGAAACAGCTTTTGCAATGGGAAAATGCTCACCTTAGCACATCCCACGAGGAAGGAGGACACCATGGAGCCGGAATTACAAATCCTACCTGCCCTTGTTTTTCTGCTCCTTTACGACCAACAGCTACGTAGGCGCAGAAGATACCGGTGAGTACTGCACCTACGACACGGGGGAGGGGGGAGGCAAAAGTTAGGGTGACACCCACCAAACACCCCTACCCCCACCCTCGCATATCACAACATACACACCAATGCAGTCACAAAAATCACAGTAACAACCCACAATCCCCCCGGAAGAATGCAAAGGCAATGCGAAATTCGGGCAAACATTGTAATGTGCCAATATACATGTCATACAAAAATATACTGATATATATCTCAAAATCACTCTTATTTACACATACAATCCGAGAAGTAGTGCAGATATGTACAAAACAATGTCCGTGCACCAACAGTCCAAAAATGCATTTGCGAGGCCCACAATAGATACCTGACCAAAATCGGAGAGAACACTGCCGGGGCATCAGATAGAAACACTACAGGCACCTCAGGGGGAAGGGAAGGGGGGGCACCTCAGCCTGATGAATGCGAAGCCAGATCCACGACGGGGCTCCATGCCCATTTATGTATCCTGGGGAGTGCAAAGCCACAGTCTCTCAAGTCTCTACAGTGGGTGGTTTGCCCACTGTGCCATCCTGGGGAGTGCAAAGCCACAGTCTCTCAAGTAGATGCAGGTCTCCTTCTGGAGGGGGACTGTTGCCCAGACTGGATGAGTCTCCCCGTGAAAGTACCTGTCCTGTCACTGTCCCAGCTGCACATGGGATAAGGATGCCTGATGTGGCGGTCCATTCATTCCTACACGGTGCATGCCCTGTTCAGCGGTGCTTTGCCATGGCGGTCTATGGACTGTTCAGCGGTGCTTTGCCATGGCGGTCTTTGCCCTGTTCAGCGGTGCTTTGCCATGGCGGTCTATGGACTGTTCAGCTGTGCTTTGCCATGGTGGTCTTTGCCCTGTTCAGCGGTGCTTTGACATGGCGGTTCTGATACGGACATTGGTGTGTGGCATGACGATCTCTACACTGGGCATTGGTATGTGGCATGATGATCTCTACAATGGGCATTGGTGTGTGGCATGACAATCTCTACAATGGGCATTGGTGTGTGGCATGACGTTCCATCATTGCCCAGCGGGGCTGTGGCATCCTGGCCCCTCCTGGGCTGTGACTCTGGCGGTGGTTTCTGGAGAAGTGACGATACTTGGGCCCTCCTGGGCTGTGACTCTGGCGGTGGTTTCTGGACCAGTGACGATACTTGGGCCCTCCTGGGCTGTGACTCCGGCGTGGTTTCTGGACCAGTGACGATATTTGGGCCCTCCTGGGCTGTGACTCTGGTGGTGGTTTCTGGACCAGTGACGATACTTGGGCCCTCCTGGGCTGCGACTCCGGCGGTGGTTTCTGGACCAGTGACAATTCTTGGGCCCTCCTGGGCTGTGACTCCGGCGGTGGTTTCTGGACCAGTGACGATACTTGGGCCTCCTGGGCTGTGACTCCGGCGGTGGTTTCTGGACCAGTGACGATACTTGGCCCTCCTGGCCTGTGACTCTGGCGGTGGTTTCTGGACCAGTGACGATACTTGGGCCCTCCTGGCCTGTGACTCTGGCGGTGGTTTCTGGACCAGTGACGATGGTGCTGGCGGTTGTGTCTGGACCGCCGGAAATGATGGCGCACTTCTCCGCCGTGACACTCACAACAGGCTGGGCAGACTTCCTCTGGACCTTCCCCACCTTTTTTGGAGTTACAGCTGACTCACTAATCGCCTTCGATCCCATGTCACTTGTTGTCCCACCAGGAGTCTTAAGACGGTCCCGTCGTCCACTCTCCAATTTCTGAGCCTTTACAGGGGGTGGTCTGCCAGTGCCTCGGCTCCGGGTCCTACTGCCTGCCCTGGTGGCCGGTGCACTCCAAAAACCTGGAACACGCACCACTGGTACTGGAGGCTTTTTGGCTGAGGCGCTATGACAGGACTGATGAATTGGAGGTGGGGGGTGGGGGCAAAAAGGTCAATTTGACATAGGGACAGTTTCTGATGGACACTGGGATGGGTAGCTAGAGGGGGTCTGGGAGTGGAGGAAGAGGAGGTGGTTGTAGGAGGTGTCACTTTAGGTGTTTTGGGTGCAGGTGCAGGTACTGGAGGCTGTCGTGAGGTGGATGGATGTTGGGTGAGTGATTGCCAGCGTTTGTGTACTTTGGGAGGGGGCGTCACAGACACACTGGGAGAGGACACAGGGGACGTGTAAATGGGAGTGGAGGTGGTGAATGCAGGTGAGGGGCTTGTGGTGCTGGGTGTTCTGGTGCGAGTCCTAGTGCCTGTAGATGTGGTGCATGCAGGTGTGTGTGTAGATGAGACTGGGAGGGAGGAGGGAGAAGAGGAGGAGGGGGACACAGTGGAGACAGTGGATGTTGCTGTGTCTGTATGTGGGTGAGGCTTGCGTGAGTGCCTGTGGTGTGTGTGGTGCCTATGTTTGCTTGAGCTACTTGTGTGTGTTGACTTGTGTGCATGCTGGTCTGTAGGTGTGCTTGGGATGGGCTGGGGTACAGGAGATTGGGTCTGGGTGGAGGAGGTTGGAGGGGGGAGGCTGGACACAGGGACAATGGCTGCCATCAGTGCTGAGGCCAGAGATTGCAGGGTTCGCTGAAGGACAGCCTGACCAGAATGAATGCCCTCCAGGAATGCATTACCGTGTTGCAACTGCCTTTCTACACCCTGGATGGCATTCACAATGGTAGACTGCCCAACAGTAAGTCACCTGAGGAGGTCAATGGCCTCCTCACTGAGGGCAGCAGGGGTGACTGGGGCAGGGCCTGAGGTGCCTGGGGCGAAGGTGATGCCCACCCTCCTGGGTGAGCGGGCACGGGGCGAACGCTGAGGGGTTGCTGGGAGGGCGGTGCTGGTAGGGGAGGTGGCGGCTGTACCTGTAGAAGTGGGGGGCACAGATGGTGCCGCCACCACAAGGGAGCTCCCATCGGCGGACGAGTCCGTGTCGCTGGTTGGTGATCCGGTGGCCGACGTGAAGCTCCCCTCTCCCTCCGTCCCACTGGTGCATTCAGAGTCTGTGGTGTGGCCCTCCATGGCCATGTGGGATGCAGCTCCCTCGTGCTCCGGTGCCACTGTACCTCCGCCTGATGATGCTGATGTACAAAAGGACAGGGAGAGCAGGAAAAGGGGGGGAGACAGAACAAAGAGAGTTTTAGTGCATGGCATGCCGCTACCGTTGGTGGACAAGACAGATGCAGTAGCCCCCTGCATAACGCCGTGCTCCTGACCTCTGCACATGCAATTTCTGGAACATGGCCTACATGGCAATGGTGGAAATCTGCGCACATGGATGCCACAGGGGCAACTATACCTCAACTTGGCACTCTGCTGAGGTGGGGTTGAGTGCCACATGGCCTACATTACGGAGGGGCCTTGCCTACCTAACTCGCCCTGGCCTAGGGACACCCACAGCCCACCTCCCCCACCCAGACACCTCCACTGCACGCAAAGTCTGCAGAATGAGGTTGTACTCACCCCCTTGTGTCTGCTGTGATGTCCTCAAGCGCCCATCCAACTCCGGGTAGGCCACCACCAGGATCCGGAACATCAGGGGGGTCATGGTGCGACGGGCACCCCTCCCACGTTGGGAGGCCATCCCCAGCTGAGCCTCCACCGTCTTCTTGCTGCAGCAGCGAATGTCCTCCCATCTCTTACGGCAGTGGGTGCCCCGTCTCTGGTGGGCCCCCAGGGTCCGGACCTCCTTGGCGATGGCACGCCAAATGTCCCTCTTCTGGTGGGCGCTGACCTACATGACGTGCACAAGGAAAGAGGAACAGTCATTACCAACTGCACCGTCAATGTGAGTGGCCCCCTCCCTACTCTGGCCATGTGGCCCATTCATTCCCATGCATAACTGTTCTATGTACTCTGCCCCCTTCCCTCTTCCACACAGGCCTAGCCCATACAACGTGCTCCCTGTGTACTAACCTGTTGGTCTGGAGGACCATAGAGTAGCGTGTACTGGGGGAGGACCCCATCCACAAGTTTCTCCAACTCCTGTGCAGTGAAGGCAGGGGCCCTTTCCCCAGATGCAGCAGCCATCGTCGCTTCCAGACCGAGTTCACAGCAGCACTAGCAGTGTAGGTCCTCTCCTGTCGAAGGCCAGATATCTAGTGAGTGAACAGATAGAAAATGGCGGTCACGTCCGCGGCGGTGACGTCCGCGGCGGTGCGCATCATCACCGCCGGCGCACCTGTTCATTGGCTCCTGGGACCCATAGGTTCCAACGTTAACCAATGCAGCATTGCGCTGCGGTCTACGACCGCCTACCGCAACGGTGTGCAACGCCAGCGCAGTTACCCCACAATCCCATTGTCCCAGTTTAGAGGTCAGGCAGCCGCCATTTCAGGGGCCCACATGGCTTAATTTACTACTGCGTCACGCATAGCTAGGCCTATACTTAACACACATACAGGAAGGGTTTTTTGTCTGGTGTAGTCTTGTGTGTAACTGTGGGTACATACCTGGAGGAATAGTGACTGGTTCTTCGCTGTTGTCCTTCTTAGGCACCGTCAGCTGGGACATATGAGAAGATGGCGGAATCCTCCGGTGTACCGACCGCTGGTGGACCTGTTGACAATGGAAGAAAGACATATCATCGTCACCTACAGGTTTGACCGTGCCACAATCCAGGAACTATGTACCCAGTTGGATCCAGACCTGATGTCACCAATCCGCCAGCGACTGGAATCCCCCCTGACGTGCAGGTGCTGTCAGTGCTCCATTTCCTTGCAAGTGGGTCTTTTCAGACAACTGTGGCCATGGCATCAGGGATGTCCCAGCCTATGTTTTCCAACGTCTTGTCCAGAGTGTTGTCTGCTCTGCTGAAACACGTAAGGAGATACATAATTTTCCCTGAGGTGGGGGATTTGCCTACAGTTAAAGGTGACTTCTATGCCCTTGGACATATCCCGAACGTCATAGGTGCCATTGATGGGACCCATGTAGCGCTGGTCCCCCCGCAGGAGTGAACAGGTATACAGGAACAGGAAGAATTATCGTTCGATGAATGTCCAGATGGTCTGTTTGGCAGACCAGTACATCTCTGAGGTAAATGCAATGTTCCCTGGCTCTGTGCATGATGCCTACATCCTGCGGAATAGCAGCATCCCTGATAGGATGGGTCAACTCCAGAGGCACCGTGTATGGCTATTGGGGGACTCTGGTTACCCTAACCTTTCCTGGCTATTGACCCCAGTGAGGAATCCCAGGACCAGGGCAGAGGAACGGTACAATGATGCCCATGGGCGGACTAGGAGGGTGATCGGACGCACCTTCGGCCTTCTTAAGGCCAGGTTCAGGTGCCTCCATATGACAGGTGGATCCCTATTCTACTCACCGACGAAGGTGTGCGACATCATCTTGTCACGACTCACGTGCTGCTTGCGCCTGGAGTTTGCAGATCTTGAGGCGTGGATCTTGAGGGTTCGGCTTTGGCCCAAAAAGGGGCGACTCTTTCTGGTAGCCACGGTGCTGTAGGCAATGGAACGCCAAGAACAGACCGTGACCTGAAGAAAGTAGCGCCAGAGGGAAAAAACCCCTTCAGAAGAAGGGGAAAAAACCTCCAAGAGAAGATTCACAGAGGATTCCTGAAAACAAGAACAGAGGAACAGGAATCAAAAAGAACTGACGTAAATAACACAGAAATGGCGAATTCCAGAACCAAAGGCTAGGAAATCAGGAGCGAGGACACCATCTGAACAGAGAGTGTTGCAGCGCAATGAAGAGAAGAAAAAACCACCCTTAAATACCACAAAACAGGAAGTGACCCACAGGAAGAAAAAGGACACCATCTTGGATAGGGAAAAGTAGATAGAATAGAATAGAATTGAAACCATAGAGAATAGGGAAGGAGGAATGCTGGGAAGACAAGAGTAACCTGGGAAGGGGAAAAGACATAAAGGAAAGTGCAAAAAACAGACCCAAAAAGAAAGAAGACAGAAGAAAGAAGAAAGAAGCCACAACAGGTAAGTGGGGTCAGGAGACACTAACAGAAACGGAGGGAGAGAACAGAGCGAGGCCCCAAGTAAGCTCTGGGGCCTCGTAGGGTGCAGGAAAGGCTCGGGGCGCGCCGCGTCTTAAGGATGCGAAGCGCGGCCCGAGCTGAACGCACGGCTTGTGCCGAACGCTCGGCTCGCGCCGCGCGGTGCGGCGCGACAGTAGGCCCCCCTCCCAAAGGCCCTGGTTTGAAAGGAAATAAACGGTGAAAGCGCTGAATCAGAAGAGGAGCATGAACAGAAGATGCATCTTCCCAAGAACATTCACTGAGAGGATAACCCTTCCAATGAATCAGATACTGCAGACGTTTGTGAAAAAGTCGGGAGTCACAAATTTCCTGAACCTCATATTCAGGAACATCATCCACTAAGACAGGAGGAGGACAGGAAAACTGACGAGAATAAGGATCAGGCACATAAGGTTTGAGTTGGGAGACATGGAAGACTGGATGAATCTTCCACGTGTGAGGCAAGTGAAGACGGACAGTGACAGGATTAAGCAACTGGAGAATACGGAAAGGGCCGTAGTAGCGAGGTGTGAACTTGTTCTGAGAGAGACGTGAGGGTAAGAATTTAGAAGAAAGCCAAACTTTATCTTGTGGATGGTAGTCCGGAGTGGTCCTACGTTTCTTGTCTGCTACTTTCTTCATATATCGTTTGGTGTGTAAAAGATTGGATCGAATCAGTCTATGGATTTGTAGAAGGCGTTTGGAAAAATAAGTAATAGCGGGCAAGGGAGTGGGAGACCGAGAAAAAATAGGAAAAGAGGTAGGATGAAAACCATAAGAACAGAAAAAAGGAGTGGACTTGGAGGCACTATGGATTGAATTATTGTAAGAGAATTCAGCAATAGGAAGATAAGTGTTCCTATTGCTTTGAGTAGAGTTGCAAAAACAACGAAGGTATTGTTCAAGGCCTTGATTCAGACGCTCTGTCTGTCCATTGGTCTGAGGATGGAAGCCCGATGACAGAGCTCTATTGATATTAAGTGTCTTACAAAAATACCTCCAAAACCGGGAAATGTACTGAGGTCCTCTATCAGATATAATGGTATGAGGAAGTCCATGAAGACGGAAAATGTGGTCGATGAATATCTGGCTTAGTTCTTGGGATGTAGGAAGCTTTTTCAGAGCAGTGAAATGAGCCATCTTAGTAAAAGAGTCCACAGTGACCATGATTACCCGGTTTCCTGCTGAAGGTGGTAACGAACACATAAAATCAGTAGAGATGGTGTGCCATGGAGTTGGCGGAACCGGCAAGGGCTGGAGTAATACTGCAGGTCTGGTTCGGGAAATCTTGACTTGAGCGCATGTGGGACACGCCTGAACGTATGTTTCAATATCCAGTTTCCAAGTAGGCCACCAGAAAAATCGTGATAGCAGTTCTTGTGTGGCCTTGATGCCTCTATGACCAGCAACCGGTGAATCATGACACATTTGTAATGCTTTTTCTCTAACTCTGTTATTAGGGATGTATAACAGATCTTGATAATAATAGTATCCTTGTCTCTTATGTAATAGAGGCCTTAAGTTCTCTACTTCGTCATCAGATAGATTGGAGTATTCTAGTTGTACCTCCTCCAGAAAAGACTGAGCTACCCCAATGATCTTATTAGGTTCCAGTAGATGTTGAGCTGGGGCAGGAGTACAATCTGGATAACGACGCGACAGAGCATCAGCCAGAATGTTTTGGGAGCCAGGAATATGTGTAATGTAGAAATCATACTGGCTGAAGAAGAAGGCCCAACTAGCTTGACGACTATTTTGGCATACGAAATTTCGTAAGCATTGTAAGTTTCGATGGTCTGTTCTCACTTCAAAGGGCTCCTTGGAACCCATCAGAAATTGTCTCCATTCTATACAAGCTGTTTTCAGAGCCAACAATTCTCTTTCTAGTACTGAGTAATGTTGTTCTGCAATAGAGAGTATATGAGACAGATAGAAAACAGGATGTTCAAGACCATCATCCTCCTGTTGTTGGAGTAGGACGGCTCCAATGGCCTTTTCAGAAGCATCGGTGACGACAATAAATTGTTTGTTGGTATCTGGATGTCTTAAAATGGGAGCTTGCGTGAATGCTTTCTTTAAATCCTGAAAGGCTGTTTCGGCAGCTTTAGTCCAGACAAACCCTTTAGTTAGACTTTCCTTCTTTAAAGTGTGAGTTATATGGCTAGTTTGTTTTGCAAAGTCTGCGATGAATTGCCGATAGAAATTCGCTAATCCTAGAAAACATTGTGTTTCTTTAATAGAAGATGGAGAAGGCCAATCTAGAATAGCTTGTACTTTTTCTTGATCCATAGCTACACCTGTGGGACTTAAATGATAACCCAGATATTTGACTTCCGTCTTGTCAAACTCACACTTCTCGGGTTTGCAAAATAGTTGATGTGCCCGGAGTCGTTGAAGGACTTGTTTCACATGGAAAGAATGGAGTTCGGTATTTCTAGAATAAATAAGAATATCATCTAGGTAGATGACAACTGTCTGATTCAGGAGATCAGAAAACACTGAGTCCATAAATCTCTGAAAGATTGCGGGGGCATTAGTAAGACCAAAGGGCATTACTCTGTATTCAAAGTGACCAAATGGAGTCCTAAAGGCCGTTTTCCACTCATCTCCTTCTTTAATGCGTAAAAGGTGGTAGGCTCCCCGTAGATCTAGTTTTGTAAACCGTTGGGCCCCTCTGACTGCCTCTAAAATGTCCCTAATGAGAGGCAAAGGATATCGATCCTTAATAGTTATCTTATTCAGACCTCTAAAATCCAGGCAAGGGCGAAGATCCTTTGTCTTCTTGGGTACGAAAAAGAGAGGAGCCCCGGCCGGAGAAGACGATGGAACAATAAGACCACTTTGAATATGTTCTTCCAAGTACTCCTTTAGTACTTCCTTTTCAGTTTCCGTGAGGGAATACATCCTTCCAAAAGGAACGATAGTGCCAGGTTCCAAGGGAATAGCACAATCATAATCTCGATGTGGAGGTAACACTAGTCTGGAGGGTTTTTGGAATATGTCTTGAAACTCCAAATAGTGTTCAGGAACTCCTTGGACTGTATTAATGGTCGAACCGGTAGTACCTTCCGTGATTATTGATCTCTTGGGTGACCAATACTTGTCAGAAGCAAAACAGTGCTCGTGACAGAACTGTGAGGAAAAGGAAACCGTCCGGGTAGCCCAGTTCACATATGGATTATGTCTGATGAACCACGGGATTCCAAGAATGATGGTATGATTGGGGGAAGTTATAAGGTCAAAGGAGATGTGTTCCTGATGGTTACCGATCTGTAAACTCAGCATCAGGGTAGTAGTATCAACTGGACCCGATGATATCAAGGATCCGTCCACCGTGTGTACTTGTTCGGGAATCTCCTTAGGTTGTATAGGAATTTGTTGAGTAGTGGCCCACTTCTTATCCATATAAATTCCACTAGCTCCACAATCTAGTAGTGCCATAGTTTTCTCTTGACGGCCATCAGGTAATTGTAACATGACTGGTACAATGAACAAGGATGTAGTATTGTCATTAAAGGAACTGATGGAAGGTATAGCTGCTAATCCCGTCCCCTCCCTTCTTACAGAGGACGGGAAGTGGCGTTTCCCGATGGCCTTGAAGGACGTACTGGACAGGTACGAAGCATGTGGCCGGCAGAACCGCAGTACAAACACAACCCCTTCTTTCGTCTATCTTCTCGTTCGCTAGCGGAGAGAGGGCCTCGAGTTGTATCCACCTGCATGGGTTCTCCTTCGATGTCTCTGACAGGAGGGCGAGGTTCCTCAGAACGATGCGGAAAAACTCGTGAAGTGCTTGGTTGGAAAGACCCTCTACTCTTTCTCTTCTCTGCTCTCCGTTCCTGAAGGCGATACTCAATGGAAAGGGCTTGATCCATCAGGCCACGAAGATCTTCCACTCTGGTGGAATGTACTAGTTCATCCTTTATTTCTTCTTTGAGTCCTCTACGAAACAAAGTCACCAAAGTACGTTCCACCCAGGTGGTCTCTGCCGCTAGCTGACGAAAGCGTGTTATGTATTGAAGGACATCTTGTGAGCCTTGATGAATATCGCATAAGGCTTCTTCCGCTGAAGCCTCCAATCCTGGATGACTAAACATCTGCTTGAAGCGATTCACGAAGGCCGAATAGTCCGATAATACCGGATCGTTAGATGATACCATCGGGGTTGCCCAGGCCAAGGCAGGACCGGATAAGGCACTGATGAGATAACCCACTTTTGTTCTGTCTTGGGAGAACTGGGTGGGTCGGAAGGCGAAGTAAACTGTTAAGGAATCAAGGAACTCACGCAGTTGGGTTGGCTCCCCAGAAAAACGATGGGTAGAGGCGGAGAGCGTCGGAACGTCACCACTACGGAAAGCCAAAGCCTGTCGCAATGCAGCATTCTCACTACGTAGTTGTTGTAATTCTTGAGCTTGTTGTTGAATTGTCGTCAGGAGAGATTGATCCGGATCTGCAGCTGCTACCACAGTGTCTTCCATGGTGTTAGAAGACGTCGGAATGGTTTGGCGCTGCAATCTGTCACGACTCACGTGCTGCTTGCGCCTGGAGTTTGCAGATCTTGAGGCGTGGATCTTGAGGGTTCGGCTTTGGCCCAAAAAGGGGCGACTCTTTCTGGTAGCCACGGTGCTGTAGGCAATGGAACGCCAAGAACAGACCGTGACCTGAAGAAAGTAGCGCCAGAGGGAAAAAACCCCTTCAGAAGAAGGGGAAAAAACCTCCAAGAGAAGATTCACAGAGGATTCCTGAAAACAAGAACAGAGGAACAGGAATCAAAAAGAACTGACGTAAATAACACAGAAATGGCGAATTCCAGAACCAAAGGCTAGGAAATCAGGAGCGAGGACACCATCTGAACAGAGAGTGTTGCAGCGCAATGAAGAGAAGAAAAAACCACCCTTAAATACCACAAAACAGGAAGTGACCCACAGGAAGAAAAAGGACACCATCTTGGATAGGGAAAAGTAGATAGAATAGAATAGAATAGAAACCATAGAGAATAGGGAAGGAGGAATGCTGGGAAGACAAGGGTAACCTGGGAAGGGGAAAAGACATAAAGGAAAGTGCAAAAAACAGACCCAAAAAGAAAGAAGACAGAAGAAAGAAGAAAGAAGCCACAACAGGTAAGAGGGGTCAGGAGACACTAACAGAAACGGAGGGAGAGAACAGAGCGAGGCCCCAAGTAAGCTCTGGGGCCTCGTAGGGTGCAGGAAAGGCTCGGGGCGCGCCGCGTCTTAAGGACGCGAAGCGCGGCCCGAGCTGAACGCGCAGCTTGTGCCGAACGCTCGGCTCGCGCCGCGCGGTGCGGCGCGACACATCTTCGCCTGCTCCATGCTCCCTAATTTGGCATTGCGACGCCAGGTGCCTTTTCTGCAGGAGGATGATCCAGATGACGGTGTTGTGGCAGCTGTGGAGCCTGTGGAGCCAGTGGACAGTGATGAGGATGAAGCTGAGGATGAAGAAAACGACAACAGGGAGTCAGTCATACAGCAATATTTCCAGTGAGACACAGGTGAGAACATTTTCTGGTTTAACATTACATTAACTTTCACACGTCTACCTCTATCCTGTACCTATATTTCACTCACTATTTGTTAATTGAGTGTACCCTTCCATTTCAGTTTCACAAGTGTGGTAAACTACGTGTCAACTGCTTGCATCCTTCAAGGGCTTGTGATGTGTGACATTGGTATGTTAGCCTTACAATGGGTAACCCATTATGACACTGTAATTGATAATACAAAGTTCCAAATCATAGACTGACTCCAGATTTATTTGGCTTTCAAGGGTGTTTATTTAAGTGCTAAAAAATCAAGGAAGGTTGTAAAATGGTGATGGGTGATGGTGGAGGAATGTCCATGTCAGAGTCCAGTCTATTAGTCTCACAGGTGCACTGCCCATCTGGGCATTGGAGGTGGAGCTGGGGCAGTTCCAATCTGGACAGGGTGACAATGTGGGACAGTGGGGGGACAATCAGGGTGGTCTTATTTCCTGGCGGGGGTCTTGCCATCTTGCTCTGTCCTGTTCCTGGATCTCAGGGCCCGCTTGCGTGGTGGTTGTCCGTCTGCAGGGGGTGGGGTGCTGGTGTGGTGGTCCTGTGGCGGGGCGTCCTGTCCACTAGTGCCGGCGGAAGTGGTGGGCAGTTCGTCGTCCTGGCTAGTGTCAGGGGCCCCTTGGAGTGCCACGGTGTCCCTCAAGGTCTTTTGAATGTCCGTCAGCACCCCTACGATGGTGCCCAGGGCGGAGCTGATGGTCCTGAGCTCCTCCCTGAACCCCAAATAGAGTTCGTCCTGCAGACGCAGGGTCTCCTGCAACTTGTCCAGGACCGTCGCCATTGTCTCCTGGGAGTGGTGGTATGCTCCCATGATGGAGGATAGGGCCTCGTGGAGAGTTGGTTCCCTTGGCATGTCCTCCCTCTGTCGCACAGCAGCCCTCCCAGTTCCCCGGTGTTCCTGTGGCTCCGTCCCCTGGACCGTGTGCCCACTACCACTGCCCCAGGTCCCTGTTGTTGTTGGGGTGGTGGGTTACCCTGGGTGCCCTGTAGTGGTGGACACACCACTGATTGACCTGTCCTGGGTAGGGAGGTTTGGGCCCGCTGGGTGGGTGCTGTGCCAGTGTTACCAGAGGGTGGCAGCTCGGTGTTGGGCTGTGGCTGGGCAAGGGGAACCGACTGTCCTGAGGCCCACGATGGTCTGGGCTGGTCATCAGGATCCAGTAGGGCAGAGCTGCTGTCGTCACTGTGGGCCTCTTCTGGGGGTGGAGTGGTGTTGTCTGGACCCTCTGGTGTGGTGACGTTCTTTCAGGTTCCTGCAGGGGTATAAGAACATGATTATTGCATGTGTGTGTTTCATGGTGTGAAATGGTTGGGTGTGCGTGATCCTCAGTGCAGGCATTCCTGTGTGGGGGCTTGTGTGGTGATGGTTGGGGGGGTGTTCTGTGGTTCTAAAAATTCTGGACCCATGTAATTTACTTTGCCACAGCAGTACGATTTTAGTATCAAAAGACCGATAATGACTAGTACACTAAGCATGAGCATTTTCGCTCAATTCCAGCAGCGTTTTCACCTCGAAATCGCCATTTTCGTCCTGCACTCGTGGCTCCCATTTTAAACACAGCAGCCATTTTTAAAAGTTGCCCTTACATAGGCTTATAATACAGTCAGATTTGATTCCAAGGACACGTACACCTTGATTGACTTTTCTCTGACCTGGGCAAGCTGGAACCATTGCCTCAGGCCAAACCTGTTTGGTCAGTCCCTCTCCCAGTGGCCGAATCAGATAGCATCAAGGCACACCAGGCCATAAAACCCTTATTATCGCTCACACACCCTGCCTAACTTGCTCACACCTGCACCTGCTCTTTTCTTCTTCTTACTTTACGAGGGGGAGGTGCCCGTTTTTATTAGGGGTCCACACTTATCTGATGTAAAATACTAGGCCTTGCCGGGTAATTTATTATGGGTTGGATGACATGAAATATGAGGTTTCATCATGACACTGTTTTTTCCTTTGTAGTGAAAACATGTGAATGACCAACCAAAATGTCAAGAATGTTTGCCTGAAGCTTAAAAAACTGTATATAAGGAAACCTGACTTTGCATTGAAACACAGTCTCCTGAGAACATACAAATCGTGCTGTTGTACTTCTAGGACACTTGTCAATTGGTTGCAGCCAATAAATTTGATCTTTGACTTCACCTAGAAGACTCTGAGTTTCTGTAGTCTGAATCAGGAAAGTACCTGAGGTCTTTGGGTGTACCCTGGCACCGCTGGGTTACCGGATCAGTACCGGTTCTGAAAAACCCAGTACCTCAGTTGGCGCCCAACGTGGGGCGATACCAGCGGTACCGGTCCAAGCCTGAGGTCCGTGGGGAGCTTCGTGTGAAAATCCTGGAGGAAGGCCGCCACTTCATCGACCCCTGCATGTCGACGTGGTCCGAAAGTCTTTGTTGCGAGGTTCCCCGCTTCCCGACGGCTATGAAGGACTGCTGCCCTGGCTATCGCCCTGATTTGGACCCTTGATTTTTGGTAGAGCGAAACGATAAGACGAGTCTTCTGGTGACGTCATTGATATTTTCAGTTAAGTATAAGTGGAGCGTCTCCCAGTCCTTAGTTGGACACTTGGTTTGGTCCTTAGTTGGACACTTGGTTTGGTCCTTAGTTGGACATTTGGTTTGGTATCCCTTTGGGATCACTTTGATTTGGAACTTGCAAGTACCAAAGCCGAAGGACTCGTGTATTCACG
The DNA here is from genome assembly GCF_031143425.1 of Pleurodeles waltl. Taxonomy (NCBI): domain Eukaryota; kingdom Metazoa; phylum Chordata; class Amphibia; order Caudata; family Salamandridae; genus Pleurodeles; species Pleurodeles waltl. The sequence goes on from NC_090446.1 coordinate 471,283,918, forward strand.
AGACTATCGTAAACGATAATCCTTTGAAGTTTGAAGCTAGACTAGTGAGCGAAGATGCCTGGTCTTAGCAGACTTGGAAATTTGTTTTGTCTTGGTTGTAAAAGGGACTCCCGGTTGGAGGACTCATGTCCGGTTCCTCCGATTGGAACTCCAACCTTTGAACTATATGTGAAGCACGGAGTAGGCCCCATCACGTTTAATAAAGTATGGGTCCGCTATTCTTGGAAAGAAATGTCTGTGAGGCTGTTGTTGCAGTTTTTTGGAAACACTATTGAGAAAAGTTTTCTTTTCTCTTGTAAATATGACTTACAACTAGGATCTGCAAACGGTTCTGTAAGTAAATTGCGACGGCGCTATTTATGAAAAATGGCTAAAGCGCGCTGTATTGTGTGTCCTGAGTGTTTTCTGTTTATATCTGAAATGAGCTCAATGTGTGTTTGTGGGTCTTCTTGATGTTTTCAGTTTGTTAAGTAAAATGTTGGTTAATTAATATTAAGTAGAAACTTAGAAAAAATCCAGAAATGAACCATGTGATGTGCTAACATAGCTATATGTTGCTCTTTAATTTATAGAATGAGCAATTGTGCACATATACAAAACTGCCGTTAAATGCTTAATAAATTAGAAAACACATTCAATAGATATAAATAGGCCCCCCCCCAAAAGAAAAACGAAATTATCTATTTTCAATTCAGCCAGCACTTTCCCAGTTAAACATGGGTGGAATTTTGCATAACCTTCCTTTTAAATGAAAGTGGCGCAAAAATGTGACGCATTTCAAGTTAGGCTTATGCGCTTAGGCTTGTGAGTTAATGTATCCCAAATAATAGGCAAGGGATGCAGCTTGCTTTTATATGTGGAATTATCACAAAAAAAAGAATAATTGGGTTTTTATTTTTTTTGAAAGAAAATTATTAATTATGGAAAAATTATTTAAAAAAATAAGTGCCTTTCAAAATCGTTTTTTAATATTTATAAAGCTTAATACCTATACTATGACCTCCTAACGTTAAAATTTAATTTAAGTTATGTTGCACCGCTAAAATGACATTTGTATGTGCAATTTTACCTTGGCGCAGGAGCAAACAAGCTCATTTCTATAAAGTATAAGTTAATATTTTCAATGACTGACTCATGGATTGTGTAATAGACATTCTGGTAATGCATATTATGCAAGAAAATTGTAGGATATTGATTTTTTAATGCCTAAAATATCAAAGTCGATTTTGGGCAAAAGCACTGTTTAAACTGCATTTTCTTTCATTCAGAGTACTTTTTAAAGTGTCTCAGGCTTCAGTAAATGCATACATTTAGGTTTGATATATATTTGCAGGTTGTGCCTTCTTATGATTCAATGAGTCAATGTGCCAGTACAAAGGCTTGTTTTAATATCAAGGTTGAAGGTTCTAACTTCAGCTGGGCCTACTGAGACGTTCATTCATTCGAGGTTGATGAAATATGTACCATTGCATGGGATTGCAACAAGCATTTATTCTAACAACTGGTATGTGTGTTATTAAGGTTTGTGAATTATTCACAGTAAATGTAGTTTAATAATCTGGAAATAGAGATAATTTTTTTAGCGCCTAAAAAGGAATTAATTTTTTTTTTTTTTTTAAATAGAGTGAATTATTGCAGGTTAGAAGGAAAATAGGAAGGCCTACTGTCTTTGACAGATTCAGAGTGGCAGAAGCTAGGAGAGCTACAGAGGCTTTCTCAAGTCACGCTGCTGAGATGCTATCTTTAGTTTTCCCATAAACAATGGAGGAGGCTGTCATGTTGACACCTGTGACCTTTTAACTTAGGGCCTTGTCTCTGTGAAATGCAGAATGACCCTACGGGCCTCTAAAAGTGGGATTTCTGGTTTCTCCAAAAGAACATCAATACAATTAAAGAACTTAATTCCAAAGGGAAAATATAAAAAAAAGGGGTTTCTTCGAATGTCCCAACATCATGTTAAATGCTCTGCAGAACTGATACATTTGTGTCTCCACTCTAAAAAAATAAAATGATGCCTGCTAGTTGCTTTTATTTGACAGAAAACGAAGTGTTGCATTAAGTCTTAGACAGAAAATAAGATGCAGCCCTTTTTTAAAAAAATTTTTTGAAGGCTACATGCCTTAATGAGAACGATTTGCCAATTAAGACTTATTTTTCACAGTGGAAATTGTAGGTGCCAAATTAATATGGAGTGTCAGTGTAACAATTTTTACTTTTAGAAAGGTAAAACTAAGGTGGCTTGATGTTACGAAGTAACTGACAAGAGGGTAACAGTTAAGTAATGGAAATTTATTTTCATGTATTTGGTCCTATCATGAATTGTTCTTGCTGGTCCTGTATGTTAGAAGAGAAACAGTAAAGTTATATTTGACAGCAGATTTCCATTGCCTGGTGATCTACTGTCAAAAGGAGGGTAAGGATTTTAAACCTGACAAATTAAACAGGCCCAAATATTGGGTTTTGGGCTGCAGGTTTACAGTGCATAAAGTACATGACATGGTGTTGTGTGTCCCCGCTTATTCACACATGCTATTGTTTTGTCTATGCTTTTTGTGCTTGATACACAGCAAGTATATCTGATGGCTTGACGTTTTGTGCGTTTTTATTATTTTTGTTATTTGTTTTTTGCATGTTTGTTGCTGCTTTTGATACTATTACAAGCTCCCCTGTGTTGTGAGGGGATGGTCATGACGATGCCCATCGCTACGCAACAGTTGGTTGAACTTGTTCTGGTTACTAAATTCCACAGATAATGATATTTCATGCTGTGAACATAAAAGACAACACTTCACCAGTGAATGTCTATTTGGCTATAATGGTATTGAAGGAAAATAAAAAGAGATATACAGGATCAAAGTGTGTCACCTGCAGTTAGTCACGTTACTGCCCCTTCCCTTAAAGGAACAGGCAGCCCTACATTTATGTATCCTTGATTGGACCTAAGGATGAAATTATAGATCTGTGACTCAAGGTGGCCTAATTTCTATATTACATTAGTTAATGATGTTCTGTTTCCTAAGTAGCATATAGCTTTCGTTCCTTAAAAGAAAACCAGGTTTTCATTTTTTCCTGAAGAAGGAACTGAAACATTACCTAGGAGTACCGTATATGGTGTAGTCGCCAACGGTAGAGTTAAAATTTGTGTAACTTTGGCCTTTGTGTATCACCCGTACTCTCGGTGTTGTGTCACCACATGCCTGACTATCACCCAAATAATTTTTTTTGTTCTTCCTATAGATTTTTTATTTTGTTACTTCCCCTGACCAATGTCGCATCATGCTTAGTTATTGAGATTTTAGCTATGTCCTAGTCCCATTTCTCTTTTTCAAATTCCTTTCACCAGTCAGACCTTTTATTATTATTGATGTATTGTTCAGGTTCACATTTCCAGACTGCAGTGATGTACCAGGGACCCCCATGTTATGTATAATTCCCTTTGGTATGACGAGACTGGTTTTCAAGAATTTGCCTTAGGCCTGCTTCAATGTTTTCCAGCCTGACTGTCAGAGTAGCGATAGACTGGTTAACTGACTCAATATTACAGTATAGTAAGACAAGTTTTCCATCTCAATAGGAGATATCTTATGTTTACCTTTTTGAACATGACGAATTTTCAATGTCTATTTTAATTTGGTTTTCGGTTCCCTTCTGTTCCTGCTACTTTAATTTTTGGTGGGATCAGATGTGTCCTAATCATGCAAATATCAGGACCCTCTAGTTCTTGTCTTTTTGTTTGCACATTTGACTATTAGCCTGTGTATTGCATAGTGCACCTGATGCACAGTTTTTAAAGGAAGGTTTGTACATGTCCCTGATAATCGGTATCATGTGATTTCTCTATTGAGATGTTCTAAGGTAAGGAGGAACACCTAGACTTAATCATTGAGAAAAATATGTGTTTACCCCATTAGACAATGCCACTGTGTGAGGAAATCCATTCAGATAGAATTCTCATGTAGCTATAGATGGCAGAGAATTATGGAGAGAACCCAATTAAAGATGCTAGAGACCCTGTTTTGCCCTTCTGCCTTTGTCTTTGTATTTTATGCCCATGGTGTATGGCTACTCCTTTGAAGATTGCAGACCACCTGCTTGCAGTCCCCTTGTTAAAAACCATGAACTGTTTTTTTTTACTAAATTGAAGGAAACTAACAACTGTGGCACATTTCCTACGTCACTGGATTCTGCGGGTATCAAGTCATAATAACCTGCAGGACATTGATTTAAGCCTAATTCCCATCAGTGACAGCTACAGATGAAAGACGGACGTCTTGGCCCTACAGTCTCAGCACCCAGAAAGTAGCAAAGCTGGACAGCGATCGCCAGCGCATGGTATCGTACTTGCTCCATCAGACGGCGTTGGACATCACAAAACCAAAGTTTCAGTGTAAAAGAGCTAAAGAGAAGGATTCCTGTTGTTGATGGCAGAGCTGTTTTGAGGTTTCATTTCTCTACCTGTCATGTGCTGGTAACCTCTGACAGTGTGCAATCCCTTGAGCCCCTTGGCCTGAGTTTTGGCCACACACCCCCTCTTCTTTGCTCCAACGGAAGAAGGGCAGTGCACCGGAGATTTCAAGTTTGGAAAAAGGCACTATATTGTGGTGCCCATGAAACAGCAGCTTGAGCGTCCTCTGACACTAAATAATGAGTGTTGGAGTCTGAAAGTGCTGCTGAGCTTGAGCTATTTCCCAATTAATGGTGCTTGCGTCTGCACGAGATGATTTGTGCCCTTGATCAATGAAGAGCACATTGTTTGTAGTGTCTGCCACAGAGGAGAGACACTGGTGCATTGCTTTAAGACATTGAGACTTTCGAGTGAGCTGTGGGTGTTTGCCAGGAGGGCACTCCAACTAAGCAGTACTTTTCTCACGAAGAGGCCTGAATTGAGAGGCCCATGCGAAAGAAAACAACAAAAGAAAAGTTGATGGACAATAGATGCCTGCCAGAGAGGCTTTTTGAACGGACTCTGGGCATAGTTGGTTTCACAAGAGGTTTCCGTGTGATTGTATAGACTAGGTGTTAGGAGACTGATTGTTTTGCTGGCATTGTTTTAAAGTACTATTCTGTTTAGTAAAAGCAGAATAAAGTCAATTTTCTGTGGAAAGAGTACCCCCTTTTCACCCTAGAGCATTGATGAGAGTCACCACTGTTCCACCTGAACATACAAAAATTACTGAAATGCAGAGGAGCCCTAAAAATGTTACTAGATAATTTTAGGATTTGCTTTTTGGTTAGGGTTGTGAAAAATTATTATTTCATTTGTAAATAGTGGTCACTACTTTCTCCCGTTGTCTATATGTTCTCAATAACGTGTTTTCTAGTGTCTTTTAAACATGACGTTGTCATTTATGGGTGGGATTGTTTTTCTCTACTCAATTGACTTCTGCACCCACTTCCCAACCTATGTCTTTTCCTACTATTGTTTCTTTGCACTCTTTTCACCCTTTTCCTGAACATGAGCAGGTTAGAAGATCAGAATTCGTAAGCAATTCTTTTGTACAGCTTCTGCATCAACACTAGTTAGTAGTGAACATCACTAATTGTTGGGTGTGTGATCTTATGCCACCTACTGCAGATAGAGGTATTCCTTATTTTGTCCTGCCATATGTGGCCTTTTGTGCTACTTCATGTTCAAGGAGACCTGTCCTGAGAGAGTTACCAAGTACTAGAATTTTGCTCCAGCAACATCTCCATGGCCTTATAAACATAGACCTGGACTCAGATTAGCATGAGAATAGGTTTATTGCCTATGTAAGGGCAAAAGGAGGGTTTGTGTTTCTAAAAATTCTGGACCCATGTAATTTACTTTGCCACAGCAGTACGATTTTAGTATCAAAAGACCGATAATGACTAGTACACTAAGCATGAGCATTTTCGCTCAATTCCAGCAGCGTTTTCACCTCGAAATCGCCATTTTCGTCCTGCACTCGTGGCTCCCATTTTATACACGGCAGCCATTTTTAAAAGTTGCCCTCACATAGGCTTATAATACAGTCAGATTTGATTCCAAGGACACGTACACCTTGATTGACTTTTCTCTGACCTGGGCAAGCTGGAACCATTGCCTCAGGCCAAACCTGTTTGGTCAGTCCCTCTCCCAGTGGCCGAATCAGATAGCATCAAGGCACACCAGGCCATAAAACCCTTATTATCGCTCACACACCCTGCCTAACTTGCTCACACCTGCACCTGCTCTTTTCTTCTTCTTACTTTACGAGGGGGAGGTGCCCGTTTTTATTAGGGGTTCACACTTATCTGATGTAAAATACTAGGCCTTGCCGGGTAATTTATTATGGGTTGGATGACATGAAATATGAGGTTTCATCATGACACTGTTTTTTCCTTTGTAGTGAAAACATGTGAATGACCAACCAAAATGTCAAGAATGTTTGCCTGAAGCTTAAAAAACTGTATATAAGGAAACCTGACTTTGCATTGAAACACAGTCTCCTGAGAACATACAAATCGTGCTGTTGTACTTCTAGGACACTTGTCAATTGGTTGCAGCCAATAAATTCGATCTTTGACTTCACCTAGAAGACTCTGAGTTTCTGTAGTCTGAATCAGGAAAGTACCCGAGGTCTTTGGGTGTACCCTGGCACCGCTGGGTTACCGGATCAGTACCGGTTCTGAAAAACCCAGTACCTCAGTTCTGGGTATGTGCAGTGGGCATGCTTTAGTGAGGGGTGTCCATGCTTAGTTGTGTCATGCAGGGCTTGGTGTTGGGATGGGTGGTTGGTGTCATGGGTAGATTAGTGGGGATTTGGGGTGATATGGGAGGGTGTGAGGGTGGGGGTGTGTGATACCATGCAGGTAGGGTGTGGGATATGATAGATGAGATTTGACTTACCAGTGTCCCATCCTCCACCGACTCCTCCGAGGCCCTCAGGATGCAAGATGGTCAGGACTTGCTCCTCCCATGTTGTTAGTTGTGGGGGAGGAGGTGGGGGTCCGCCGCCAGTCCGCTGCACCGCGATGTTGTGCCTGGATACCGTTGAACGCTCCTTCCCCCGTAGGTCGTTCCACCTCTTCCTGATGTCCTCCCTATTTCTTGGGTGCTGTCCCACGGCGTTGACCCTGTCGACTATTCTGCGCCATAGCTCCATCTTCCTGGCTATTGATGTGTGCTGTACCTGTGAGCCAAATAGCTGTGGCTCTACCCGTAGGATTTCCTCCACCATGACCCTGAGCTCTTCCTTGGAGAAGCGGGGGTGTCTTTGGCGTGACATGGGGTGTTGTGTGTGATGTGTGGGGTGGTGTATGTGTTGATGAGTGTGGTGAGTGTAGTGGTATGTGTTGTTTTGTGCGTGGATGTAGTGTGGGTGATGGTGTAATGTGCTTCTGTGTGATGGGGTTGTCAATAGCTGTGCTGTCTCTGGACTTCTCTCAGAAATTCTGGTTGTAGGGGTTTGTGGGTGATGTGGGTTTGTGTTTTATATTGTATTGGGTGGGTGGGAGTGGTGTGTGTATGTGTATCAGGTGTGTGTATTTGTAATTGTTCAATGTGGCGGTGTTTTGGAGCTGTGTGTGTATTTTGAGCGCGGCGGTGTGTACCGCCAATGGAATACCGCGGTTGAAAGACCGCTGTGTGGATTTGTGTGTCGTAATAGCATGGCCGTGTTTCTGTTGGCGTGGAGGTGGAGGATTTGTTTCCGCCAGTTTATCGCTGACCTTTGGTGTGGCGGTGTTGTGTGGGTGTCTGAATTTCGGCGGATTCCGTGATGTGTGTCATAATAGCTGTGGCGGTCTACCGCGGCCGTGTAATGGCGGTCTTCTGCACGGCGGTAAGCGCCTTATACCGCCAATGTTGTAATGACCCCCTTAATCTCTGCAAAGGAACTCCTTGTGCTGGGAAAATCGACGCACAGCCTGGAAAAAATGGCGTACAGCCTGCCTTGCGGTGAGAAAATCACCACACGCTGAACTGGAATGACGCAGCCTGACTTCCCGACTAGAAGATTGATGCAGCACCAGCGTTGCGACCGGAAATTCGATGCACGGTCCACTGGATCGACGAAAAGCCGAACCCGAATGACGCAGTCCGACTTCCTGAGAGGAATTGACGCAGCGCCTGCCGTGCGGCAGAAATTTCCACGCAACACCCACCGGATCGACGCAACCCCTGTGACTTTGTATTGCATGCCCAGGATTACAATGCATTGTCCTCGGGGAATCCGAAAACCCCGCAACCCGAAGAGGTTCACAGTCTCCGTGCCGGAAATCGATGCAAAGCCTGCCCTGTGTGAAAACTCAACAACGCACGTCTGTGTGCACTGGAAAAATCGACGCACACCTCCCCGTTTTTCATGCAACTGCTCCTCTGCGGTCCCTTGCAGTGAATTTGAACGCAAACCAGGTACTTTGTGTTTGCAAGAGGCATTTGTTGCTTTTAAAAAATGAAAGACTCTTTGTATCATTTTCAAAGTGATAGTTCAAAGTGTACTTATTGAATCTTAAGCGTTTTGACCTGCATATAACAGATAAACATTATATATTTTTCTAAACACTGTGTGGTATATGTTTGTGGTGTTATACTGTGTTATTGCATGATTTATTGCACAAATACTTTGCACACACTGCCTTCTAAAGTTAAGCCTAACTGCTCAGTGCCAAGCTACCAGAGGGTGGGCACAGGATAATTTGGATTGTGTGTGACATACCCTGACTACAGAGAGGGTCCTTGCTTGGACAGGGGTAACCTGACTGCCAATCAAAGACCCCATTTCTAACAATTGTTATATTGTATCTTATAGTTTTTTGTTATTGTTTGCTACATTCACCGGCCTCTTCTCTCTACACTCACAGTGGTCTTCCCCGTCCAACCAGGAAGGGGATAACTTAGTGCCTGGTTGTTGTCCTTTAAGTGAAACCAATAGAGACACCCCTATAACTGCATTAGGTGCAGTGTGGCAAGACCATAGCATATTTTGAAGAGATTTGCCTATCGGTTCTTTGTAAATGCTAGACAATTGCACACATTCCTTGATGATTCTATTTATAAGTTCAACCAGTCCATTAGCCCTTGGAAATATAAGGCTGTTCTGTAATGTTTGCTAGACATATATGTCAGGAATCCCTTCATCTCATCAGAGGTAAATTGTAGTCCATTAACTGTTACCAAAGTACTAGAAATGCCTTCTGTAAACAAGTATTGGTCAAAAACTCAATTCGTATTCTCATAGTACTGGAGTTCACTACCTTCGTCACAATCCAGTGGGAGTGATAATCTAGAATGTATTTGCTCTCCCATGTAGTTGTTTGAAAGGTCTTACAATATCTAATGCTAATTTTCCCACAGCTTGCAGGGAATGCTTATAGATGATAACGGGACCTTCCTGGAGTTTTTTGCTTTGCCACTCAAAGCACAATTCAAGCAGTCTCTTACTTTATTTTCTAGTAAGGAATCCATACCAGTGTAGGGGATCCTATTTAGTTTAAATAGGAATCAGGAATTTAGCTTAGCCTTCTGGCTTGCAGGCCTATGCCCCGTCACCCAGTGACTTTTAACCTACTTAGCTTGCTCAGTTTTAGCACATGTATTTAATTATTTCTCACAAGATGGCTACCACGTTTATAGTTAGGAACATGTTTTAGTTTCACATTATCAGTGCCACCCTGTAAAGACGTCCCAATCAGCGTCAAATATAAATGAGATCCATAGGTATTCACATCATGTACTTTCCCACTTTCGTGTAACAGTAACATAATGTACCTTTTCAGGGAATTGTTTACATAATTGCCGCCCTAAGCATGCCTTCCTATCTATTGTTTGGGAACATACCTGCATCAGGGGTCCTACAAGATCTGTATAAATAGATCTCACACAGATAAGATTATCAGAGGAATTCCTACGAGATGCCACCCACGTCATTTTTGCAGCATGAAGCCTTGATGTACACCCAGCCTTCGTGTCTCCACGGAGTCTGATCTAGAGACCTCATTCCAAGGTAACAAGGGTTGGGGGCTCTTCTCATGGACATGGTACTGGCAGATTAGGTTAAACTCACCTAGCTCTCTTTAGTTTAGAGATTAGGTTCATCATGCTAGGGTTTTAGGGTTTATTTCACACCCGCTTTACATCTCATGTTATTGCAAGATGGTGGGGGTCTTTGTATTCATGACTCTCATTTTTACTGTTCTGTTTCTTGCATTGTTCATTATCCTAATCATTGCATTCAATGCAATTTACAGTAGCTTGCAGTCTTGTTAATAAAACCTATTGAACACTTCACTGCATCTTTTTCATTGTCTGTGTGTAACTGAGACTTGTTGCTCATGTGAGAAAAGGGTAATCCCCGTTTAACCACGACTCCCCTGAGATGTTGCACTCTTGAGTCCATTCATAAAGGCTGCCACAAATCACCTTTTGCTGTTTGGGTTTTTGGTGAGGTACTCCTTGTGAGCTGGGAGCGTTGGGCCAACAGCTGAGGTTTGTTGTAGGATTGGCCTAGCTGCGTAAAAACTAAAGTGCTGTCATCCCTAAACCAGCAGTCTTGCCTACAGCAAGAGTCCAACTACAGCATGGTGCCACCAACAGTGGTGTTTAGGCACTAATTTACAGATGCTGTGAGTATCACTGTCTCACACACAACAGGTACCCTAAGTACCATTAAAAAAGAGTCATCCATGGCCCTGGGGATAATCACCCTCAGCTGAACATGGAGCACCTAACTAGGCTGTAGATTGTTCGAGCTCGAACTATTAAAAGGACTTTCTCCCCACTGGGTGTTCCATCTCTTTACCCATTACACAATATGGCTAACGCCAGAAACATTCCTGACAATGCCAGACAAGCATTAACCGAAAGGAGATATAATCTCAGAAATAGAGAAAATATAAAAACTCCTGACAGATATACTGATTCACGTCCTGCTCATTCCTCTCTGGACACGCTGGATAGACGTAGCGAGAGAGTGGGCCCGTCAGAGCGACTTCCTGACTAAGTGAAACAGAAGAAAGACTCACCACAGTCTTCAGACAAAAAAGAAGATAAGTCCCCACAACAAAAGCCACAGTTTAAAAAGAAAAAGGTGGCAGCAATGTCAATACAAAATGCCAGTAAATTTGAGAACATTGCTGAAAAACAAGATGTGGGCAGTGACGCTGCTACACAGTGCAGTAGAAGTCACGCTATGTCACCAGAGTCTGAAAGATCATCTGGATATAAGATCAACTAACGACTATATTGGAGTCGAGATTGTGGATGGGCATGTTCTCCCACCCAATAGGGTTTATGATTTAAATATCCAAATTGAGGGAGACATAGAGTGCACCATTAGTGTGACATTCTGGGATGAATTTAGTTGTGATATTCTGCTGGCCTGAGAGGGACTGGCCACCGAGGCACATTCATCTGCTCCCACATGGGGAAGTGTTATGCCATTAATGGAGTTTGACCAATGACTTTGTGTTTCACCACTGCGCATATTAGTTGCTCAATGTTCACCAGTAGCACATGGTATGTTTTGTTCAGTTTAGCCGCCTATGGGCTTTGACATTGCATTAGCCATTACATTCTGTATTCTGCCTATTGGCTTTGACATGCTGTATTCAGTCTAGCTGCCTATTGGCTTTGACATGCTATTAGATATTACATGCTGTAGTCAGTTCAGCTGCCTATTGGCTTTGACATGATATTATACATTGGATTTTGTATTCAGCTCAGCTGCCTATTGGCTTTGACTTGATATTATACATTGCATTTTGTATTCAGCTCAGCTGCCTATTGGCTTTGACATGACATTAGACATTGCATTTGATATTTAGGTTAGCTGCCTATTGCCTTTAACGTGAAGTTAGACATTGCAGTTGAGAATCCAAGCTGTAGTTTTCCAAGCTGTGTTTTTGCACAAGATGAACCACGCTGTTTTCTTCTCACAGTAGACTAGACCTGATAAGAGAGGGTACATTGGGTATTTTTCTCTGCTCGAGCCTGGGAAGAGGAGCAGTCTAGGAGATCTGGCCAATCTCCAAAGGCTTGCGTAGTTTTCCCGAGTCTGAGAGGAGGGGGCACACCTTTGTAACGGATGTCACAGGCTTCAGAGAATTAGATTCGAATCTGCCTGACTTCGTGCTGGAACTAGGCGCCAGTTGCCAGCATCCCGTGTGGGTAGATAAATCTCTTTCTCGCAGCTGACAGGGAGTCATCAGCTTGCAGACCCTAGAAAGATGAAGCTGTAAATAGTTTCCCACACGGTGAAGTATTTGTTTTGCTTTGCATTCAATATCTTATAAATATAACCTGCTGTGTATATTGCAAACTGATATATTTTGTTTTCATTAACGTGTGCTTGAAATCTACTAATTCGTCATTCATAAAAATTGCGGTTGGGGAAGAATTAACAACAATAAAAGTCTTCTTTGAACTCAGAAGTGCATTCTTGATATGTTATGTAAGTGCTAAAAACTAGATAAGAGCAAAAGCACTACATTTGGTACCAGGAGTGGGGTGTTGACGAATTAATAGATTTCTACGTGCACACTTTAAAAGTGTAATTGTTTTTGTTGTTTGGAGAATTACAGAAATTGTTTTCTGTTGTTTAGAGAATCACAGAAGCACGGCAGACCATGTTTGAAAATGCATGTGTTGTTAAACTGCCCGATGGTGCTATGAAAAACTGTGAATTGATTTCTGTTTGGGGAATTACAGAAGCACGGCAGACCATGTTTGAAAATGCATGTGTAGCTAAACTGCCTGATAGTGCTTTGAGAAATAGTTTTTATTGTGATAAAGCATATTTAGAAAATGTGTCTTTTGGAAGTAATGATGACAGAAAGGTTTGGATACCTTTATCTGCTTACAGAGAAATGCAGGAGAAATGTAGGCAGTTGGAACATGAAAATGAGAATTTACGTGAGCAAATTAGCCAGAATACATTAATTCAAGATAATGCTGAAAGTTATAAAAATGCTGTTTTAGAAGAATCTTTCTTTTCCCATTCCAGTAATGAGGGGGTTAAGACAGCTTCGAGCTGCTCTGAGCCTTTGTGTGAGCCAGGGTTTTTGGCAGTGAAAGCGCATTGCTTAACTGATAACACGGATGAGAACGACCAAGCTCAGAATGTGATTTACGAGTTACAGTTGCAAAATGCACAAGTAAAACTAAAGATTTTAGAGCAAGAGACACCGAGTTTCATTAGCTTGTTTGATTTTTGGAAACAGAATAGCCCTCATTTGAGTGAAATCCTAACACTTTTGTATATGGTCCCTGTGAAAAATTATATGCAGCTGCGCGCTTGTGATTTGGCAAATGAAATAATTCAGACTTTAGGTTTCTGCGCAGTGCAAGAGGAAAATACTGATGTGCATGTAAATCATGAACAGGGAAAGAAAATAGTGCCCCTAGCTAGGATCATACACTGGATCTGGTACTTGCAAGACAGGGCTAGAGTACCACAGGTAAAAGAGTCACTAGTGAAGTTGTGTGCACCATTTGAACTCGTGTCCACTGAGGATAAAAAGCATGTTTGTTTGACTAATGATTCATTGACTGAAATGTTATTTTCTGGCACAGGAGAAGGAACAGCGTTGTACAATGTGTGTCAGATTTTAAAGCAAGAGCTACGTGAGATGTGTCATTTTTACACTGATTCTTGGTTCATTGCCAATGGTTTAGCAGTTTGTTTTTCCACATGGCTTGCACCTAACTGGTTCAATTACCTTGCAGATGTTAAAGAGAAAAATTCAGAGAGAGAAGTGTACACCCAGAATTCTGCCTTAGTGGGGATGGCTAAGTGGGTGCCCCAGAAATGTGAACAGCTGGGAGAAAAAGCCACTTACAGGTGGGCAGAGATGAGAGGGATGCACATTCCCCTAGATTTGATCAAAACTGTGCAGCACGCACAAAAGCAATCTGTCATGCAAGCAGTCACAGAGCAGTTGGGGAGAGGAAAGTTACCAGGACAGAAATGGCAAATTGATCAGGTTTTAGGGGGAGTGATTGCTGCAAATTACCAAGGAGAAATCAAAATTATGCTGATAACTAGAAAAGAATCTGATTCAGTCATACAAATTGGAGACAGAATGGCCCAAATTGTCAAAAGTGCAGTCAATGGAGGTTTGGTAAAGAAGGAGTCTGCCCCAGCCCTTCTGACAGTGCAAGAAAAGGGAAGCTGTGGCGTAGCAGATAAAAACCTCAGTGCTGATGTGTGGGCTGAAGCCCCAAGTGACCCTCCAGAACCTGCAGAAAATATAACAAAGGGCCCCAAAAACGTCCTGCTGATTATAAAACAGGGAAAGAAAGAGGAAGGGTGCAGTTTAAATGAAAAATGTTATTTGCAAGAAAAGTCATACTTGTTTCTTTTGCAGATCCTACCACGTTTCGCCACTGTCCCTGAGTGTGCTGTGTGGTCCCCCTTCGGGTGTGTGCGTGAGGGGTCGGGGAAGGGACCGAACCCCCAACCTGAACCTGGCTGAATAAAGTGCCAGCACCATGGATCCATTTTGCTCAAATGGCGCCTTCAGTTCAAGTTCAACTTGTTTGATTGCATTCTTCCACTGGAACTAAGCTGTGTTTTTTTTTTTTCCCCTTCTCGTATGGAACTCTGACTTTTGCTTATCTTCCAGAAAACCTTTCAGATGGACCGTGCACCTTTACATAAGTAGAACTCATGCCACATCAAATTGCTAGCACTGTTGAATTAGAGACACTATAATCTCATGCAGAGTATAAAAATTGCTCAGTCTTTTTTGTGTAGACGTATCTGATGTGAAAGGTTATGAGATCAATGTGTTAATTCACTTTCATTGCTTTACAGGGATTGTTTTGATCATTCAAATCTGACTTGCTGATAATGTTTTTTTTTTTTTGTGCTGATGTTTTTTGTTGTTGTTTGAAACAAGAGATATGTGAAACAAAAATTCATTGGTCAAAGGATGGAATGTTATGCCATTAATGGAGTTTGACCAATGACTTTGTGTTTCACCACTGCGCATATTAGTTGCTCAATGTTCACCAGTAGCACATGGTATGTTTTGTTCAGTTTAGCCGCCTATGGGCTTTGACATTGCATTAGCCATTACATTCTGTATTCTGCCTATTGGCTTTGACATGCTGTATTCAGTCTAGCTGCCTATTGGCTTTGACATGCTATTAGATATTACATGCTGTATTCAGTTCAGCTGCCTATTGGCTTTGACATGATATTATACATTGCATTTTGTATTCAGCTCAGCTGCCTATTGGCTTTGACATGATATTATACATTGCATTTTGTATTCAGCTCAGCTGCCTATTGGCTTTGACATGACATTAGACATTGCATTTGATATTTAGGTTAGCTGCCTATTGCCTTTAACGTGAAGTTAGACATTGCAGTTGAGAATCCAAGCTGTAGTTTTCCAAGCTGTGTTTTTGCACAAAATGAACCAAGCTGTTTTCTTCTCACAGTAGACTAGACCTGATAAGAGAGGGTACATTGGGTGTTTTTCTCTGCTCAAGCCTGGGAAGAGGAGCAGTCTAGGAGATCTGGCCAATCTCCAAAGGCTTGCGTAGTTTTCCCGAGTCTGAGAGGAGGGGGCACACCTTTGTAACGGATGTCACAGGCTTCAGAGAATTAGATTTGAATCTGCCTGACTTCGTGCTGGAACTAGGCGCCAGTTGCCAGCATCCCGTGTGGGTAGATAAATCTCTTTCTCGCAGCTGACAGGGAGTCATCAGCTTGCAGACCCTAGAAAGATGAAGCTGTAAATAGTTTCCCACACGGTGAAGTATTTGTTTTGCTTTGCATTCAATATCTTATAAATATAACCTGCTGTGTATATTGCAAACTGATATATTTTGTTTTCATTAACGTGTGCTTGAAATCTACTAATTCGTCATTCATAAAAATTGCGGTTGGGGAAGAATTAACAACAATAAAAGTCTTCTTTGAACTCAGAAGTGCATTCTTGATATGTTATGTAAGTGCTAAAAACTAGATAAGAGCAAAAGCACTACAGGAAGATATCATTTTGCCTTCTTTCTCTGATCTTGTTCTAGAGGTGGTAAAACAAGCCTACGCTGTCAATTGGGTTTAGCACAGCCACCTGCACTAAACCGTAACCATGTGGGATGGGACAAGGACTCTCTTTGCCATGTATTACCTGATAGGTCTACACCTCAGCCACAATATCCTGTCAAACACAAAGCCAAAGCTCCTTTAAGGCAGATCCTCACTCAGCTCAAGTACCAGGGGATAATTGAGCCCTGTGTCTCTGCAATGAATAACCCGTTATTCCTTGTTGCAAAACCCGACAATTCATACAGAATAGTCTTAGATTACAGACACTTAAACAGTTATACACGCAGAAACGCAATACAAAATTCACACAGCACAGCAATATTTAACAATATAGTGCGTAAAAAATATAAAACAACTTTGGATAGCTCCAATGTTTTTTCTGCCAAAATGTAGCACAAGAAAGACGCGACCTGAGTCGATTCTCATTTGGCTCACAAAAACGCTTCTGTTGTTTGCCCCAAGGCTACAAGAACAGCCCAGGGCTGTTCTCAGCCCATGTAACATCAATATTGTATGATATTGATCCTGAGGCATTGTCTTATGTGGATGACATCTATCTCACAGATGACGACCTCAACATTCATCTTGCCATGGTCGATCCGATCGTTCTAGTATTAGCAGCCCTTGGTTACAAGTTTAATTTTAGAAAAACTAAAATAGCCTTTTTCAGCATATTGTTTCTGGTATATGAGCTATCAAACGAGGGCAAGAGCCTGGCCCGCACGTTCTAGAAAAATGTGCTCAGCTCCAGCCACCCAATACTATCAAGAAACTTGTCAGAACTAGGGTGGTGCACTGTCTAGGGCCCGCTCCAACCAATGCGTTACAAGTTCTTCAACGTACATGTTTGAGACATTGGTGCGGTAAGGCACATGAGGCTGCACCCAGGGCACGTTGGTGGTGGCATTGTCATTGCATGTGTTAGAGAGTCTGGAGAATCAGTCGAGTATATCTAGTATTCTGCAAATAATCTGCGCTGGATGCATAATATTCCCTTTTGCATGAGCCTATGCTTGTTGATTGTCCTTGACATTATTATTACACAGACTTGTGCTTATTTTACCATTTGAATGAGCCTATGCTTGTTGTCTGCAAATAACCTGAGCTGTATGCATAACATTACCTTTTGCAAGAGCCTATGCTTGTTGATTGTCCTTGACATTATTATTGCACGGATTTGTGCTTGTTTTTCTATGCTCTCTGTAGAGGTTTCCATAGCAGCCAGGTTGGGTGTGTCCAGATTATAGAGCCTGCCACACCCAGTACCCAGGTGCTCACTATTCCTCCAGAGCTTTCTGGTTTGGTCCTTCGTCTGGCTGTGGCAGAACTTATCCCTCTCGGCTTTGAGACATTGCTTTCTGGAGGTTGATTTAAAAGTTTTTTGAAGAGCAGGCCGCTCTTAGCGGTGAAATTTTATCTTAAGTAGATAAATAAAGGCATTACCTGGAGTTTGCCGGCAGTCTGCCATATGCAATATTTATTGCTCTTTTCCTGTTTCTAAAGATATGAAGTTACGTAACTAAAGGAGCATCATGAATAGAACAATGTGTTTGCTTTTATTTGTGTATCTGTCAGTGCTTAATTTGTAAATAAAAACGTGCCGGTGCCCAAAGCTCTCCTCTTAAACACGCAGCTGCTGTAACTAAATGTGAGAACACGGAATACTGAGGCAGCGTAATCCTGAAGCCATCTCGGGCCTCTTCAATCTATTTAAAGCTACTCTCTGCCATTTCAGCTCACTTTTGCAGCTTTCTGCTTTCTTCCTTTGTGACGCTTTTTCGTTTTTCTCTTCCTCCGTCTTTCCCATATGTGTCTTTTGCTTGCAGTAAATGCTTGAGGCAGAAGAATAAGCGCCGGCCCTCAAAAATAAGTGCTGGTTCTCAGCACCGGAAACAACAAGCACAAATTAAGCACTGCTATCTGTATTACAAGGAAAATTCAGGGGAAATTATTTGTTCC
Organism: Pleurodeles waltl; assembly: GCF_031143425.1. Taxonomy (NCBI): domain Eukaryota; kingdom Metazoa; phylum Chordata; class Amphibia; order Caudata; family Salamandridae; genus Pleurodeles; species Pleurodeles waltl. The sequence continues at coordinate 471,301,878 of NC_090446.1, forward strand.
ATGTAAAGGCTATTTTTTGTTTTGCAAAGAGGATACTAACTTAAATGTTTTTGGAAGATTACTCTTTATTTATGACGGGATATTTTAGAAATGCAGAATATTGCTGAATTGTCTAATGAATATCAGCTTTAACAACATATTTAGAACACTTAGCTTTGGGGGTATTTTTTGTTTCATTTTAGTTTTTTGTCATCATATTCTTGGTGTGATATTCAGTACATTTTGGTGAGTTTGTGAGAAAAAACAAACTCATGATTGAGAGATTATAACAGGTATAGTTAGTTATAAGATTACATTGCTGTGTGTATTGCTATTTCTTTTTGCAGGTCTCCTTCCCTGCAGTCCACTTCCTAATTCCCTTTCCCTTGCCTGGCACTCTAATACTCTGTGCTATAAAGGTTTCCAGAGTTGGATATGCCTGGAGGTGGGCCTAACCTGTCATCTCGTATAAATCCTGAGGAATGGGAGCTTCACTCTGACAAAACTACAGTCTTTACTTGGGTTTCTTAACTTTGGCAGAACTTACATTCCTGACTATGCACAACTCATCAAGCCACTCTATGACGTAATACGCTCTGATGTTTCTAGCAGACACTGGACAGCAGAACACACACACCTTCTTAGATGACTGCAACAGGACGTGCTCGAAGCAAAACACTTACACACTTGAGACAACAAAACAAATGTGGTCATCAGAATAATTGCTGGTGCCACTGGGTTCACTTATGTCACCTTTAACAAGGGTGACACGGTGCCGATAGCATATAAATCACATTTATATTCCAATGCAGAATGCCTCACACTCACAGAAAAATGTTAATGGCAGTACAGATGGCTGTCATTAAGGAGAGACCACTTGCCCAAGGGAAACACATTATTGTCATTACCCCGGTGCCAGCCTTAAAGGCCGTCACTAAAGCAAGTGTTCCTAAAGGTAAAGCATTACATCCATGTTAGATTCAATGAGAAACCTCCTTGAGTGCCACCTATGTTGATTATATCTTTGATCCAAAACTTCAGACACAAGAATTCCTCCAATACGAACAGGAGTGCCCCGCACCTCTAGACATTTTGCCTCTTGACAAATATATACTGTCATTTACACTGATTGTTCAGCACAACTAGCTGTAGGTACCAAACATCAATACTCAGCCGCTTGTGCAGCTGTGAGCGAAGTGATGCAGGATGGTGTATTCCACCCTCACAATACCTACACGCTGACCCTGGGGGACCTCACAGCTCAGCTGGCTGAACTTCAAGCCCTTATCTTAGCACTAGAACATACAGATCCAGGACAACCCACTTTCATTGTCTGTGATTCGTACTACTGTGTCCAGTCCTACAATGATTATCTTAATCATTGGCGATTACTCAAAATACTTAAAAGGAACACCATAAAACACAGAACCCTATGGGGGAGGGTGGCTGACCTGAAGGATAAGCTACAGAGTGCTCATGTAGTCCATACAGTTGGCCACCAACGTGTAGGAGTACACGTTATTGGCAACACTTTGACTGATGAAGTGGCCAAGTCAGCAGTAGCTAGGGCTTTTGTTGCAGCAGTGACTTGTTCCCAGACGAGATTGGATAATTACATTTTGCTTGCCATGAAAGCTTCGGCTGAAGGCAAGCCTCTCCCAAAAGCATACCCTAAAAAATATTCATACCACATCAGTGCACAGAATGTTGCTTAGGTAACACTTCCTGGGGTTGGAGATCGATTGATCCCCAATAAAGACCAGAGATTAGATCTAATTAAAGCAGCACATGAGGGTGTCGCCTATGCACATGCTGGTATTGCGGCCACAATAACACTCTTACAGAAACGCTTCTGGTGGCTGGGTCTAGTCAAACAGACTAAGCAATATGTCCTATGTTGTGACATCTACCAGTAGATAAAGGGCTCAAACATTAAACGCCCAACACAGACAATTGTCAAGACGGGCCACTCACCTGAAAAGCAGGCTGTCTGCAGGGGCGATGGGATGCCCCCGACCTCCTGGAACACCTCTCGACACTTCCTGGTTGTGAGAAAACAGGGCTGATTGCAGAGGCCCCATAACTTCTTGCCCCCATTTTCCTCTTTTTGCTGGTGTTTTCCTGACTTTGATGGTGCCCTGGGTACTGCTAACCAGTCCCAGGGCCTGTGCTCTGAGTAAAATGGATATGCAAATTAGGCTAATTATAATTGGCTAAGTTAACCTACCTATAAGTCCCTAGTATATGGTAGGGCATGTAGGTTTAGGGACCACAGCATAGGTGGTGCACACCTAGGTGCACTGCTGAGGTGCCCAGTGTCATTTTAAAAGCAAGCCTGCCTTGCTGGCTGCTTTTAAATTAAAGTTATATGCAAATTCGACTTTGGAATTAAAGGTACTTCCAAAGTCTTAAACTACCTTATTTGTACATATAAGTCACCCCTAAGGTGTGCCCTATGTGCCCCTAGGGCTGGGTGCCATGTAACTATAAGCAGGGACTTTGATAAAAATAGATTTATAAGCCCTGGTGAGGTAAAAACTGCCAAATTCGTTTTTCCCTCATTGAAGTAAATGGCCTTCATAGGCTAGAATGGGCAGACTTTATTTTAAATTTTAAAGTCTCCTTAAATGTTACATACCAAGAATTTGGTATCAAATTGATTGTTGTAATAAATCCCACAACTTCCAGTTGTGGGATTTAATATAACTAGTTCAGGTAAAAAGTTTAGACTTTACCTAAAAAGTTGCCAATTTCAGCTCTGCATTGTTTTTGCTGCTGTGCTCTGATTGGCCAGCCTGCAGCAGCTTCTGCCAGGCTACCTTGATGAGGTGTGAAGTGGCCTGACTTCACACAAAGGAATGTGCTTGGGGGAGAGAATCTCCCCTCCGCAGATGGTGAGGCAGGAAGGGGGAGGGCTGCCAAACTGGTCTTCAAAGGCAGAGAAGGACATTTGCAGCACCCAGCAACACCCCCACATCCTGCAACCCCAGACAATTAGGTGCCCCCTTGATTAGATTAGGAGAGGGCAGGAGAGGGGTGTGTTTATGATTTTTAGCCACACCAGTGGGTGGGCTCAGCCAGATGTAACCTCCAAAAATCAGATTCATCCATGTTGGATGTTTAGAGACTGTTGCCTTCTGGGATGGATTTTTGCCACACTTCCCAGGAAGTGGTCATCACAGGGGGACGACCCTGTCCCTGATTGGAGAACCAGGGCCCCCCTGCTTTTCACCCAGGAGCAAGGATAAAACTGGCAGACCTGCACCCACGCCTCAGATCCCTACCAGATTTCAACAAGAAAGGAACTAAAGAAGAAGAAGGACTGCCCTGCTGGACCCCTGGCCTGCACCTGGACCCTGCACTCAGAAGGACTGCACCAGCTGCACACTTGGGCTTCACCACAAGAAGGACTTTGCCTGGCTTCAACTGGTTCAAGGAGGGACTCCCTGTTTGCTACAGGTGAAAAATTGCTAAACCAGAGTCCCCTGCACCAACTCCTGAAGAAAGCGACCAGCTGACCACTGTCCAGTGGCCAAAAAGGAGTTTGCACCAGGTGCATTCTGGGAGTTGAAGTCCGCACCCCCCAAGGACCATCACAGAACTTCTGGACCCTTGGGGTGAGCTGTGGACCCCAAAAGAACCTTAAAAGAACATCTGGGTGAAGCCCCAGAAGTTTGGAAAAGATTTGAGAATTTTTGGAAAAAAGTTCCAGAGAGGGACCGACCCGCCGCGGAAATTCTAGCCGGCTTGCCTCAACCGCGACCCGGCCTGACTTCGTGGTTCGTCCCGGTAAAGAAAAACATCCAAAAAAGAGACTAAGTCCGAACGTAAAAAGTTGACCGGGACCTCCCAGCCATCGTATCCGAGAAGGGCTCCATGGACGTCGGATCAAGATCCAGGTTTACCCCGGTCGAAGGATTTTCATCTCGAAAAAACGACTAAGTCCGAAGGTAAAAGTCTCCACCGAGGAAACCCACATCGCGTATCCGGACAAGGGCTCCAGGAGGTCGGATTCAACTGGCAGGTTCGTCCCGGTGAAGAAAAACTTCAAAATAAAGACTAAGTCAGAAGGTAACTTTTTAACCGAGGCCTCCCGCGACCTGTAGCCGAGCAGGGCTCCATCGCGGTCGGCCTGAAAGTTTGACTTTGCCCCGGTCGAGGTGCAAGCAGATGACCCGATTGGCGCTTTTTGTTTCTAAGCGCTAGAAAAGTAATAATTCTTAAAAAATTCATATCTCCGGTTCCCCTGAACCGATTTTAATCGTTTTTGTGTCATTTTAAAGATAACAATATAAACTATTTTTATAAATTGGTTTTGGATTTTTAAACTGTTTCCTGTGTTTTATTTAATTACTGTTTTGTGATATTTGAATGCTTTACACTTTGTCTCCTAAGTTAAGCCTTGACGCTCGTTGCCAAGCTACCAAGGGTTGAGCTGGGATTAATTTACTGAGACCTAACTGTACCTATGTGGAGGTTAGTGGCTTGTTGCTAGGTGTAGGTACCTACCTGCCCTACCAATAACCCATTTTCCAACATAATTGGAAGCAGCGACGGGATCCTGTACTTGTGTTCAATATCACGTTACAGTTTTAGGTAAAACAAATTAAAAATCCTTTAAATTGTCCTAGTGCAAAAATTGTTTTTAATTTTTTATTTGGATTAATTTCAATTATTACATTTTTGTAATTTTTCTAAATTCTTGTTTCCAATTTTTGCAAAAAGTTTTTGTTGACACAAAACTAGGGAACCATGGAGCTTGATCTGGCTAGCCTACCCACACTGACAGTAGTCCAGCTTAGGGGGTTGTGTATTGAAAGAGGGTTGCCTGCAACCACAGATCTCAGGAAGCAAATCCTGATTAAATCCCTGACAGCATGGGCTGAGGCCCAAGAGGTAGAGACAGAGGAGGCTCCAGAGGAGGAAGAAAAAGGGGAAGATGCTAGCTCTAACCACTCAGGGGAGGGAAGGCATCTGAGCCTAAGTGAGGATGAGGAAGAACGGTCCTCAGTAGATACAGTCACTAGGGGCAGATCCAAAGCTAGTGGTGGGAAGAGGGTCCTTTCAGGAGGAGAGAACCCATCCATCAGAGAAAGAGAGCTGGAAGCCCAGCTAGCATACATAGCTTTGGAAGCAGAGAAGCTGGCCCTAGAAAAGAAAAAGTGGACATACAAAGAGAAAAGAGATGGAGGCAGCGATAAAGAAGCTGAGGTGTCCATGGGTGGGGGAGTTTGCCCCAGATTACCCAAGGGGGTAGTTCCTGCTTATGTAGAGGGGGATGACATAGATAAGTGGCTGGGGGCCTTTGAGAGGGCACTCCAAATGAGAAGGGTTAGGCCTCAATACTGGGGTTCCCTTTTGTGGGAGTTGGTCCCCAACTCAGGGAGGGATAGGCTTCTGACCTTAAGGGGGGAGGAGGCAGATTCATACCCTAGTATGAAGAGGTGCTTAGCCAAGAAGTTTGGTCTGACCCCAGAGCAATATAGAATGAAGTTCAGGGACACCCAGAAGGTCAGTACCCAGTCTTGGGTTGACTTTGTGGACATTTCACTAAAGGCACTAGAGGGCTGGATTATTGGTAACAAAGTAGATACTTATGAGGGGTTATACAATCTGATCATGAGAGAGCACATCTTGACCAATTGTATCCAAGAAAGGTTACGCCAGCATCTAGTGGACTCTAAGCAGACCAACCCTAGAGAGCTAGGGGAGGCAGCTGATGAGTGGTTGAGAACCAGGGTGGTTGTCAAGTCCCAGGGGGGAGACTCCAAGAAGGGGGGGACAGGTCTCCAAAAACCTAAGGAGGGAGGTGGTAAGCCCACCACAGAGACTCCCTCTGTACCCCAGAACCCTAAGAAGGAGGAGAGTAAATCCCACTCTGACCAGCAGAGACAGTTAGACCCAGGGTTAAAAAAGCTCTTGGACAGTAGGGCTTGCTTTGACTGTCAGCAGACAGGTCACTTCAGAGGAGATGCAGCCTGTCCAAAGAAGGTGGTTAGCACTGGGCTGTCCAGTGTAGCCATAGAGGAGGATTCCTCAGATGATGAAGTCCTCCTAGCATTGAGCTGGGAGACAGGACCAGATGGTAAGCTGGTGATCCCTGAGGGTGGGAGTAGGCACTTCCACCACATTCAAGTGAATGGGATCCCTACCACTGGCCTGAGAGACACCTGTGCCAGTCACACTATAGTGAGTGACCGGTTAGTGACCCCAGACATGTATGTCCCAGGAAAGACAAAGAAAGTCAGGATAGCCACAGGGGAGGTCACCTCCAAACCTGTAGCCATAGTGCCCCTAGAGAGGGAGGGTATCCTTGACTGGATTAGGGTGGTAGTCAGTGCTGACCTTCCCCTAGATTGTATCCTGGGCAATGACCTCCCAGAGGTGAGTCTGGTCACAGATGGGGTGGTCGCTCAGGGCGCCCCCCCAACCCAAAGTCCTGGGGAGTCAGTCCCTACAGTTAGGAGACAGGGGTCCCCAAGAAAAGGAAAGAAGAAAAGGAAGGGTAGGCCACTCTTAAAGAGAGTTCCAGGGAGCCAAAGGCCTTCTGCCCCAGTAGGGGGGAAGCCCAGAGTTGGCACTGGTGAGGCCTCACCTGACCCCAAGGAAGTCCTGAGTAGTCAGGCAGCTGTCCAGATGCAAGGTGTTGCCCCTGCACTGACAGAAGGGAGAGTGGAAGGAGGGTGTCTGCCACAGGAGGTGGTAGCCCCCCACTCTAGACAGCAAGAGGGGTGCCAGGACCCCAAAGATGCCCCTAAAGCAGCTCAGCCACCTGTCAGTGGAGAGCTTAGGGTGTGGTTCTGGGTACTGACAGCTGTCAGTAGCCTCTGCTGGGTGCTAGCCTTCCTGGCAGCACTGTACTTGGCCTGGGAGGCAGACCCCAGGGCCAATAGCAAAGTAGGCCCCCTGACCCTATTGGTCATGGTGGGGTTGCTCAAGTGTTGGGTGACCTCTTTGGGTAAGCTAGGTGTTGCCCTAGCAAAGTTTGGAGTAGGGGAGGTGGGCACCTCACTACCCAAGTTGGCAGAGAGAAAGGAGGAAGACCCCCCTAGAGGAAAGTTTCAGTTTGAGTTGGGTCCTTTTACTGTTGGGATGGCTTCACTACCCATAGGGAGTGACCCTGACAGGAGGATATAAGGCAGAGTAGGCCCTGCAAAGGGACAGCCAGTTTTCTTCACTGTCTTCCTCGCCTAACAAGCCAGGAAGACTCTCCCAGGGTTGGGCTGAGTCTCGTGGGCGTGTGGGCTGGGGGGGGGGTTGTGTGAGAAAACAGGGCTGATTGCAGAGGCCCCATAACTTTTTGCCCCCATTTTCCTCTTTTTGCTGGTGTTTTCCTGACTTTGATGGTGCCCTGGGTACTGCTAACCAGTCCCAGGGCCTGTGCTCTGAGTAAAATGGATATGCAAATTAGGCTAATTATAATTGGCTAAGTTAACCTACCTATAAGTCCCTAGTATATGGTAGGGCATGTAGGTTTAGGGACCACAGCATAGGTGGTGCACACCTAGGTGCACTGCTGAGGTGCCCAGTGTCATTTTAAAAGCAAGCCTGCCTTGCTGGCTGCTTTTAAATTAAAGTTATATGCAAATTCGACTTTGGAATTAAAGGTACTTCCAAAGTCTTAAACTACCTTATTTTTACATATAAGTCACCCCTAAGGTGTGCCTTATGTGCCCCTAGGGCTGGGTGCCATGTAACTATAAGCAGGGACTTTATAAAAATAGATTTATAAGCCCTGGTGAGGTAAAAACAGCCAAATTCGTTTTTCCCTCATTGAAGTAAATGGCCTTCATAGGCTAGAATGGGCAGACTTTATTTTAAATTTTAAAGTCTCCTTAAATGTTACATACCAAGAATTTGGTATCAAATTGATTGTTGTAATAAATCCCACAACTCCCAGTTGTTGGATTTAATATAACTAGTTCAGGTAAAAAGTTTAGACTTTACCTAAAAAGTTGCCAATTTCAGCTCTGCATTGTTTTTGCTGCTGTGCTCTGATTGGCCAGCCTGCAGCAGCTTCTGCCAGGCTACCTTGATGAGGTGTGAAGTGGCCTGACTTCACACAAAGGAATGTGCTTGGGGGAGAGAATCTCCCCTCAGCAGATGGTGAGGCAGGAAGGGGGAGGGCTGCCAAACTGGTCTTCAAAGGCAGAGAAGGACATTTGCAGCACCCAGCAACACCCCCACATCCTGCAACCCCAGACAATTAGGTGCCCCCTTGATTAGATTAGGAGAGGGCAGGAGAGGGGTGTGTTTATGATTTTTAGCCACACCAGTGGGTGGGCTCAGCCAGATGTAACCTCCAAAAATCAGATTCATCCATGTTGGATTTTTAGAGACTGTTGCCTTCTGGGATGGATTTTTGCCACACTTCCCAGGAAGTGGTCATCACAGGGGGACGACCCTGTCCCTGATTGGAGAACCAGGGCCCCCTTGCTTTTCACCCAGGAGCAAGGATAAAACTGGCAGACCTGCACCCACGCCTCAGATCCCTACCAGATTTCAACAAGAAAGGAACTAAAGAAGAAGAAGGACTGCCCTGCTGGACCCCTGGCCTGCACCTGGACCCTGCACTCAGAAGGACTGCACCAGCTGCACACTTGGGCTTCACCACAAGAAGGACTTTGCCTGGCTTCAACTGGTTCAAGGAGGGACTCCCTGTTTGCTACAGGTGAAAAATTGCTAAACCAGAGTCCCCTGCACCAACTCCTGAAGAAAGCGACCAGTTGACCACTGTCCAGTGGCCAAAAAGGAGTTTGCGCCAGGTGCATTCTGGGAGTTGAAGTCCGTACCCCCCAAGGACCATCACAGAACTTCTGGACCCTTGGGGTGAGCTATGGACCCCAAAAGAACCTTAAAAGAACATCTGGGTGAAGCCCCAGAAGTTGGAAAAGATTTGAGAATTTTTGGAAAAAAGCTCCAGAGAGGGACCGACCCGCCGCGGAAATTCTAGCCGGCTTGCCTCAACCGCAACCCGGCCTGACTTCGTGGTTCGTCCCGGTAAAGAAAAACATCCAAAAAAGAGACTAAGTCCGAACGTAAAAAGTTGACCGGGACCTCCCAGCCATCGTATCCGAGAAGGGCTCCATGGACGTCGGATCAAGATCCAGGTTTACCCCGGTCGAAGGATTTTCATCTCGAAAAAACGACTAAGTCCGAAGGTAAAAGTCTCCACCGAGGAAACCCACATCGCGTATCCGGACAAGGGCTCCAGGAGGTCGGATTCAACTGGCAGGTTCGTCCCGGTGAAGAAAAACTTCAAAATAAAGACTAAGGGCCTGATTCTAACTTTGGAGGACGGTGTTAAACCGTCCCAAAAGTGGCGGATATACCACCTACCGTATTACGAGTCCATTATATCCTATGGAACTCGTAATACGGTAGGTGGTATATCCGCCACTTTTGGGACAGTTTAACACCGTCCTCCAAAGTTAGAATCAGGCCCTAAGTCAGAAGTTAACTTTTTAACCGAGGCCTCCCGCGACCTGTAGCCGAGCAGGGCTCCATCGTGGTCGGCCTGAAAGTTTGACTTTGCCCCGGTCGAGGTGCAACCAGATGACCCGATTGGCGCTTTTTGTTTCTAAGCGCTAGAAAAGTAATAATTCTTTAAAAATTCATATCTCCGGTTCCCCTGAACCGATTTTAATCGTTTTTGTGTCATTTTAAAGATAAAAATATAAACTATTTTTATAAATTGGTTTTGGATTTTTAAACTGTTTCCTGTGTTTTATTTAATTACTGTTTTGTGATATTTGAATGCTTTACACTTTGTCTCCTAAGTTAAGCCTTGACGCTCGTTGCCAAGCTACCAAGGGTTGAGCTGGGATTAATTTACTGAGACCTAACTGTACCTATGTGGAGGTTAGTGGCTTGTTGCTAGGTGTAGGTACCTACCTGCCCTACCAATAACCCATTTTCCAACACTGGTGGACACAGAAACCCCGTCAGGTGTCCCAAAAGGAAAGGGGGAGTGGAAGACAAAGAGACAAAACACTGCCACATCTTGCTGGTCCTGCCAGGCACCCTGTATCTTAGGGGGGGTAGGTTTTTGTTGACAGAGTGGTAGTAGAGTTAGTGCACTCAACTTCCTTGAACTGAATCTCTCTTTCTGATATGGGCACAAGAGCGGTAGAAGAACACAGGGATACTCCAGCACTTTTCTTGGATAATAATAACTGTTGGCACAATTACTAACACTGCATTACCAAAAACCCAAACTGAGTACCATAACAATAAGTACTGCAACACTAGAGCTGGCTTCCCAGAGATTCACTGTTGCACACTACAATTAGAAGTGTGGTTGCACTTATCATGCACAAGAAAGACAAACAAGGGCATTAATTATCCCACATTTAATTTTCCTGCATGCATAGGGTTAAATTAGAAGGAACGAAAACAATCCAAGAAATACAAATGTCCACTCTGGGTTTAAACAGTTAGGGGGGCACAGTTTGGTTTGGTTTCAATGTGTGTGTGAAAAACCCTTCAAAAGCAAATTCCTCAAAGCTGAAACACAGGCGTGAATGACACAATTTAAATCCAAGAGTTATGCTATTAGAGAAAGAAAAGTCACGTAAATGCTCTTTTAAAATTGTTACTGTCACTTTTTGTAGTACTTGAGCTCAAGCAGATTTCCTGAAGCACATTTAGGCAAGTAACTACAATAGTAATGTAGAATGTTCAGAAATGCATTAGTCGCTTCAAGATAAGCACTCTGCCAAAATACGAGGTCTGAAATACACCAGCTGTTCTAGGAAAGCGTGGCGCTCAAAGAACAAACTCCCTGGAGAATACTAGTCACTTAGCTGCAGTCTTTTCCAGAGTGCTGGAGGAATGCCTGGTGTTAGCTGGTACAGGAACAAAGAAAAGAATTGCCTCAAAAGTCCTGAATACGAGGATGACAACAGGGCTGGACTGCCAAATCAGATGCTGAGATCAGGAAGCAAAACAAAGCCAAACAGTGAGGCATGCTTCACTCTGCTATTTATAGCCAATCAGGAAAGCAGTTGAGTTTCCACATGTGGATGAGTCACCACACCCAATTAGAAACACATGTCAACACCATACCCAATTAAAACCACATGTCTACACCTGCTCACATTAGCAAACAAGCATTGGTAAAACAAGTATTGATAAAACCAATTGTGTAACACAGCACATTATGTTTACTTGGAAACATGAAGGTTTAAGCAAGATCAGAGATATGATTTAACCCTAATCCCCTGGGGGTGCTGACAGACAACGCAGGAGGCACCTTGGGGATTCCTGACAACCATTGTGGTCCCCTACAACCTTATGGTGCATACAAAGACATCTAAGTCACTGTAGATTCTTGTTCTAGATTTCTGTGGGTGTGGCCTCAGCAGTCGGCTGATGTTTGAACTGTTATAAAAGAGTTGCTGATCTTTATCAGTACATATGTGGTTGCAGCATTCCATTCAGGCCACGGCCCTGCCTTTACCTTTAAGGCCTTCAGGAACACTATGAGGGCGATGGGTGTTGAACTCCATTACTCCTCACCCTACAATACTGAGGGAAATTTGGTTGTGGAGAGGAGGAATCAAGATCCAAAGCAGTCCTTAACAGCTAGAGTATTAGATTCTGGCCGCAGCTGGCTTCATCACTTATATGGGGTTCAGAGAGCACGGAATAATCTGCCAAGAATGTCCTTGGGAGGATGCACTCCTTATGAGGTTCTCTTTGGGATATCCATGTATGTCCCAGATATAGATGGCCCTGGTTTCGTTGCAGCAGATACACCTTTTGACATAAATGAACGTGGCAATGTCTTACAGGAGCTTCAGCAATTTCGTGATGATAAATCACCCGCCAGTGCTGCCATTTTAGGAATAAGGGATTTGCGAACAACTTCTACTGCCTCGATTCCTAAAGTCGGGGATGTGGTTCGTGAGAAAATTGCTGTGAAGAAGGAATTCAGCACCAGTCCAAGTCCTGGGAATACAAGGTACCAGAACTGTCATCCTTACACCGCTGCATGGTTCCAAAGCAAACAGATTAGTCTCCATTGATAACATCAAACTACATCATGTGGCCGATCCTACATAGTAGACCCAGAGGTCCGTTGGGTAGTTCCCGGTCCCCGCTCACTACCCAACAGGACATACCTCTTCAAAGAAGAAACAACAACACTTCTGACTACAACAGCATATACAACAATGCTAAGAATACCTCCTAGAGCATGGGGAGGGCGGAAAATTAGCTTTTGCTGATTCCTGTTACCACTTCAACAACAACACCTGTTCAAAATGTGGCTGTCTTCTACTCCAACACAACACAAACTGACAACATTGTCTACTATGAGCCGCCAAGCAAAGTGGATACATCCACCAGTAATGCGCCAGCTCCTGTATTTCCAGAGACTGCTTCTGGTTATTTAATCGACCTCGATGACTTCTCTTCGACTTCATCCGCATCTGCACCTGAAACTGTTTCAAAGACACATAAGCTGTACATATGGCTTAAAAATAAATATTTAATTTATCCATGGAACTATCTGTAGATATTTCTGACATTGCGTGCATTTTTATTATGGATTGGTTTTGTGACTGTTTTCTTTCTCCTTATAAATGGTCATTACCTTCCTGAATGCTCCTCTGTTGAGCCGGTGGATGAAGTCCTAACACCATATCTTTCCTCGCATAAGGTCAGAAGAGACTTGCCACTTGTGAACATTTCAGCAGTACCAATTCCTGATGGGATTGTGTGGGATACAGTTCCATTTGATATATACGGGCCTACTGAGGCCATTTAAATTCCACATGTCTTTAAAATTTCAATGACTGATGTAATTACACCTGGTGTTGCTTAAGATGACTGGGATGTTCAAACAGTTGATTCCATGTTAGCTAAATTAGAGGATTACACAATATTTGAAAGTGATGATGTGTACACTAACACAAAGAATTATGGGGAAATGTTCTGTTATAACAACTGAGGACATTACTACCTGCATCAAGCAATTAGACATAGATCAGTATTCAATTACACACAGTGGGAACACTGTTCAACTCCACCTTTGTGGAGCCCAAAACAGTATTCAAATAAATTCACATATTTTTCCTGGCATGATTTTAAAAATGCAGAGTCATATTATTTCAAGTTACTACCTTCTAAAATTAGGAAAATGTTGCTAACAATCACAAAATTGATTTATTCAGATTCCTTTGTTTCCCAACTTGCATTTGAAGGCTAAGAATACTGGAAAAATACTATTGATGTAAAGAGTGAATGGGGAACACAAGATTGGCAGATTCAGGGTGATCAGTGTAGGGAAAGGTGCGGAAGACATTGTAACGCGAAGGGTTAATTAGCTTGAACAGTGTAGATAAGCGTGATGCCTGCCGAAGCCAGACCAACGTGGAAGAAATTCACGATGTTCGCTTTCAAGCTTGTTTTCTTTTGACATTCCGTAGATAAACTTATTCGCAGCTGCATGTGTGAGAAACAGGCTGTAAAGGAGAGTCAGTCTCAACCTTGAGAACGAGACCACAGTAAAAGATGGAATGAAAACAATGGCCAGGGAATTGCAAGGCAGCCAAGAGACATATACTGATAACATAGCTAGAAAACACTGGAAGGGGGTAGAATCCAAGCTTCAGGTTATTTAAACACTGAAAGGTGGGTGAGGGAATTTTGAAGCTCGCAGATGGAGTTATGAAACTATCATCTTCAGGCCCAGAGCTGCCTCCCTGTTTTGCTGTTCCAAGACTGTGACGCTCGAGGGGGAGAGAGGTCCAAGCGGGCGGTAGAGGGCTTCCCAGCATTCGTGGACTAAGTTAAGTTTCACCCAGGGATGAAAGGCTTTTTGTTTCTCTGCTCTATTATTATGATTGATTATTATACTTGCACTGTGTTTATAATATGAGAAATTCAGCTTGTTTATAGTTTTTTCCTGCCTTACTAAACATCGTAGTGTGAGTCTGCCACAGTAATTGAAATATGCATTTTAGTGTGCAGTAAATCAAAGCTTATCTGAAGTATTCAACTCGTTAATATTCTGCTCCCTGAACATCGTAGTGTATCACATGTTGGTATACAGTTATTCCAAGTTTATATCTGTCAATGAACTCTTTACTCAGATGTATACATAGAGGCTCTTTGTAGTGTACTTACATATATACTTATATATAGATGCTTTTTTTTATATTTGCTATTCTTACTCTGTCAATGAACTCTTTGCTCATTCGTATACATAGATACTATCTGTAGTGTACATATATATGAATAGATGCTTTTCATTGCTATTCTTATTCCACTATTGTTAATGTGCTAAATGCCTGCATTTACCTGAAATTCTAGTAAAGCTAAATTGTATTCATAATTGGCGTGTGGTCCTTCATTGAGCGTCCTTATTGACTTATACCGAACAGGTGTCAACCAGCCACCTGGATAAGACACAGGGTAGGGAAGAGTTATTTAGCGCATTCCTTATTCCTGTGCAAATTATCTTTTTGAATGACACAATTCAACAAACATCCTGTCTAGGGATAGCAAAAATAAAGGAAATGAATGCACCCAGCATCCCCACAGTGGTAAAATTCACCAATTGGCAGTCCTTCCTGAATGTCACCGAGGAAAAATTAGGTGCAAAGGTTCAGACCGGTACCTATAATTCTTCACTTTCCTGTCCCGGCGGGTGGTTATTGTGGCCAATAGACACAAATGGGTGTTAGGCCCGTTTTGTGAATTCCTCAGGGGATTTCAAGATATGCGGCTGGACCCTTGCTTTGTCACAAGTCACCACTCGGGTACAGTTACTACATACATTGTGGGTAAAATGTGCCAACAGTGGTTACAGACTAACACCTTAGCAACAGTTTGGGAACATTTTAATACTCTTTCTGAAGATATAGACTTGCAGGACTTCTTGTTAGGTCCAAGAAAGCCATGCTCTAAAAGATTAATCTATGCCATATACAATAAGATCTGGAAGCTTTCTCATATGGAAGCAGCTGCGCGTTTAAGGCAGATAGATAAAGAAAACTTGGAAAAGGCTTTAGCTGTTGTCGATAATGGCATGAACACTCTATCCAAAAGGATGTATTCCCTTAATAACAGTGTCATCTGTAATAGACATTGTTAGAAATGGGGTCTCTAGTTGGCAGTCGGTTTGGACCCTGTCCAAGTAGGGATCCTCACTCTAGTCAGGATAAGGGAGATACCCGCTCAGATAACCCCTGCTCACCACCTTGGTAGCTTGGCACGAGCAGTCAGGCTTATCTCAGAAGCAATGTGTAAAGCATTTGCACATAACACACAGAAATAACAAGCGGTGTCCACAGGCCACGGTGCAGGGAGCGGCGCCGGTGTCAGCAGGAGCGGCGGTGTCATAGATGCCCAGGCTGCGGTGTGAGCAGGCGATTCCGGAGTGCGGGGCCCACAGGTCGCGGTGCAAGCAGCGGCTCAGTGAAGTCATCCGATGACGGCGTCGGGGAGACCAGGGTCAAGGTGTGAAGTGGGCAATGCGACTCCGTGTGGCGTCGGCAGGTCACAGTGGTTTCTCCTCTTGAACAGCACAAAACACACAGTTCCCAGTGCTGCAGGTCGAGGAAACTGAAGTCTTTGGTGTCTCTGAGACGTCAACAGGAGGCAAGCTCTACTCCAAGCCCTTGGAGAATTTTCTCAAGCAGGACACACAGCAAGGTTCATCCTTTGCACTCTTTTCAGGCAGAAGCAGCAACTGCAGGCCAGTCCAGCAAAGCAACACAGCAAAGGGACAGTACCCCTCCTTCAGCTCTTCTCCTGGGCAGAGGTTCCTCTTGATTCCAGAAAGATTCTAAAAGTCTGGGGTTTTGGGTCTTCTTCTTATACCCAGTTCTGCCTTTGAAGTTGGTGAACTTCAAAGCAAAGTCTCAAGTGTTTGCAAGATCCTTCCTTGTCCAGGCCAGGCCCCAGACACTCACCAGGGGGTCGGAGACAGCATTGTGTAAGGGCAGGCACAGTCCTTTCAGGTGTGAGTGACCACTCCTCCCCTCCAGCACAGATGGCTAATCAGGATATGGATGCTACACCCCAGCCCCCTTTGTGTCACTGTCTAGAAGAGAGGTGTGAACAGCCCAACTGTCAAACTGACCCAGACAGACAATACACAAACAGGCAGAGTCACAGAATGGTATAAGCAAGAAAATGCCTACTTTCTAAAAGTGGCATTTTCAAACAGACAATTCAAAAAACAACTTCACTAAAAGATGTATTTTTAAGTTGTGAGTTCAGAGACCCTAAACTCCACATTTTTATCTGCTCTCAAAGGGAATCTGCGCTTTAGGCATATTTAAAGGCAGCCCCCATGTTAACCTATGAGAGAGATAGGCTGTGCACAGTGAAAACCGAATTTGGCAGTATTTCACTTTTAGGACATATACAACACACTAGTATATGTCCTACCTTAAACATACACTGCACCCTGCCCATGGGGCTACCTAGGGCATAACTTAGGGGTGCCTTACATGTACTAAAAGGGACGGTTGAGGCCTGGCAAGTGGGTACACTTGCCAAGTCGAATTGGCAGTTTAAAACTGCACACACAGACACTGCAGTGGCAGGTCTGAGCCAAGTTTACAGAGTAACTAATGTGGGTGGCATAACCAGTGCTGCAGACCCACTAGTAGCATTTGATTTACAGGCCCTGGGCACCTCTAGTGCACTTGACCAGTAAATCAAATATGCCAATCATGGATAAACCAATCAACAGTACAAGTTCTATAGGGAGCACTTGCACTTTAGCACTGATTAGCAGTGGTAAAGTGCGCAGAGACAATAAACCAGCACAAACAGACCTAAAAAATAGGAGAAAGAAGGCAAAAAGTTTCGGGATAACCCTGCAAAAAGGGCCATTTCCAACAGACATAATTCAGAACGACATGTCCTTTTTACACCATGGACAAAGTCAGCTGCATTCCATAATGCAGTTAGGTTGGACCCTACAGATTTTTTTAAATGGCCGTGTTCCATGGAAATACATTAACAGTAGTGACCTGTTTGCTACTTTTAACTTATCCAGGTAACAACAGACAATGGCTATAAGGGAAGCAAGTTTCACCATGCTTCACATAGAAAAGCTAGAAAAGTCGCCTTTCACAGTTGAAGAAAGTCCATCAACAAAATGGCTTATGTATGGCGTTATAAATCTGCCCACTTCCACCTTCCCTTTTTCAAAATGCTTAAAACATCTTGCCATGGGCAGATACGAGTGGCTAGGGGATAACTATATTAAAGAAGAGTGAGAGTTGCCCTTTGAATAGAAATGTCTGAATGTCAAAACAGAGGTTTTTCTCAGCGGTAGCAAATGTGAGACTACTGCTAGTCATTCAATGATTTGCAAACAGGTGTCCCTTCATGGCCTTTGTAATGCAGGGGTCGCAAACTTTGCCTGATTTCTGAAGGGTACTCCCGTCCCTTTGATTCGTCCAGCATTTCATATACTTTCGAATGGAAGTTATGTGGTCGTGAACGAACAAAGCTTTTGCGGTATGAGACCAGGATTTGCCTACACAATTTCAGTCTCTAAGATTGTAATGTGTTGCGGACATGTTTTATTTCCCCCCACACAAGAGATAAGAGTAGCAGAAATGCCTCACTTGATACTACTAAGGTAAATTCTGACAAGCTGGGCAGACTAAAGGCGCTACTGTTCCAGAAACAAGTTGCATTGAAATCGGCTGGAGAGACATATACACTCCAGCTAGCAAGATCATCAGTCAAAATACAATCCCTATTAAATACCAACTTCCCCAAGCACTTTGGAGATCTAGTATCCAGAATATTCAATGCTTCAAGCACTGCGGGGATTGTGCATAGCGCAAAAGTGCACTGACGTCATCAGACACCATGGAGGGGCAACAGGGGGGCAGGGGTGGAAGGGGAAGCAATTCCCCTTCCATCTCTGCCCAGGAGAGGGGGTGCTCGGCCTAGCGCTCCCCCCCGGGGGCCCAGAGCAGGACGAGCTGGTCTCGTCCTTGGCACCGTGCAACCGGTGCTGAGGGTGAGACCAGCTCGTCCGAGGCACCCAAGGGGTTAAGGCTGCAGGGTCTGGATTTGTGTCCATCTTCCAGACTGTCTTCAGAGTCATTCCTTCAGCCATCCATTCACACTTTTCAAGTGTGTTTGGTGGCTTTCCTGTGACTTTGGAATTGATGGGCAGGATCCTGATGCTGTTGTTTCTGATACGCAGTGGTTTGGCCTTCCCAGCTAAGCAGAGAGATGGAGCTACTACTACCAGCCCACCTGTCCCGTGATCGCATGGTACTGTTCTTTGGTGCTCCGATGCTGGAAGAATTGGAGCATGATTGGTCACTGTCATTCCGACCAGTCCTTTGGTGTGTGCAACCAGTCATTCACTGCACCTGGTACCTCTTCGAACATTCACCTTCGGTGTGCCTTACTGTTCCCCCAGTGCCTCCTGTGGACAAAGAACTGCTGATGTTCCCGATGAGGGTTCATACACGGTCCTGCCCTATGAGACTGGGCTGGTTCGCGAGGCCACTTACAAGTCGTCCTTGGTGGACTGTCTAGCTCCTTTGGGCACTTTGGATAGTGCTGCTTTTGCCGGAGATCCTGCACCTGAGGCTGCTGTGTACTACTGCTCAGTGGATCCGTCGACCAATCCTGTCATCGATCTGACGATGTGGCTTCCTTCCTGAATGCCTTTCTTTTTGATGGCTTCAAAGCCATTTTTCAAGATCATGATTCCTGTTAAATAGATTTGACTAACTGCCTATTCTAAAGTTTCAAAGTTTGACAACATTGCCTTTGACTTTGGCCTGCTGTGCTTGTCATGGTTGACATTGTGTCTCTTTGTATGTTTTAGCTATTTTTAACAAGTGTTTAATTCGATTTTAGTTATGTCTTAGTATGATTTTAGCTTGTTTTTAGTCCAGATTTTTTTTTTACTTGGGTTCCTTTACTTTCTCTGGCATCATCATTATGGTGTCATACTTGTTCCTGAAATGGGGAGGGTGTAGTTGATCCTATTTAGTTTTCATGGGTATCAGGAGTTTAGCTTAGCCTTCTGGCTTGCAGGCCTGCACTCCCGTCACCTAGTGACTTTTAACCTGCTTAGCTTGTTCTGTTTTAGCACATTTATTACATTTTTCTTCCAAGATGGCTACCATATTTATGGTTATAAAGATGTTTTAGTTTCACGTTATCAGTGCCACTCTGTAAAGGTGTCACTATCAGCGTCAAAGATAAATGAGATATGTAGGTATTCACATAATGTACTTTCCCACTTTTTTGTGACAGTAACATAGTGTACCTTTTCAGGGAATTGTTCATATAATTTCCGCCCCAAGCATGCCTTCCTATCTATTGTTTGAGAACATACCTGTGTCAGGGGTCCTACAAGATCTGTATAAATACATCTCACAAAGACTAGATTATCAGAGGGATTTCTACCAGATGCCATACACGCAATATTTGCTGCATGTCGCCTTGATGCAGACCCAGCCTTCGTGTCACCACGGAGTCTGATCTAGAGACCTCATTCCAAGGTAACAAGGGTTGGGGGTCTTTTCTCATGAACAGGGTACTGGCAGTTTAGGTTTAACACACTTAGCTCTCTTTAGGTTAAAGATTAGGTTCATTATGCTAGGGTATTAGGGTTTCTTTCACACCTGAATTCCATATCATATTGTAAGGTGGTGGGGGTCTTTGTATTCATGACTCTCGTTTTTACAATTCTGTTTCTTGCATTGTTTATTTTCCTAAACATTGCAGCCCATGCAATTTACAGTAGATTGCAGTCTTGTTAATAAAACCTAGTGAAAACTTCACTGCATCTCTTTCATTGCCTGTGTGTAACTGAGACTTATTGTTCATGTGAGAAAAGAGTAATCTCCATTTAACCACGACTCCCCTGAGATGTCGCACTGTTTAATCCTGCGTAAAGGCTGCCACAAATCTCCTTTCACTGTTTGGGTTTTTGGTGAGGTAGTGCTTGTGAGCCGGTATGGCTGGGCCGACAGTTGCAACTTGTTGTAGGATTGGCCTAGTCGCCTACAAACAAAAGTGCTGTCATCCCTAAACCAGCAGTCTTGCCTAGAGCAAGAGTCCAACTATGACACCAGGAAACCAGAAAATAGCCCTCCCTTCGGTTTTTGTGATATTTCTTCCTGGATTACCCTCATGAGCATGATTAGCTATTCTATCCAATAGATCTCTCAGGTGAATCAACCTGTCCCCTCTCCTTGCCAGATCTCCCTCAATGCTTAATAAATGTCTTATTCCACAGTAACTCTGAATTTCCTAAGGTAGGTTCAGATTGTTTATTTGGCCACCCCTGGACTATCTTTTCTTTAACCAGGTGTAAGGTGTCATCTTTACTCATTCCTCTCTCACATTTCTCTCTTGTTATGCCTGGTATACTAACTGAGAGCACTGGTTCTTCAGTGTTGCTTTGCTGATTCTTGTTTGTCTCGGGGGAATCCTAGAAAGACAGTCTGCCACCACAGTCTTGTTTTCTGGGAAAGATTCAATTTTAAAATTGTATCCCTCAAGACCCAGTACCCATTTAGATATGCAAGGTATTCTATTCATTTGGATGAAAAAAAGAATGTCAGTGGTTTCTGGTCTGTTCATAAGGTGAATGGTAAACTCTATCAAAATAATTTAAAATGAAGTATCACCTAATAGCAAGCTAAGGCATTCCTCTCCACTGTAGAATAGTTGGATTCCGAATCCTTTAAGGCACAGGATGCGAAAGCCACTATACTCTCTTTATTGTCTACTATCTGTGTTAAAGTGGTTCCTATTCCTTGGTGCTTGAATCAGTGGTCAAAATGGTTTTACGCCTGTCATCAAAGGTTCCCAGTGTAGGTGTTGTAGAAATTGATTATTAGTCAAAGGTATTCTGGTAGCCTTTGTTCCATTAAAAATAGCATCCCTTCTTTAGTAGTTCTCATAAGGGAGATACTTTGTCTGCAAAATTTCTTACAAATTTGGACATATACTCAACCAAGCCCAGAAATGATTTAAGTTCCTCTTTGGATGTTGGTAGAGAAGCTTTGACTGTCTCTGCTTGATACAACTTCGGTGTTATACCATATTTAGAAATAGTATGACTCAGGTAATTAACCGATACTACTCCAATTTGATATTTGTCCAGGTTAAGGGTTAACCCTGATTTCCTCAAGGCAGAAAACACCTTCCTCAATGTGTCATTGTGTTAATTTTCTGAACTACCATACACTAGGATATTGCCCTGAAAGCACAGAGCTTTTTGTTCACCTACTCAAGACTTGCTGTGTGATCCTTTGAAACATTGCAACAGAGGACACCAGCCCAAATGGCATTCTGCAGTACCTGAATGCACCAAAAAAGATGTATAAGACCTTGAAACAGGATGGAGCTCCACCTGCTGGTATGCTGAAGATAGATCAATCACACTAAAACAGCTAGCATCCCCATCAGGCATAGCATCTTGTTAATCCTGGGAAGATGGAACCTGTCTATCCAGATGTTGGCGTTCAGGTCCCTCAGATCTACACATAGATGTATCCCTTTGCCCCCTGCCTTGTTGGTTAATACTATGGGGGCAAGCCATTTTGACCTCTCTATCGGCTCAATAACCCCTTCTTCTTCTAGATTCTTAATTTCCTCCTTTAATGGCTCTTACATCAGGTGGGGAATATATCTAACTTTGTGTACTACGGGTGTTGCCTTGTTTATTAATTTTTGTTGTTGTTGAAAGTCTTGTAAGAGCCCATGTTTGTTTTCAAGAAGGTCTGGGAATTCCTTACACACTTCTTGACCTATATAAGACCTTTCACAAAGAAGAACTAGTTCAGTGTTGTTCGGATCTAACTTCCTTCCTAATTCTTTTTGATGTCTCTATCTCAATAAATTGTATCCTGCTCTGTGACATATATTTTCCCCATTGAGGAACAATTTTTAAAGGCTATGCACATTGTTATCATACCAATAAGATGAATAAGCTCTCTGTTATACTCACTCGGGTTAACATCAGCTACTTACAAACTGTATACTTTTTCTGCAAATGTTTAAAAAATACACTTTTCTTTACAAGGGTGTAAGGAGAGCATGAATCCGTAAGACTTTTACTTCTTCACCATCTACGGTTACAACGCATGTGGTATATATTATTAATACCCCTTTCTTGTGGATCAATTTGAAAGATGTATTTTCCATTGTTCTCTTACCTATTTACTATGGTATGTACTTGTGTTTTGTGTAAATTCTTACATACTCTTGCATAATGCCCTCTTTTATTGCATTTTCTTCATACACACAGCCAGACACGACAATTGGTGTTATTAGCTATGTGGTTCCCAACGCCACAGCAATAATACTTTGACTTGGAATTTTCAGTTTTCACATTGGGTATGTTTCTGGTCTTTATCCCCAGTTGTCTCCTATTCACTTCCATAACCTTCTCTTCTTCACCCTTGTTCTCTTGGCATACTTGAATTTCTTGCACCTCCTCTTCTTTTACTGAATATATTTGTATGCACCATTAGGCTGTAAGGGACCACAATGGTCCAGGTACACACACTGTAGTGGCCTATTGGACACTAAGAGGGATGTCTGCGGTGGGCGTTTGATATTAGAGCCCTTTATCTGCTACCAAATTTCACAGCAAAGGACATATTTCTTTGCCCATCTGCATAGACCAGGCCACCAGAAGCGTTTCTGTAAGAGTGTTATCGTGGCCGATATACCAGCATGTGCAGAAGGGACACCCTCATGCGCTGCTTTTACTAGATCTAATCTCTGGTCTTCATTGGGGATCACTCGATCTCCAACCCCAGGAATTGTTGAGTAGGCAACATTCTGTGCACTGATATGGTAAGAATAGTTTATAGGGTATCCCTTTGGAAGGGGCTTGCCTGCAGCCGAAGCTTTCACGGCAGTCAGTATTTCATTATCCAATCTTGTTTGTGAATGAGTCACTGCAGCCACAGAAGCCGTAGCCACTGCTGCTTTGGCCGCTTCATCAGCCAATGTGTTGCCAGTAACATGTATTCCTACAAGTTGGTGGCCCAAAGTATGTACTACATGGACACACAGGGGGTGATTCTAACTTCGGCGGGCGGCGGAGGCCGCCCGCCGAAGTTCCCCCACCAAAATACCGCTCCGCGGTCGAAAGACCGCTGAGGGTATTTTGGGATTTGCCCTGGGCTGGCGGGCGGCCGCCAAAAGGCCGCCCGCCAGCCCGCCAGCCCAGGGCAAATCAGCCTTCCCACGAGGAGGCCGGCTCAGAATTGAGCCGGCGTAGTGGGAAGATGCGACGGGTGCAGTGGCACCCGTCGCGTATTTCAGTGTCTGCATAGCAGACACTGAAATACTTTGTGGGGCCCTCTTACGGGGGCCCCGCGGCACCCCCTACCGCCATCCTGTTCCTGGCGGGAGTCCCGCCAGGAACAGGATGGCGGTTGGGGGTGTCAGAATCCCCATGGCGGCGGAGCGCGCTCCGCCGCCATGGAGGATTCTGCAGGGCAGCGGGAAACCGGCGGGAAACCGGCGGGAGACCGCCGGATCTCCCGAATCTGACCGCGGCCGAACCGCCGCGGTCAGAATGCCCTGCGGGGCACCGCCGGTCTGTCGGCGGTGCTCCCGCCGACCCTGGCCCCGGCGGTCTCTGACCGCCGGGGTCAGAATGACCCCCACAGTAGCTTATCCTTAAGATCAGCCACCCTACCCCACAATATTTTGTGTTTAATGGTGTTCCCTTTTGAATCTCTAAACCCTTTCAACTTCCAATGATTAAGATAATCATTGTATGACTGAATACAGTAGTAAGAGTCACAGACTATTAAAGTCAGGCTTCCTGACTCAGTATGTTCGAGCGCTAGTATAAGAGCTTTATGTTCAGCCAACTGAGCTGTGCAGTCCCCTAAGGTCTGTGTGTAGGTATTGTGAGGGTGGAAGACTCCATCTTCCATCACTCCGCTCACGGCTGCGCAAGCTGCTTAGTATTGATGTTTAGTACCTACTGCCGGTTGTGCTGAACCATCAGTGTATATGACAGTATGGTATCTGTCTAGTGGCAAGATATTTAGAGGAGCGGGGTATTCTTGTTCATACTGGAGAAACTCTTGTGTCTAAAGTTTTGGATAAAAAATTTAATCGACATCAGTGGCGGTCAGAGACATTGCCCATTGAATCCAACGTGGATGTAATGCTTTAGCGTTGGGAACGCTTGCTTTGGTGACAGCCTTTAAGGCCGGCACCGGGAAAAAATAAAAAATAATACCTTTACCCTGGGCAAGTGGCCTCTCTTTTATGACGGCCATCTGAACTGCCGTCAGAATCTTTTCTGTAGGTGCAAAACACTATTCTGCATTAGAGTATAAATGTGATCTATATGCTATGGGTACCGTGTCACCTTTGTTGAAGGGGACATAAGTAAATCCAATGGCACCAGCAATTATTCTGATGGCCAAATTTGTTTTATTATCACGTGTGTGTAAGTGTTTATTTTCTAGCATGTCCTGTTGCATTTCCCTAAGGATGCGTGTATGTTCAACTGTTCAGTGTCTGCTAGAAAAATTAGGCTGAACCAAGTCATAAAGTGGCTTGATACGTTGTGCATAATCTGGAATGTATGTTCTGCCAAAATTAAAGAAACCTAGTAATGACTGCAGTTTCTTAAGTGTGTTAGGAGGGTGCAGTTGAGCACATTTCTCTAGAAAGTGCGGGCCAGGCTCTTTCCCTCGTTTGATAGCTCGTATCCCAGGAACAGTACACTGAGAAAGGCGATCTTACTTTTTTTAAAGTTGAATTTGTAACCGAGGTCTGCAAATCCCAAAATTATCTTGTCGACCCTTGCAAGATGAATGTCGAGGTCGAAGTCTGTGAGATATATGTCATCCACGTAGGATAACGCCTCAGAATCAATATCATGTAATATTGATGTTACACAGGCTGAAAATTTTAGCCTTGAGGTAAACGACAAAAGCGTTTCTGAGAGCCAAATGAGAATGCACTCAGGTCCTGACTTTCGTGTGCTAAGTTCTGGCAGAAAAAGCCATTAGATATGTCTAATGTTGTTTTATATTTTTTACGTACTATATTGTTTATTAGTGCTGTGCTATGTGAGTTTTGTATAGCATATGTGCGCGTATGACTATTTAAATGTCTGTAATCAATGACTTCTGTATGAATGGACTTGCTTTGCAACAGGGAATAATGGGTTATTCATTACAGATGTACAGGGCTCAATTACTCCCTGGTACTCAAGTTGGGTGAGGATCTCCCTCACCGGAGCTTTCGCTTCATGTTTGACAGGATATCGTGGCTGCCGTTGGGGTGTAGACCTAACGGGAATAACATGACAAGGAGACTCCTTGTCCCAACCTACATGATTGCGGTATAACGCAGGTGCCTGCGCTAAAGCTCATTCAGCAGCGTAGGCTTCTTTTTCTGCTACCGGAACAAGATTGGAGAAAGGAGGCAAAATGACATCTTCCCCATGCAGGAGCTTATGGACGTGTTCAGGTGGCCAGTCTCTTTCGGCCAATAGGATATCACTAGTAACTTCATCCCAAAATATTACACTAATGGTGCACTCCACGTCTCCCTCTATCTGAATTTTTTAATCGTAAACCCTGTTGGGTGGGAGAACACGGCCGTCCGCAGTTTCAACTGCAATAAAATCGCTAGTTGCTGTTGCATCCAGATGATCTTTCAGACTCTGGCGACATATTGTGACCTCTGCTGCGCTGTCTAACAGAGTCACTGCCCATGTCTTGTTCCTTAACAGTGTTCTCAAGTATACTGGCATTTTTAGCTGTCAGTGCTGCCACCTTTTACTTTTTAATCTGCAGCTTTTGCTGAGGAGTCTTTTCTTCTTTTTTAATGGTAGACTGCAGTGAGTCTTTCTTTTGTTTCATGTATTCAGCACGTTGATCAGGACGGCCCCCTTCTCACTACGTCTATCCGGTGCGTCCTGAAAGGAACAAGAGGGGCGTGAAGCAGTATATCTGTCAGGAGTTTTGATATTCTCCCTATTTCTGAGATTGTATCTCCTTTCGGAGTTCTCCGGGTGTGGAGAATCAGCTCTCTTATTTCTTCTCTCTTTAAAATCTTTTTGTTTTTTCCAGCGCTTCTTAGGGCTCTCTTGTGCCTGCTTTGTACCCTCTTTATGGGTGGTGCCTTGTAACTCCAACTTCTTTGGCTTGGCTCCCAAACTATCCCGCCCTATACTAGTATAAGTATCGGAAATTATTTTCGGTAGCTGTCTCTCTTGTTCCAGGTGTGGAGTTTCCCGGAGACGCTGGCGTATTGCCAGTGCTACTGCTTCCTCTTTAATATTACTGAGAATTATTAAGGAAACCACGTCAAAGTTGCGCATTAATTTGATCCCCAAATCCAAGGCTGGTGCAGCCCCATACTCATTCTGTATTTGTTTTAACACCTCTGATAAATTGGCAAGTGTCGGGGTACCATGTGTGGTAGTATATTTGGCAGTGAAAACTGTACCCCATGTGGCGCAGTCATCCACCGAGGGAACCATCCCATAGGGCAAGCACGTAGTGAGCAGTCTATGTTTTTCCTGTGGTCCTGTATGGGGAAACACAGCTTCCAGCTGATTAGGTTTCTGGGCAATCCAGAACGGTATTTTTTCCCGTTCTGTGGGTACTTTACCCATGATAGTATGCACTGTTTGTGGATTAATCCCAGTAGCCAATTGGTAACCACCAGGTGCTGGCGGTGCTGGATGCACTGGAGCGGTGTTCAAAGTTCACATTACGAACTGAACTAGTCGTCTATATAATGTCACTAATTCATTATATAAATCTCGCAGATCTGCTATTGTCATATTTTGTATGTCTGGGTGAGGCGTGTATGTGGCGAACATAGGCCACGTCAGTCCATCATTACTTAAAGGACCTAGCCTCTCTCTTTGTAGTATGTGTGGTAGGGCACCTTCAAACCAGTTCTGGTGCTCTTGGTATGTGAGCGATATTTCATGATACTCATAGGCTCGGTACCGTTGAGGTACGTTTGCAATTTCATATGTGAGAAATGTATGTATTCTCTTGTCCATCTCAGGAAAGGTGACCCAACAATAAAATGTTTCTGTTTGGTATGCTTCATTATCTTCTATTAGGAGAGTAACATCCCTGCCCTCATCTGTAAGGCCATGCGCTAATAAATGGTGTGTTAGAGCTTGTCTAGCATTTTCAGGAATGTTAATGGCATTAGCAATATTTGTTTTAGAAAAACGGAACACCAAAATGGGGAGTAAAGTCCTTTTATGAGTTCGAGTTCGAACAACCTACAGCTTAATCAGGTGTCACCTTTTCAGCTGAGGAGGAATTTCCCAAAGACCACGGACGTCCCTGTATAATGGTACTTAGGGTACCTGTTGTCTGTGAGACAGTGATAGTCGGGTATCCGTAAATAAGTACCTAAACACCATCATTGGTGGCGCCATGTCGTAGTTTGGACTTTTGCTCGGGGCAAGACTGCTGGTCTAAGGATGACAGTACTTTTGTTCGTAGGTGACTATGCCTGTCCTACAACAAATCGCAACTGTTATCCCGACCTTACCAGTTCACTAGCAGCACCTCGCCAGAAACACAATAGTAAATGGTGATTTGAGGCAGCCTTCACACATGGACTAGAGAATAAGACATCTCAGGGAGTGTTGTGGTTAAACGGAGTTTACCCCTTTCTCACAGATATATCATGTCTCATACAAACACAGGCAATGACAAAGATGCAGTAAAGTTTCAATAGTTTTTATTTAACACAACTGCAATTTGCAATATGTTGCATGAGCTGCAATTATTAGGATAATGAATAGTGCAAGAAACAGAATTGTGAAGATGAGAGTCATTATTACAAAACCCCCACCATCTTGCAATGCATGTAAAAGACATAAGAGATGTAATATGCCCTAATACCCTAATATGATAGGCCTAACCTCCTACCTAAAGGAGAGCTGGGTTTGTAAAACCTAATCTGCCAATGCCATGTCCCTGAGAGGAGCCCCCAACCCTTGTTACCTTGGAATGAGGTCTCTATCTCAGACTCCGCAGGGACACGAAGACTGGGTCAGCGTCAAGACGACGTGCAGCATCGGTATCAGTGATGGTGGCGATGCCCTCTGGTCGGAATCCCTCTGATTATCTGTCTAAAGTGCAATGTATTTATACAGATCTGCCAGGACCCCTGACGTAGGTGTGTTCCCAAACAATAGATAACAGACATGCTTGGGATGGCAATTATTATAAACAAATCCCTCGAAAGTATAGAGAGGGAAAATCCCTAAGTGTGAACACCTACTGTTTGTTTGTCTTTGTCGCTTGATATTGACTCCTTAGCGCGGTGGCACTGATAATGCAAAGCATAACACGTGGCCTAACTATAAACAAGGCAGCCATCTTAGATGAATTAAATAATTAAATGGGCTAAGACAGAGCAAGCTAAGTAGGTTAAAAGTCACTAGGTGACGGGGGCACAAGTCTGCAAGCCAAAGGCTAAGCTAACTCCTGTAATCCCATTAAGACAAACCAGGATTCACTACAGTTTCATTACTTTCATTACTTTTATATATTCTGCTGTATGCTTGATGCTTTTGGCAATTTCTAAAGCTTCCTTGAGGTTGGGATTGTGAGTGAGTAGCTTCTCCTGTATTTTTATATTCCTGAGTGCACCTAACCAATTGGTCTCTAATTAAAGAGTCACATAATGTTTCAAACTCACGAGTATCGATAGACCTCTCATTACTGCAACATAGCTAGGTACTTTTTCATTCTTCTCCTGCACGCTGCTGAAACATTTGTGTCATTCCAGGACCACATTAAGTTTCTGTCCAAAGTGTTCCTCCAGCTCCCTGAAAGTCAATTAGTAAACATCTACTTGTTCCTCTTCATCACTGTCTATGACTGGATCCAAAATACTTTCATAAACTTTTCTGCCTTCTATCCCTGTTTACTGTATGAAGAAACACTTTCTCCCCCAATTGCTATTAGATAAGAGTCAAATAGTTTTACCCACTTTTTCCAAGGTAATATTGGATCTCCCAAATCATTTAAAATGGGGGTGGTTGGCTCATACCCGTTGCCATCATTTTATTCCCTTTGTTATGAGTAAGAGGAATTAGATTGGATGGGTAACCATCTGTAATGTACTTTAGAGATGTCTTGTAGTAATTCTTGTAAACTAGCAAAGGGTATAAGCCTGTATTACACTTAAAATTTTACTGGACCTGTAATATATTTGCTGGAATTGCTTGGAAATTGTACTTTGAATATTCCAGTAACGAGTTGTATTTATGCTGCACAGTCCTCTTTTGATGTTGTGTACATCAGTCTTGTAACACAGGGAGTAATTTCTGCACCTCCCTGAGAGGAAATGACACACTTGAATAAGACCATCCCGGAGTCATGGTGGGACACCTGTACTTTCTCGATCACAGCTGAAGAAACGCTGCTCCTTGATCACCTTACTAGAGCAAAATGCTGGATAAGGTGGGTTCACACATCCAGGAATCCAAGGTAAGTTTGTCCATGTAGTCGAGCGTGGGGCAGGAGGGTTACTGATGCCAGTATAGGGTTATGGGACAGCTGACTGCTTCAATGAGTTTGTTACACAAAGAGACACTTAAAGGGAGTTATGCACCGCCTCATTTGCACGCTGTGATTGGCACACCGAAAACACTGTTTCTGAGGCAATTCAAGAGTGCTGCTAATGTCATTGGTTAATTCTACACCCTTCTAGGGCACACATATTTTAGCAAAGCTTAGGCCTGCGGCCTGTGCCTTTTACTTACATATGTGCTCTGATTTAATGTATTCAGTTTTATTCCTTTTTAGTTAGCCTGCTTTCAGCGGAGGGATGCTTTTATTTTCTAATTTGCTGTAACTTTGTGATCTTGTGACAGCATTTTTATTATTATTCTGTGCACAGCACTTCACCATGTACCCTGTCCAAGGTTGACAAGAACAAGTGTATGATAATCCAACCAGCAATTGTCGCCACAAGAGTGTGTAAACAGTCCGAAACGTAGGCACATGCCCATGTCAGGCCTTTTTTTCACAGAACAAAAATAGGTTTCTTATAAAAACACTGTACAGGCCAAGAGACAACAGGGAGGTCATTCCAGCCAGGATTTTGTCCATACTATGTGCAATTACATTGCTGACCTCGGCCCTGTCACTACAGTCAACCCCGTAGATGGCGGGCAGACCCTCATCCTTCAGGTAATGGGAGCGAGTGCTCCACTCATGGACTAAGTACGGACAGATTGGGCTATTACTGGCATGCTCTCACTTAGGAGTTAGATACAATTCATCTATGTAAGTTATTCCAATATATTGGGACTGTTTATTTTCTTCTTGCTGGCCACTACCATTTTAATACTATTACATCTCATTGCCCTAATAATTGTAGCCCATAAATTTTATCGGAGAGTTCAGTCTTTTCAATTAAAGTATTGAAAACCATCATGCATCTATTTCTTTGGACTATGTGTGTGTATGAGATCTTTTGCTAATGAAAGGGGTGAGGCTTGTCGACCATGACTTCCCCTGAGAAGCCATAGAGTGTCATGTTTGAGGCTGCCACAAATCACCTTTTCTTTCAGGTTTTGGGGAGGTGCTACTACCTAGAAGAAAGGTTTGGGCCGACAGCTGCCAAGATGGTGTGGGATTGCCTAAGTCACCCACAAACAGTGGTGCTGCTGCCCCTACTCCAACAGTCTCATTCTAACAATGGGAGTCCGAAGACATGGCACCCAACGCTGGTGTGGCACTCATTATACAGGTCCTCTGAGTATCTCTGTCTCACACACACTAAGATTACCAAAGTACCATTTTACTGAGACATCCGTGGTCTTAGGGAAAATCCTCCTCAGGTGAACAGGGAGCACCTATCTAAACTGTAGGTTGTTCAGACTTGAACCTTAAAAGGATTCCTCCATTTACAGTATGTTCCTGACTCTTACACATATTGCTTAGTATGGAACAACTAGTTAACATTTGAGAGAACTGTAGACAACCTGTCACAAAGCTCCTTTTCGCTAATAGATCAACAAATGAAGGCAGAGATGTCACATTCATGGTTGAAGCTCAAAATGCTTACAGAATTGTAATATTTTACTCACCGGTCACCTTCCCAGAAATAAACGCTGACTCTAACACATTTCATGCATACAGAGTAATGAACATACCTTTACAGTATAGAGCATACTAATATTTAGAAATATCTCTAAATTATCAAGAACACCAAGATTAGTTTAATGGTACCCTTCCACATGTAATACAAACCATTAGGTTAGGTCATTTAAGCAATGAGTGTCCAACGTGGCCAGCACTGTCTACATACACACCGCATCACAATGTGCATGCTCTGCCCGCACCAGACGTATGCATGTTATATAATGAGCTAGTAGCAATATATAGAAGATTAATCAAATTCATAATGTGGAATTTGAATACCACCTCAGTGAGGGATGCTCCAGCTACAAATCAATTGGCTGTTTCAGGGATTACGCCCGAAACTGTCAATTCAATAATAGGAAAGCACCCACTGCGTGGGATTCTATTCTCGGTCGCGCAAAAGACAAACCAACTGGAAGCAGTGTTTCCCCATACACGTGCCCAAGAAAAATATAGAATTCTCACAAGGTGCTTGCCATTTGGAATTTTGTCCTCAACCGAGGATTGTGCCACTTGGGGCACAGTCTTGAACGCAATACATACCACAACACATAGTACACCAACACTTGTGAATCTACCGGAAGTGTTGAAGCAAATTCAAAATGAACATGGGACAGATTAAACTGATGTGCAATTTTGACACAGTTTACTCAATAATTGTAAGCAATATTAAAGGGGAAGCAGCAACACTGACAATTCGCCAGCGGCTCCGGAAGGTCCCTCAGCAGGTTCAGGAGCACGAGCTGCCAAAGACTATTTCCAAAACTTATACTAGTATAGGTCTTGATAGTCTGGGGGCCAGACCAACTAAACCTCAACTTCAGAGTACCACCACTAAGGAGAGTACTTAGTAAGCACAAGAGAACTCTAAAAAATGCTGGGATAAACCAAAGCAAAAGAAAGAAAGAACACAAACTGGAGAATCTCTACCACCAGAGACCTCAGAAAAAAGATACGCGACCTCAGAAAAAAAGATACAACCTTAGGAATAGCGATACTTTAAAAACACCAGATAGATATCAATATACAGACAGTCACTAATTTCGTCCTTTCAGGACACACCGGGAAACCAGAGTGAACACAGAAGCGACTACCTGAAGCCAAAAAAGAAACAAGTGGCAGCAATTTCAATTAAAGATACCACTCGTACTGAGAATGTTGTTGAAGAACAGGATGTGGGCAGCAATTCTTCTAGACAGCGTGACAGAGGCCACGATTTGTCACCAGAGTCTTATAGAACTACTGAATGTGACAAAGACTAACAACTTTCCTGAAGTCGAGACAGCGGACAGGTGTGTCTCCCCACCTGACAAGGTATACAGGTTAAATATTCAGATTGAAGGAGTCACTGAAAGCACGATCAAAGTAATATTCTGGAGAAGATGAACACTAAATTATGGTATTTCATTGGCAGAAAAATATTGGCCACCTGAATTTGTCCACGTGCTACCAAAAGGGGAAGATGTCATTTTGCTTTCTTTCTCAGTCCTCATTCCAGGCTTAGCAAAGGTAGCCTATGCTGCAGACTAGGCTTTGGCACAGGCATCTGTGCTATATCGCAACCACGTAGGATGGAATAGGGACTCCACGCATAATGTAATACCAATTAAATGAACTCCACAGATCCAGCCTCAATATTCGATTAAACATGAAGCTAATGCACCTGCGAGAGAGATTCTGAATAACCCATTAGTCCAAGTGACAAAACCTGACCATTCATATATAATAGTATATATCATATATAATCATATATAATTAGTTTGCAGACATTTAAACAGTCATACATGCACATTTGAAATGCATAATGCACACAGCACAGTACCCATTAATAATATAGTGCAAGAAGAATACAAAACAACTTTGGACATTTCCAATGTTTTTTTCTGGCAAAATCTAGCACCTGAAAGACAGGATCTAAATGCTTTCAGCACGTTAGGCTCTCAGAAGTGCTTTTGTCGTTTGCTCCAAGGGTATAGGACCAGACCTGGGGTATTCTCTGCCCATGTAATATCAATATTTCATGATATTGATCCCAAGGCGTTGTCTTATGTCGATGAACTTTACCTAACGGATGACTTACATATGGCCTGGGTGGATCCCATTGTTTTAGGAATCGCTGCCGAAGGCTACAAATTTAACTTGAGGAAAACTAAAATTGCTTCTATTAGTGTCCTAATTTTAGGATACAAAATATCAGATGAAGGCTAAAGCCTTTAACCGCACTTTCTTGAAAAGTATGCTCAACTTCAACCTCTAAACAGCATCAAGAAGCTACAGTCATTGCTAGGTTTCTTTAATTTTGGCAGAATATACATTCCAGATTCTGCATAATGCATAAAACCACTTTATGATTTAATTCATCCAGACTTTTCAAGCAAACACTGGACCCCAGGACATACACGCATACTCAGAGATCTGCAGCAAGACATGCTAGGAGCACAACACTTACACACATGAGTCAACAAAACAAATTTGGTCATCAGAATAATTCCTGGTGCCATCGGGTTCACCCGTGTAACATTTAATGAAGGCGACATTGTACTCATAGCATACAATCACACTTGTACTCCAATGTAGAACAAAGATTTGCACCAACAGAAAAAATACTGACTGCTGTACAGATGGCTGTCATTAAGGAAAGGCCACTTGCCCAAGGGAAATGCATTACCCTGGTGCGAGCCCTTCAAGCGGTTACCAAGGCTAGCATCCCAAATGTGAAAGCATTACAAACACGTAGGATTCAATGGGCTACCTCCCTGATTGCCACTGATGTTGATTATGTTTTCGACCCCAAACGACAGACCCAAGAATTTCTACAATATAAACCTGAGTACCCTGTGCCCTCTAACATTATGCCTCCTGATCAATACACAATGATCATTTACACTGATAGTTCAGCACAGCCAGCCGTACTTACAAAACATCAGTACTCCGCTGCTTGCACAGCAGTTAGCGTAGTCATCAGGGATGGTACATTCCACCCACAACTTTTCTACATGCAGACCCTAGGGAACCGCACAACACAACTTGCAGAGCTTAACGTAGCAGATCTTAAAGACAGACTACCAAGAGCTCATGTAGTGATAGATTCAGCCACCAATGTGCAGGAGTACACATTGTAGAAAACACTTTGGCAGATGAAGCTGCCAAATCTGCAGTAGCTATGGATTCTACTGCCGCAATTACTTGTTCTCACACAAGACAGGATAATGAAACATTGGCTGTGGTGAAAACTTTGGCTGAAGGGAACCTTCTACCAAAAGCATACCATGCTAAATATACCTACCACCTCAGTGCCCAAAATCTTGCTTTCGCAACAATTCAAGGGGAGAGTGTCAACCAAGATCAGAGACCAGATCTCATTAAAGGAACACATGAAGGTGTTGCTTCCGCCCATGCTGGTATGGCAGCTAGTATATTCCTGTTACTGGTGGCCGGGGTCTATACAAACAGACCAAACAGTATGTTGTTTGCTGTGACATCTGTCAACAAATTAAAAGGTCCACCATCAAACCCTCACCGCAGACACCACTCTTAGTGTCCAATAAATCTCTACAATGTGTGTACCTGGACCATTGCAGTCCCTTACACCCTGATGGTGCATACAAATACATCATAGTCGCTGTTGACTCATGTTCTAGATTCCTGTGGGTATGGCCACAACGATCAGCTGAAGCCCGAAATGTTTTTAAAGATTTGCAGGTCTTCAATGGGACATATGAGGTTGCAGCATTCCACTCAGACCAGGGCCCTGCTTTTGCCTCCAGATCGGCCTATATTATTTAGGCCAATCTGCCCCCAAGGGGGCAAAAACCACTAGACACCGAGCATTTTTTTTTTGCGCCAATTTCACACAAGGGGAATGACCTCTTAGGCAAGGGTTGCTCCCCTGGGGGGCAAATTTATTTTAGGCCATTTTTGCCCTCCTTTGGGGCAGATCGTTGTTTTTCTGTAAGGCTCATCTACCCCCCAGGAGGGCAGAGATCCCACCAGACACCAGGGAAGATTTTTTTTCAAAAAAAGAGGGTGGGGTATGACCATACCCCCACCCCAAATAAATGTGGACAAAGTTGTTCCTGATCCACTCTCCGGGGGAGGGGAGGGCAGAAAGCCTACTAGATGCCAGGGAATTAAAAAAAAAAATAGTGGACTGGTGGCTACCAACCAATATGGGCATGGTTATGCCCCCACCCTAACTGAAGGGGGTAAAGTCTTTCAGCTCTCCCCTGCACTCTAAAACATGTTATCCCATGGCAAGCAAGAGGACATTTGGTTATTTTGGGTTTTGATTTTACATTTGGGACATGAGAGCTTGTCTAACTCTCAAAACCGTCCCACTTGGAATAGTAAGGGCTGCACTTTTTGGACTTTGGGACACTGCCATGTAGAAAAATCCACAAGACCTAAACACATCTGAAAACTAAACATCTGGGTGAGTCCAGGGTGGTGTGCTTCACATGCACCCTGCACCATTTTCTTACCTACAATGCCCTGCAAACCTCCAATATTTCTGGAAATCACTCATTTTCCCCACATTTTTGTGATAGAACCTTCCAGGATCTGCAGGAATCCACAAAATTCCTGCCACCCAGCATTGTTGCATCTATACTGATAAAAATTCTGCCCCACTTGTCAGCCTAATTTCTTTTTTCCCAAACTGCCCTTTTGGATCCGCTTTGGCTCTTCCCTGTCACAGGCACTTGGCCCACCTACACAAATGAGGTATCATTTTTACTGGGAGACTGAGGGGAACGTTGGGTGGTAGGAAATTTGTCCCGGTGCAGTGATCCCACACAGAAATGTGGGAAAAAGGTGAGGTTTGCTGAGCATTCTGGGTGAGAAAACACTGGGGGGGTCCATGCAAGTCATACCTCCCTCGACTCCCTCAGATGTCTAGTTTTCAGAAATGTTTGGGTTTGGTAGGTTTCCATATATGGCTGCTGAGCTCAGGTTCAAAAACGCAGGTGCCTCCCCGCAAAAACAGGTAGTTTTGTATTTGATAATTTTGATGTGTCCAGATAGTGTTTTGGGGCATTTCCTTTTGTGGGCACTAGGCCTACCCACACAAGTGTGGTACCATTTTTATCAGGAGACTTGGGGGGAACGCTGGGTGGAAGGAAATTTGTGGCTCCTCTCAGATTCCAGAACTTTCTGTCACCGAAATGTGAGGAAAAAGTGTTTTTTGGCCAAATTTTGAGGTTTCCAAAGGATTCTGGGTAACAGAAGCTGGTGAGAGCCCCACATGTAACCCCATCTTGGATTCCCCTAGGTGTCTAGTGTTAAAAAATGCACAGGGTTGGTAGGTTGCCCTAGGTGCCGACTGAGCCAGAGATCAAAATCCACAGCTAGGCACTTTCCAAAAAACACATCAGTTTTCAATGTAAAAATGTGATGTGTCCATGTTGCATTTTCTGTCGCAGGTAGTAGGCCTACCCACGCAAGTGAGGTATGATTTTTATCTGGAGACTTGGGGGAACACAGAATAGCAGAACAAGTGTTATTGTCCCTTGTCTTTCTCTACATTTTTTCCTTCCAAATGTAAGACTGTGTGTAAAAAAGACATCCATTTGAGAAATGCCCTGTAATTCACTTGCTAATATGGGCACCCCGGAATTCAGAGATGTGCAAATAACCACTGCTTCTCAACACCTTATCTTGTGCCTATTTTGGAAATACAAAGGTTTTCTTCATACCTATTTTTCATTCTTTATATTTCAGCAAATGAATTGCTGTGTACTCGGCATAGAATGAAAACCTTTTGCAAGGTGGAGCTAATTTATTGGCTCTGGGTGCCTAGGGTTCTTGATGAACCTACAAGCCCTATATATCCCGCAACCAGACGAGTCCAGCAGATGTAGCAGTACATTGCTTTGGAAAATCTGACATCGCAGGAAAAAGTTACAGAGTAAAACGTGGAGAAAATGGCAGTTTTTTTCACCTCAATTTCAATCTTTTTTATTTCAACTGTTATTTTCTGTAGGAAAACTTTGTAGGATCTACACAAATGACCCCTTGCTGAATTCAGAATTTTGTCTACTATGTAGAAATGTTTAGCTTTCTGGGATCCAGCATTGGTTTCACACCCATTTCTGTCACTAACTGGAAGGAGGCTGAAAGCACAAAAAATAGTAAAAATGGGGTATGTCCCAGTAAAATGCCACAATTCTGTTGAAAATGTGGTTTCCTGATTCAAGTCTGCCTGTTCCTGAAAGCTGGGAAGATGGTGATTTTAGCACCACAAACCCTTCATTGATGTCATTTTTAGGGGAAAAAAACACAATCCTTCTTCTGCAGCCATTTTTTCCAATTTTGTTGAAGAAAACAACATTTTTGCTGTATTTTGGCTAATGTATTGGTCTCCTTCAGGGGAACCCACACACTCTGGGTACCTCTAGAATCCCTAGGATGCTGGAAAAAAGGATGCAGATTTGGCATGGATAGCTTATGTGGACAAAAAGTTATGAGGGCCTAAGCACAAACCTCCCCAAATAGCCAAAAAAAGGCCTGGCACCTGAGGGGGAAAAGACCTGGCAGCGAAGGGGTTAAAAACAATTATTTCATTTGTCCATGGTACTATCTATGGATACTACTGACATTGATTGCCTTCCCGCTTTGGATTTGGTTTGTCATTGTTTTCTTTTTATTGCTAAATGGTCACTATCTTCCTGAACGCTCTGCTGCTGAACTGGTGGATGAGGTTTTTAACTTTCCTCCTATAAGGTCCGAAGAGACTTGTCCGTTGTGAACATTTCAGCCGTTCTGATTCCTGATGTGATTGTGTGGAATAAATTACCATATGATGTATTCAGCACATCATAGTCATGAAGTCATTAAGATTCCATATATTTTCAAAGTTTCTATTAATGATATAATTACCTCTGGGGTTGTTTCTGATGATTAGGATTTTAAAATAGTCGATTCCATGCATTCTGAGCTTGTGAAGATATGTATATGAATACCGCGAATTATGGGGAAATATTTTGTTAACACCATTATGGACATCACTTTCTGCACCTTAGCTAATACCCCTAGATCAGTTTTTAATTACACACAATGGGAGCATTGTCTTACTCCTCTAGTGGGGAGTTCCAAAACATATGTTGAAAAGTTTGCATATTTTTCTGGGCTTGATGCTAAAAATGCAAAGTCATATTACTTTAAATTACTTCCTTCTAATGTGAGAAAAATATTGCTAACCAACACAAAATTTGATTTATTCAGATTCCTTTATTTCCCAGATGGTCATTGAGGGCTATGAATTTTGGAAAAACTCTGTTGATTTAAAGTGTGTATGGGAAACACATGATTGGCAAATACAGGGCAGGGAAGCTTTATTTAGAGCTTGCCTTATTTTCTTACAAGTACTATCTCTAAATGACACCATTCAACAAACAACCTGCTTGGGGTTAGCAAAAATAAAAGAACTGCATGCACCCCGTATCCCGAAATCAGCAAAATGTCACAATTGCAGACATTTTTAAATGCCACAGATGAGCAGCTTACAGTAGGGTTCAGAATGGTACCTTTAATTACTCACTTTCATGTCCCGTAGGTGATAATTGTGGCCAGTGGACACAAATGATTGTCAGGCACATTTTGTTAATTCCACACAGGGTTTCAGAGCAGGCTGACCAGACCCTCGCTACATCACAGTTTAACACTCAGATATCATTACTACATATAGTGTGGGTAAACTTTGCCAACAGTCGTTATATTCCTCCACATAAGCAGCTGTGAAAGAACACTTTAGTCTCCTTTCAGAAAAGGTCGACATACAAGATTTCTTGTTGGGTCCTACAAAGTCACCCTCAAAAATTTTCTATATGCCATATATAATGAAATTTAAAGCTTTCACAAATGGAAGCTGCTGCACGTTTAAGGCAGATTGATAAAGAAAACATGGAAAAGGTTTTAGCTATTGTTGATAATGGTATGAACACATTGTCTAACCTCATTTAGACACTAAACATCGTCTCATCTGCAATAGACATCATTAAAAATGATATATCACTTTTACATCATGAACAACACCAACTTAGGTTGATTATGCAGTTGGGTTGGACACTGCAGGTTCTCAAAAGTGGCCACGTGCCATGGCAGCATCTTAACTCTACTGAGTTATTTCTCACCTTTAATTTGACCAGACAATGACAGATAATGGCTAAAAAAAAGAAGCAACTTACATCATGCTTAACATTGAGAAATTGGAAAAGTTGCATTTTACTGTAGTAAAAATTCCATCAGCAGTATGGATAAGACATGGTGTAATCAATCTGCCCATTTCCACGTTTCAGTTCAGCAAGTGTTTGAAACATTTTGCAGTTGACAGGTTTGAGCAGTTAGTGGACAGTTACATCCCGAGGTGTGGGAGATGCCTTTCACTCACAAATGTTTAAAGTGCAAAACTTAACGGAAGCGATTGTGATACTACTTTTAGTCATTATATGATTTGCAAGCAGTTGTTCTTGCACAATATTTGTAACGCTGCCATAGCAAACTTCCGTTTCTTTGATTCACCCGGTATGTCAGAAACTTTTGAATGGAACTTATGTGATGCTGAATTGTGGAGGCTGCTCTGGAATGAAGCCTGGAATTGCCTATGTGATTTTGATTCTCAAATTGTAACTTGCTGCGGCCATGTGTTATATCCCCTCACATGAGAGATAAAAGTAGCAGAAATTTGGCCGGACATTGCTACTTCAAATGTAAATTTTGTCAAGCTGAGCAGACAAAAGGTGCCATTCTTCCAAAAACATGTAGATCTGACATCAGCCCAAGAGACATATGACCTTCAATTAGCAGGCCTTTCAGTTTGGGCTGGAATATTTCCATGGGGAAGGGGGTCAAGACTGATTTGCATATGGCTGAGTGCAAACTGGAATGGCATGGTGAGCAAAAAAATGATGGATTAAACTCAGATCTGTGACTGGGAGGTGAATGTTTGATTTGGTCTACATTCAATCCATCAACTGTTCTTTTTGCATTTGTTGCCCCAAATGGGAAGGGTATGCCCAGATGTGGGTCCCGTGCTTACTATGCCACCATATAGAAGCCAGCCTGGCTGAAGAGGGGTGATACCCTGAAACCGGTCCCAGGTTGCTTTTTTCTGGTCCAGGGAGGACCTGGCCTGGCAGTTCAGGCTGGACTGTTCCCTTGGGGAACAGGGTCAAGACTGATTTACACATGGCTGGGTCCAAAGTGGAATGGCATGGTGAGCAAAACAACTGATGGATTAAACCCAGGTCTGTGACT
Source organism: Pleurodeles waltl (assembly GCF_031143425.1). Taxonomy (NCBI): domain Eukaryota; kingdom Metazoa; phylum Chordata; class Amphibia; order Caudata; family Salamandridae; genus Pleurodeles; species Pleurodeles waltl. The sequence goes on from NC_090446.1 coordinate 471,342,254, forward strand.
GGGGGTGAATGTTTGATTTGGTCTACATTCCGTCCATCAACTGTTCTTTTTGCATTCAATTAGCAGAGGTTATCAACAGAGATACAGTCCTTATTAAATAACAACCTCTGCAATCATTTTGGAGAGTTGGTGAGCAGAATTTTCAACACATCCAACACTGCGGGTCTGGTGCACTATTTTAAAGCTGTCGGTTCCCAATTTGTTAGCACCTTCCATACTATATTTGGAGTTACACCTTCAGCCATCCATTCCTTCTTTTCAAGTGTTTTTGGTCGATTCCTAATAACTTCGGCATTAATTGGTGGCATTCTGATTTTGCTATTTTTGATATGCAATGGCTGTCCCATCTCAGCTACGTGGAGTACTGGAGCTCCTACCAGCCCATCTGTGTCATGATCACATGATGCAGTGCATCAGGGTTTCACTGCTAGATGAGCCTAAGCTGAATTGATTATTGATATTCTGACCAATACTGACCTGTATGCAGACGATTTTACACTGCTTGTGGTGCTTCTTCAAGTGTGCACCAAAGGTGTGCCTTGCTGTGCATCCTGTGCTTTCTGTGGATACAGATCTTTTAATGTTCTCACTGAGAGCTCATTCACCGACATGTCCATTGAGACTGCAGTTGCTACGCGAGGCATCCTATGAGCCACCGCTTGTGGATTTCCTGGCTCCTTCAACATCTGCCGCTGCAAGGAATGTGGCCCCCCTCAGCTAGTCCTATGGTTGAGGCTTCTGCACACATATGCTCTGTGGATCCTTCAGCTAACACGGTAGTCAACTTGTCGCCTGCCAAGGTGGAATCCTTTTTTGCTTCCGTCACCATCGTAGACTTCCTACAGAACCATAATTATTGTTGAATTCCACTGATTGGAATGTTTATCTCCATTACTAAATTGCCTGTTCATTTGGACTGCCTGTTGGCCTGGCTTACTTGTCATCTTTGCCATTTTATCTCTTTTATGTATATTTCAACATGCTTTTAGTGTTTTAAGTTTTAGGAGATTTTTTTAGATAACACTCTTGTCCCGACAATGGGGAGGGTGTCATGGGTTTATTCTACACTCTGCTTGGACACACATATTTTAGCTTAGCTTAGACCTGCGGCCTGTGCCCTTTTACCTAATTGTGTGCTCTTATTTAAGTATTCAGTTTTTTTCCTTTTTAATTATTTTTAATCAGATGTAACTTTGTGATTCTCTGCAAGTATTATTATTATTCTATACACTACACTTTGCCATGTACCCCTGTACAAGTTGACAAGAACAAGTACTTGATAATCCAACTAGCTTTTGTCACGAGAAGAGTATGTAAAGAGCCTAACACTTAGGCACATGCCCATGTCAGGCCTTTTTCATGGAACAAAAATATGTTTCTTATAAAAAACACTCTACAGGCCAATGGAAAACAGGGTCATCCCAGCCAGGATTAAGTCCATGCCGCATGCCAATACATTGATGACCTTGGTCCTGTCTCTACAGTCAACCCCGGAGATGGCAGGCAGACCCCCATCCTTCAGGTAATGGGGATGGGTGCTCCGCTCATGGACTAAGTACGAACAGATTGAGCTGTCAGCTGTAAGGGTTATGTAGAATTCATCTATGTATGTTATTCCAATACGCTGGAACTGTTTATTTTATTCTCGCTGGTCACCACAATTCAAAAACTATTATACCATTCGAATACTATTCTGTCTCATTGCTTTAATAATTGCAGCCCATACATTTTATCGTAGATTGCAGTCTTTTCAATAAAAGTATGACAACCATCCTGCATCTCTTTCTTTGGTCTATTTGGGTGTATGAGACCTTTTGCAAACAAGAGAAAGGGGTGAGACTTGTCGAACATGACTTCCCCTGAGAAGCCGTAGTGTCATGTTTTAGGCTGCCACAAATCACCTTTTCTTTCAGGTTTTGGTGAGATGCTGCTAGCTAGCCAAAAGGGTTGGGCTGACAGTTGCCAAGGCAGTGTGGGATTGACTCAGTCACCCACAAACAGTGGTGCTGCTTTCTCTAATGCAGCATCCTTATTCTAACCATAGGAGTACTATGACACTTAGAAACCCCTCAATAAAGAAGCTCGAGGGAGCAATGCTTTGCTAATTGAACAGGTCCATGGAGCCACTAACTCTGCCTGAGTTAATTGTCAGCAGCGCTCACAGGTCATGTAACCAATGGCGCAACTCTTCCAGCTGACACGATCAAACATGATAATTCTTTGTGAAACCCCTTCTGCCAGCTTTGGGTCAAGTGATTGTGTTGTTACCCAGGCATTATGGCATCAATTGTGTGGCAATACTCTTGTGCAGCACCCAGTTTAGGAAACAAATTACACACCCAGGTATTCTGAAATCACTTAAGGTCCTTACCAATTTCGTAGCGATAGCAGGAACGATATGCATGATACGCATGCATATGCTTGTTTCTACCTCCTTTGCTGTCCAGTACTAGTTGAGTATGTACACAGCTGGAAAGGCAGTAGATCTCTGCTGACATCAATCACTGGAGCAATGTGAGTTATGTTCATGCATACACTGGGGTCGAGGTGTCCTCTACTGCGGTGAACCCTTCCTCGTCGCAAGTGTTGAAAAGATGGCAAATCATTCAATAGTTTTAACTACCTTTATTTGGCATATGTTATAAGACCTCTAATGTCATCTGACAGGCTCAACTGACAGAAAAGGTTCTAACTGTCAGTAACAAATGAACTCACCATAAAGAGAGGGAAGGGGTGCAGGGTGGTGGAAGAGACCATTTGCGTGAGAAAAGAAAACAGGAATACAATAAAATATCACGGATAAATAACAGTCACAGTCCACTGTTATGAGAGTAATTATATATCTAATATAAATTATAACACTAATGCCTAGTCTATCGATACCATTTGGCATCTCTTCAAACCTTTAATTCAACTTGACACTTATCAAGCACATAGACAAAGACTCACTTGCAAGTGGGCCAGGTTGAGAAGGATTTCTTTGATAATTAGAAAGACCAAAGGGAAGATGTTAGACCTATGTGCCTTAGGGTGGTCTTCCCCCAAACGTTTTGTCTGCTTACCTACTCTTTTTGCTTTATCTTTTTTTTTTTGACTTAGGACTCTGAGCACTTTACCACTACTGACTACTGAAAGAACATGTGTTTTCCCCTAAACATGGTAACATTGGTGTATACACAATTGGCATATTTAATTTATTTGTAAGCCCTTTGCAAAGTGCTAAACCATATACTCATGTAAATTTAATGCTACTAGTGGGCCTGTACCACTGATTGTGCCTCCCACACCAGTAGCCTCTCTCAGGCCTGCCATTGCAGAGCCTGTGTGTACAGTTTACTGCCACTTCGACTTGGCATTTAAAACTACTTGCCAAGTCTTAAACTCCCCCATGAACGTCAACTCACCAAAATGCCAGGGGTAGCGGAAGTGACCTTGCACACCCTTTGACCTTCAATTTCGCTCACATACCCTGCTTACACATACACACATTCTCAAGTAAACACACAGTAACCCTCAAGCATGCACACACCATACATTTTGAAAGCATTTATTTTACTTACCTCAGCTGCCAGGAAGGGCCACAGTCCAAATAATTGTACTAAATTTTTTTATTATACTAATAGTGAATAATTTAACATTATTTAGTGTAATAAAAAAATGAAAGAAAACAAAGAGAAAGGAGCCCAACCCATGTCCATAAGGACATGCTGCCACTGTGTTCCTGGCACTGATTTTGCAACCTCTGAATTTAGGGGTTGCAAAGACAGTGCCAGGAGTCACAAAGGTCAAGCCAGGGGTCGCAGCTGTGACCCCTGTGATCCCTAAATGACTTCCACGAAACTCCCCCTTTATTACCAATAAGTCACCCCTAAGGTAGGTCCTAGGTAGCGCTAAGGGCAGGGTGCTGCATAAGTGAAGGGTACTATATGTACTTTTAGGTTTTATATGTCCTGGTAGTGACAAGCAGCCAGATTCATTGTTCACTACTGTAAGGCCTACTCTTCTCATAGGCTAGCATTGGGAATTTGCTAATATACTTTTAGGGCCATATGTACAAACACATTTTCCCATTGACACAGAATGGGAAAAACCCTTTGCTACATCTGGCCCTTAATCTCAAATTCCTTATTAGAAAGGAGTAGCTGCATCATGTTTCATATTTTTGGAATGGTGGTGATAAATTCTCTTTAATGGTGAAGTTGGATTTAACATTACTATTTTAGAAATTGCACTTTTAGAAATTGGGAATGTCTCTGTTCTACTGCTCTGTGTGCCTTGGAGCCTGTCTCCAATACACATCTTGGAGAGCTGACAGCTACACTTTGTGCATTCCCTCTAGACAACCACAAACACAGGAAGGCTGGGTGGGAAAGGGAACCCATCCACATCCTGGGCAGGAAGAGGGAGGGGAAACTGACACTTATACTTGAATAGGGAGTGCCTGTTCCCACACAAAGGACTGATTACCCCCCCACTGGCAGTCTTGAGCCAGGGCTAGGATGAAAGTACATCTGTGCACTTCAAATACCTTTCAAAGACCTTTCTTTGAAGTCACCCCACTTCAAAGGCACTTTTGAGTATTAGTACCAGGCCTCTGACCCTACCAAGACAGTACACTACTGGACCTACGAAGAACTCTGCGAGGAGTAAGCACTGCTATGCTACAAGGATTGCTACTCCCCTGGACAGTTGCCCTGGAAGGACTGCTTTCTGGTTTGATGGGCTGCCCTGCTGACTGCTAATACTAGAGTGACACCAAGGGCTTGCTGGCTTGCCTCCTGTTCCTCTGCAGTATCAGGGGCATCAAAGGCTACTTGCAAACAGCATCTTGACTCTGTCTGCTAGGAGTCCTGCTCTGCCAAATGGTGTCAATCCAGTCTTGGGCCCTTGGAAGTGAATACCTGTACTGCGACCCAAGAAAACCAGCACATCTACGGAGTTGCACCGATTGAAACCAGCGCATTTCCACTCAACACCAACGCATCGCTGCTCCTGCTGCTTGAGCTGTGGACACTGCATCACTAACTTCGCAATGTATCATTCCCGCCTCAACGACAATGCATCGCTTCGATGCCCATTGCTGCTTGACTTAAACACTTCCTCGAGACTGCGCACATTGGAACCAATGCATTGCCTACATCTCCACAATCAACAGAGATGCATCTCCTCCTATGCGTATCGAGTCCTTAATGCTGATGCTTCTTTCATCCAAGGTACATTTTCAGCAGGCCCTGTGTGTGTCCTCTAGCTGGCCTGCCCGCCATCGTGGTTGGCCTGACCTATGGATTTACCCCTCTCCAGCGCGACCTCAAGTAACCACTAAGCGCTATTCACTCCTAAGCACTACTTTCTGATTTATTCTTCTAAAATGTAAATCTCGGCTTCTACTGTTTGGATGTTTTGGACATGTTTTACTCATAAAATTAAAAACTTTTTTTTTTAACCCGGTGTGTTGTATTTTTGTGGTGTTTTCATTGATTGTGTGTGTGTGTGTGTGTGTGTGTGTATGTTTTGTACAAATACTTTACACATTGTCTCTTTAGATAAGCCTGACTGCTTAGTGCCAAGCTACCAGAGGGTGGGTACAGGTTATCTCTAAGTGTGTATCTAGTGGGTATCTAGCTTTCCCTGACTAGAGTGGTAGTTCCTGCTTGTACAGGGTGCATACTTTGACAACCAGAATTCTAACAGAAGAGATTGCAACAAAGGCAAAGAAAGGAGGGATGGAATCACAGCAGATTTGGAGTAAGGAAGAAGAGGGGTATAGAGAAGTGGAAGTATAATCAAGATTGACCTCAGATTGGGAGAAACATGGGAAGTTTTACAAGGCAGAAAGGGATTATTTCATTTCCGTGGAGTGAATGTCCTCATAGGTTTCACCTTTTAGATTTTTCTTTTTTGGAGATGACCCCGTTATTGCTGGTGTTTGTTATATTTGTGGACAGTATACTTACTTTATGCTGGCCAAAACCTGGTTGGGGAGCTGCTATCTAAGGTTAGTTTTTTAAAGTTGTATTACATAGAGAAGATTGAAAGTCACGGAATTATGTGTAAGCTCTCAGGAGATTTAAGCATAGGGGTCATTCTAACATTGGCGGGCGGCAGAGGCCGCCCGCCAATGTTCCCCCGTCAAAATACCGCTCCGCAGTCACAAGACCGCTGAGGGTATTTTGAGATTTGCCCTGGGCTGGCGGGCGGCCGCCAAAAGGCCGCCCGCCAGCCCAGGGCAAATCTACCTTCCCACGAGGACGCCGGCTCCGAATGGAGCCGGCGTAGTGGGAAGGTGCGACGGGTGCTATTGCACCCGTCGCGTATTTCAGTGTCTGCTTTGCAGACACTGAAATACACAGTGGGGCCCTCTTACGGGGGCCCCTGCAGTGCCCATGCCATGGGCATGGGCACTGCAGGGGCCCCCAGGGGCCCCGCGGCACCCCCTACCGCCATCCTGTTCCTGGCGGGAGACCCGCCAGGAACAGGATGGCGGTAGGGGGTGTCAGAATCCCCATGGCTGCGGAGCGCGCTCCGCAGCCATGGAGGATTCACCCGAGCAGCGGAAAGTCGGCGGGAGACCGCCGACTTTCTGTTTCTGACCGCGGCTGAACCGCCGCGGTCAGAATGCTCGAGGGAGCACCGCCAGCCTGTTGGCGGTGCTCCCGTGGTCGGTGACCCTGGCGGTCACCGGCCGCCAGGGTCAGAATGACCCCCATAGTGTTTTGCAAGTACTGGGGGATATCTTTGGAACTATTATTTTATGTCAAGGCAGGAAGGTAGCTTAATGCATCAACCTTTTATTCACCACTTCTGAGCATCAACCTTAAAAGCTCCAAGTTAGAACACAACATGAAGTCATAATCAAATAGAACCCCAACACTACATATAAGTACCCTTAACACTTTTCTCTTCCTCTTTTGTTTGCTGCTTCTGAGCAGATAAATATTAGATTTTCTTAATTGATTGATTGAGAATGATTTATTTGATTGATGTAAGGTATTTACATATGTGTAATTTTTATATTTGGCCAATCTTTGGGTAAAAGGTGCAGTACATATTTGGTAATGATACTTATTTATATGGGTTGAATAACAAAAGTGTAGATTAATAAGAAGTTTAATATGATAAAAATATAAAAAACAGATGAGAATACCCGCAAACTTCGAAATAGGCAGGTAGAAGTAGTGCTTATGTGGGAAACTGATTTCCGGTGTTGACGCCTCGCATCTAACGTGCACATTCATGTGCTCAGTACTAACTATTAGGTTGAATGATTGGTCCATGTTATAGCAGCTCAAGAAGCAATGAGATTATTTTCATAGGGCAGTAGTGCTGGTTTTTGTCAACGTGATTATGCACCGAAAACAAGGCACAAGTTTTCATAAGGCGATAGAACATTTTTCACAAATGTGGTGCTTGCATGTAGCCAGCCTTGAAACACGTTGCCAAGCAGAAATCAGTTGCTTGGCAGCACACAACAGCAAAGCAGTTTATTTTTGAGAAATAAGAGGGGAGTACGACCATAAATAGGGGAAAATAGACAACAGTGTAAAATAAAAGGATTTTTTTTCTGGCAATAAAACATATATCCTGAGAGGTAAACATTTTATTAAGAAGAAAAATTAGGAAATACATTATGGGCATCATCATGAGTCTGGCGGTCTTTAGACCGCCAGTCTCACGGTGGTGGTCGGACCGCCACTATCATGGCGGTCCGACCGCCACATTATGACTGTGGTGGTGCCGCCACGGTCCCACTGCCGACACCGCCAGGCTGCCGCCAGCCTGCAGCTAGGCAGTCCTGGAGGTTGTAATGGGGATTATGAGTCCCAATCTGCCAGCCTGTCCATGGCAGTTTACACCACCATGGAAAGGCTGACGGAATGGGGGTGTCGTGGGGCCACTGCACTGCCCATCCACTTGGCATGGGCAGTGCATGGCCCCTATGCACAGCCCCGTTGCGCATTCCCCTACCTGAATTATGGGCAGTGGAATGCGCAACGGGTGCTGCTGCACCTGCCGCACTGCTACATTGGCGCCTGCTCCATTAGGAGCCAGCGTCAACGTTAAGGCGCTGCGGTGAACTCCTAATAAGGCTGGAGGGGTTCAGGCCGCACAGGCAGCCTGAAGGCGGAAAGAATTTGGCGGTCAGTCTCCGCCGACCGCTAAACTCATAATGACGCTCTACGACTGAGGGAAATAATATGTTTTCACAGGAAGAGCAGGAGGAAGTTAGAACGAGAATAATAAAAACGAAGATTGGGGACACAGTTCAGGAGACTTTAAGAACACTGTCAAAGAGTGTGAGTAAAATGTAGAAGGTGAAGAAATTTGGTCATTATCAGATGATGAAGTAGTGTAAGTAAAAATGGAGAAGATGAAGAATTCTGGTCATTATTAGACGATAAAGAAACAATAAATAGAGGACCAGGTGGAAAGTGTTTGGAAAAAAGGAAACAGAATTTTCTGATAAAAGAAGAGGAGTCTCAAACGGCTCACATTTGAGTGGTTTCCAAAGTGGCACACAAGGAGAGCAGGAGATCTCTTCAAAGGAGAAAGGTTGTCAGCCTAGTTGGATTGAGCAAGATTCAGACACAGATGTAGATGTACATATACTAGATCTAGGATATGATGAAGGTTTCAATTAAGTTAAAAACAGTGAGAATTCAAGTAAGAATACTAAAAAGGAAGTAAGGGATCCATTGGGTAAGTCATTATTTAGCCCATCAGAGATAAAACATCCACGTAGTTCTCAGTGATGGCCTATGGACCACGTAGCAGAATATATTGAATACTGGAAAAGAAGACCATTAGGAGGAAGAGAGAAATTTCATGAAAGCAGAATGTTCTCGTTAGGTAATCGAAATAAAATAGAGTTAGACCCCGAACTGACACAAACCTAATAACTTATTTTTTCAAGTTGGGCAAAGACCATTGGAAGGATTTAGAAATATCCCTAAAACAGTGTGAGAATAAGTTACTCAATATAATGGGACCGAAAGCAAGAATATAAGATATGGTGGAAGAAGCTTAGGTAAAGGAAACAGATTTGGATATAAATCTGTTAAGAGGCTGGAGTCAGAAAGCAATATGTTTTCTGGGGAATGCTAATACAGGTCTCATTGCTGAAAGGCAGTATTATTACGTGTAAGTCTAAAGTTGGGGGATTTGAAAAAGAAGGAATCCTGTGTAGAGGCTAAGAGACTTCTTTTTGAAAATATTTTTATTGAGTTATATAGTACATCACATTGCAAACCGCATTACAGCAAAACGAAAAAAAACATTAAGATGAACAATGCCATCAGGTGTCTCACAGAGGCAGGACAACTGAGATCAAGCATGCAATAAATGTACAGGTGGAAGTGGTAACAGAAACAAGAGACCCTTGGAAGATAGCACATCTTCCAAGGCGGGGTACAAAAAAACACTGGTGTACCTGGAACACCAAATGGAGATGGGCAAGCAATGTTGTCTGAAACTGCACCCCCCACATATGGACCCCTGAAGCTGCAACCAGTTCTGTATAGAATAGGTAGAGCTAGGAGAGAAAGAGAGCTGTGGACCATCAGAGGGTGTCACTTGAGGTCGGACTTATCGCTCCTGTGCTGGAAGCTGGCTTGGAGCCGTCAGGTGACTAGTCATCCCTCAACACCCGGCCCCCTGGGTCCACTCCCAGACAAGCCAACAGAATAGAATCCCATGCAGGAAGTATCGGGATCTACCGGACTCCACGAGCCTCCTCCCGGGATATTGCCTCCTGCTCACAGCCCACCCACTTTTTCAGTTCTGACCACCAGCAATATGTGTTGGGCCTCCAGGTGGACTTCCATCACTTACGGGCCAGGATCAAGGCCAGATCTAGAAATCTACTGGCAATCTTCTAAGCTGCTGAACACTCATGAAGGCCCAATAAATATAACAAAGGGCACAAAGGGAATTTCCTATGCGTGGCCCCTTGAACCACCTGGTGGACCATCATCCAGTAGGGCAACAGCGGCGGACATGACCAAACCATATGAAAAAAAATCCACATCTCCAGCAGCAGACTGGGGACATTCCAAGACCCTCGCCAGGGACATAGCATGTATTCATCAGCAAATCATACAGGTCTGATGGAAGTAAAAGAATTGAATGAGTTTGAAGCGGGCATTACGCGATATCTTAGGGCCAGAGTCCAATATCTATCTCCAGGAGGAATCAAAGAGAGGCATCCCAAGGTCTGCCTCCCAGAGTGACCTTGCTCCCTCCACAAAGCCCTGTAGAATAATGTGACCGCCTTTGTTCGACCTGTAATGAGGAAGAGGGGGCATAGGAAGTCATGCTCTTGAGGTTCTGCAACTTCGGCACCCCACCAATCCTGTATCTTACGAGTCAACGCTCGATGAAAAATGAAATGACCCACAAGGATATCATAAGACTCCCAGAGGTCCTGTTCTCTCCCCCTGAAAAGGTCTCCCAAGACATCAATCCCTGCTGCTGGCCACTCATGGAGACACGACCACCCCAACAGATGCCACAAACACTGAATTACCAAAAGAAAGAATTCACAAGTATAAGAGGTCAGAGATCAAGTTCGATGTAAAGCATGAGCCAAGACATAATGTGGTGTCCTAATCAGGATGTTGGACGTCCGTACCCAAAAGCTGGTGTAGGCTTCAGGAAGAAACTCAAGAGACAATCCTTGGTGGGAGAGCCACACTCAGCAGCACTCACGCCATCCCACAGAGAGGCCTGCCAATGATCCATCCATTGAAGCTGTGCCACTAGGTAATATAACTCCAGGTCAGGTGCAGCTACACCTCCCCTCAATCACTGGCAGGTGCCATTTCCAGAGAGCAACCCAATGATGTGCGGAGCTCCAGTAAAGCGAGAGAAGCAGATCGTCTAGCTCCTGAAATAATTTTTGAGGCATCTCCATCTGGAAGGCAGCAAACAAAAAGAAAAGACGAGGCAATATGATAATGTTGGATACGGCCACGCGGCCATGCACTGACAAAGGTAAGGTAGACCAGAAGGCAATAAAGCGACGCAGCCCAGCCAGCACACACCCATAATTCCCAGCATACAATGAGTCTGGTGAGTGGTATACGGCTTCACCTAGATACCGAACAGTATCACTTTCCCATTGCAGCATCAGAGCAATGGGGACATGACCACGTGCCAGGTCATCTTCCCTCAAGGGTCAAAGACAGGACTTTTTCCAATTAACCTCGAGTGCCAAGTGGGCACCAAAGTCCGATAAGGCCAAGAACCTGTCAAGGAGGATGGTATCCCTCCCCCTAAGATACAATAACATATAATCCAAATACAGAGAGAGGTAAGTGCAAGAAGAGGTGAGACTGAGCCCCTGATAGTGTAGTCCCCAGCGGATTGTACAGGCAAATGGCTCCGTGGGCAACAAAATTAAAGAGGCGATAGAGGGAGCAGCCCTGCTGAGTACCCCGCTCCACAGGAAAGTACTCTGAGATCAAGGTGCCAGTACGAATCCAAGCCCAGGCATCAGTGTAAAGCAGTTTTGTCCCCTGGACAACTGGTAGACCTAAACCCATGATAAGCATAGTAGGGTAAAGAAAGTCCCAGTGGGGTGAGTCGAATGCCTTCCTAATATCCACTGAGATACACAATGCTTCAGGCAGGAGGAATTCCCGATGGTCCAAGGCCAAAAACAATTGCTGATTATTAGGCTTAGTGTGTGCATGGGATAAATTCTGTTTGGTATAGGTGAATAAGAGAACACATTTGAGGAAGGAGTCTGGTCGCTAGAATCTTACTCAAGATCTTATAATCTGCATTGAGCATAGAGAGGCAGCGATAGGAGTCAAGTAGAAGTGGGTCTTTATATTTTTTAGGAAGTGAAAACAGCAGCCTCCCTCAGGGAAGGCGGGAGTTGAACACGCCAGTGGCAGTCATTAAAAAGGGCCACTAGCCTAGGAACAAGCAACAATGGGAAAGCCACGTAAAAGTTTATCGGAAACCCATTGAGGGCCGGCACCTTATCTCTTGCCATGTCCTTCACTGCTCCCCACACCTCCTGTTAAGTGATATCCACCCCCAATTGCTCCACAACTGTCCACTCAAGGGGCACTGGAGATTCATCTGCAATGTAGTCCAGCACCCCTTTCACTAATCGCCTCCACCAAGGAGTACAAGTCACAGTATACTGCAGGAAGAACCCATTAATCTTTTCCTGTGCAAAGGCATCCCGTCCTGAAGGGGCCTGTAAATGAAGGATAGACTCTCAAAAGCAATGCCAGCATCCTGCTCCACATGAGCCCTAGCTGAATATGCCTTTTGATCACAGTGGCAAAGGCGCTCCACTAGCATAAAACACCTCTCTCGCTTCTCTAGCACACGTCTCCTACCATCGTGGGACCCCTCCAGTCCACTCAGAAGCCAGTCCCACACTGCTTCCTGTCGCTGAATGTCCAAAAGGAGCTGACCACGAATTCCCACTCTATTGGAAATATAATGCCCCCAAATGACCACCTTCATAGCTCCCCACTCCATGCCCACTGAAGAAGCCGTATTAACATCATCAGTCCAATATTGAGAAATCTGTGCTCCCAACAAGTCCCAGAAGTCTTGATCATCTAGAAGAATCGGATCAAAGTGCCACATAGGCATGCTTGGTCTGGAAGAAGACCATTGAAATGTGCCGAGCACGGGGGCATGGTCTGAGTATGTTTTTGCTAAGTATTCCAGCCCAATTACCCAATGGCAGAGAACCCTACAGGTATAGAATCTGTCAAGACAAACCTCAAGATCATGTAAGCCAGAGAGGTAGGAATAGACAGGAGGCTCCGGTTGGCGAATCCCCCAGCAATCTACCAAATCCCACTGGCAGGACCAAGAGCAGACCGCTGCTGCCAGTTTGCCCGTGAGGGCACTACATTGGGGTCGAGTGGGACCTATCCAAGTTTAGATCCTCAACATAATTAAAGTCCCCCCCCCCCCACCCTCCAATAAGGGGCCATAAGAGAAAACAGGGGTGCCAAACTGGTAAGAAACGAAGATTGGTCCACATTTGGTGCATACATATTTAAGAAGGCACATCTCTGCCAAACGCTCCCCAGTACTAGGGCATAGCAGCCAACTGGGTCTGTAACATCACTGTGCAAGCGGAAAGGGAGTCCAGGCCTGATCCAAATAAAGGGTGCCCAGTGAGAAGGCAGAATATGATGTAGCATAGAGCTGGCCATGCCAGCACCCCCGAAGGGTGCAGCCCTCAGACTCCATAAGATGGGTCTCTTGAAGGAATGCGATATGAACGCCAACATTTCAAATAAGACAGCACATTATAATGTTCAAAAGGAGAAGAGATGCCCCAAACTTTCCACATTAAAAATTTAAGTTGTGTAGCCATAGGTGGGAGAAGAGAAAGAAAGAGAAAAGAAACTACCCTCTGGTCCTGCCAACAGAAGAACATCCCACAACTAGGCAGGCCTGCCTGCAACAAACAAGCATTGCCACAGCCCCATACATTCCACCACCAGCAAGCAAACAAAAATAACAAAACAAAAAACAAGTTTCCAACAAAACCCATCTCTCCCCCTAAGAACTGAGACATACAACCATCCTGTCCAAAACACACCACTCACTGGCCCCCAAAATGTACCAGCTAATGGTTAAAAGGCCAACTAGATTCATAACAGAAGATTATACGTGGTGAGGAAGCTGCTAGTTAGAGGTGGACAACCAACACTCAAAAGAGACAACAGTGTGAAGGGACGTGGTGCGCCAGCTCCTTCCCCCCACACCAGGACCACTCAAGCAGTATTAACAAGAGCAAACATTAAGAATCCACTCGCAAAAAAAACTTGCCACATAAACTTAAAATCAAACAAGGCAAAATATTCAGGACAGGTCCAAAAGACCACATCAAACCATGTCATCCACAGATTTTGGCATGACCCCAGGCAGACCAGGAGGTGTGAAGTCATTAGACTGAGTTGGAAGAGCGGCACTCCGGAGTTGTAGGTGGCAAAGAGTCCCCATCAGTACCCATAGTGGCAGCCACCTTAATTGCCCTCGACCTCTCCAGAGCCACCTGTGTCTTTGAAGGGCATGCTGTCCCTTATCTCCGGGAATGTTGGTGCTTGGGGAGTGGCAGAGCACCAGGACGAGGTTCCAGGGCCGGTACCCTGTGTGCACGCTCCAAGCCAAAGAATTTGGAAAGATCCTCAGGAGCTAGAATCTCCTGGAACCAGGACTCAAGATAAGCCAGCAGTGAGTCCTTCACGTGTTTGGGCAACCCCAAAATATGCATGTTGTTACGACTAGCCAGACTCTCCTGATCATCCAGGCGGCAGGGCACGGAGTCTGCACCTCAAGTGTCGAAATACAAAGATCTGCCGACTGAACTGCTGTTTGTAGAGTCTGAACTACGGCCACAAGGGCAATGACCTACTCTGAGACCTTTGGCAAATCCTCACGGATAACACCAAACCCAAAGGAAAGGAAATCAATTTTGCCCTCCAATTGTTCTCCTGAGTTGTCAATGGCAGTCAGAAACTTAGCAAACTTGTTGTGCATGTACAAAGTGTCTCTGCCTTCTGTGTCCTGCTTTTTCCCCTGCTGGGGCACGCCCATGGCTGCGTCATCTTTAGTGCACTGTGTGCACCCCATATTGACACAAAGAATGAGTGAAGACTCCCAACAAAATGCCAATGAGGGGTGGGAAAAACCAAACTCCGGGGCTCAAGCAAACCCTAGGTGACTAGTAGGTGTGTAAACCAGATTGAATGCACCCCCACCAAGCAAAACAGAAAGGAAGGGTTTTCAGTCCAGCAAAACCCACTGCTGCAATCACAGGTGGGCCAGAAGGTGGCCCCAATGGCTCGGAGGGGTGCAGCAACAAAACGGTGGCGCTCACAGGCTTTTATTGTGATATAGCAGGGAGCTATTCTGTCAATGACCTCCCCCAATAATACAAGTAATGGATGCTCTAGACCTGTAAGACTCACTGCTGCAACAACATAGAGTCCAGGGAGCAGTCCCAATGTGGAAGGCAGGGGAATACAATGGAGCAAGGTCCTGGGCCAAACATCGCCGAGCCTATGCGTCCTTCACCGCAGGTACTGAAGAAAAGAGGGGAGGGGGGGGCTCTAAGAGCTGCACATCTTCGATGTGTGCCAGAGCAAGGGGAGTGGCCTCCCCAAAGGAGTGTTGCAACTGTGGCTGCAAGCATGAGCTGGGCAGCCACTGTGATTCGTGTAGGTAATTTTGGTCGGGGTATCGGACCGAGCCCAATCCACCAGTTATGCCCTATGGTGCAGACCGCAGTCCAAAGACGTGGTGGGCTGCCGTAGTCGATATAGCCCCCCGGCACAGTTTTCTGGCAAGGAATGCCTCCCCAGAGTTTCTGTGCTGCCTCAATCGCTGCCTTTAATAGGGCAGCCATGGTGAACAAAGCTGGGCCACTATTTTGTAAGTGGTGCTGCTCTGATGTTGGGAGAAACAGCAGCCTCACGTCTCAGGCCCTGCACTTCCGATGCCACACAGTCTGACCACTGAGGTCCAGGATGTATCTGGCAGCCCTTTTCAGGACAGTGGTGGTGGCAGTTGGCGTCAAACAGGGCAGAAGGAATGGCGGACAACGAGGACCTCCGTCGCCCTTATCTTCAATGCATGGTAACTGACTCCACTCCCCCAGGTGAGGGTTTATTTAAGAACCTAGGACAGTGGTTCCCAATCTGTGTACCGTCAAAACAAGCCAGGGTCGCCACACACAGTTTGGGAACCACTGACAACTGTTTGCTATTGCTAGCGCAGGTGTTTTAAATGAGTATTCATGTATTCTGAATGATGGGTTTGTGTAGAAAATATAATAACGTAGAAAAAGAATGAATGCATTTGAAAATGTGATTACGATGAGGGCCCGCCAATGTTCACGAAGTGTACTTAATAGTCTAATACTATGAAATGTTGAGCACATGTTTGACTAATGTAGTAATAAGTCATATTAAAAGGTTTTACATTATGTATTAGCTTTATTAATTGTAGGCCTTAACTTAGTGACGGTCTTGGCCTAGATGCCAGGCCTTATGTCAAGCTGTATTTCTTAACATTTCATAAATGGCTGTCCTAGAGAGTTAAACTGTAATTTTCCATTCTATTGTGTAAATGTGCTCGTAAGAAAGTTTCTCATGAGAACCGACTGCTAGAAGATGCTGTTCTTGCTAAATGTAACATTATGTGTGTAATGTGTGTGAAACTGAGTTTCTCAGGAGGAGAGCAATGGTGACACTGACTGGAGTAGAAGCTGCAACAATATTGTTACCTGACGAATCGGAGGATGAGGACATTTCAGGACAACCAATCAACGACATGTGAACAGAGTAATGGTAGAATTAATCAATTTGGAGTTTTCCTTTTATTGGACAAAATGTGAACATGCAAACTCTTGACCAATAGGGATTTGAGAAATAGTTTTCGTGAATTTGACTTAACGAGACTGCACTGAGAAGAAACCAGCATTCCGCATTCAGCATTTTTGCCTTTAGCATTTTGCCATAAGCTTATTCTTGCCTATTTTCCATCTTGACAAGAGACGTGCTTAACATTATTGCTTAAAGACTTTGCGTTTTACTGAACTTTCATGCTGAATTCTGATGCCTTGCTGATTGACTGATGTCCTGATGACAAAGACTATTTTGTCTTGCCGATCCAATTGAGGAGTGGTATAAATCATACCCATGTGTTTGTTATGCCTATTTGCTTTTTCTCTCTAGGTACCAACCGCACTGTTTTGACAGAGCCAAAGTTAGATGTTTTTCCAAATTCGTGTTACTGAATTGTTTTGCATGAAGCCCAACATGCTGATGCTAATCTGATGTTAGTTAAGGATCCTCACTAATAAAAATTGGGAATAATGCTTGATAAATTTCTTTACTAAATCTACTTGTATGTGATCTCGAAGTGAAATTCTTCTTGTTATTAAGTTGCACTGTAACCTTAGAATTTGTAATAGTTCAAGCTTTGATTAAATTAAGTTTTCCGTCGCTTTGGACAGCAAGTGTTGTTTCTGTATGCGTATCATTTGATTTTGAGATTACTATACATGACTTTAGCATTGTTAATATAGGGAAATAAATATTTTAACTTTTACTAAAAGGTGTGGTTATTCATGACTGAAAGGTCATGGTGCGTGACAATTACTGACCCTATTGATTATTACTGTTATTGATTATTGTAGATATTGTGTATTGGTTATTGATCCACATGCACTGGAATTATGGTGGGATCATCTTAATTGCGAGTCAAAAGGTTCATCGACCTATTTGCGCCCCCTTGTAAGTTTACTTATTAAGGTCAGACGCGCTAACATTATCAGTAACCTAAGACCACTTTGTTGATGAATGTACGATTTCCAAGTACCATTATGTTATTTGTGTCAGCTCACGGTACTTATTGTGAGAGTAAGAGTAAAATAAATACAGATCAAAAATATCAAATCAAATCAAATCATTAACATTTATAAAGCGCGCTACTCACCCGTGCGGGTCTCAAGGCGCTAGGGGGGAAAGGGGGGGTTATCGCTGCTCGAACAGCCAAGTCTTTAGGAGTCTCCGGAAAGCGGAGTGGTCCTGGGTGGTCCTGAGGCTGGTGGGGAGGGAGTTCCAGGTCTTGGCCGCCAGGAAGGAGAAAGATCTCCCACCCGCCGTGGAGCGGCGGGTGCGAGGGACGGCAGCAAGTGCGAGGCCAGCGGAGCGGAGGGGGCGGGTGGGGACGTAGAAGCTGAGGCGTCTGTTGAGGTATTCCGGTCCCTTGTTGTGGAGGGCTTTGTGTGCGTGGGTGAGAAGACGGAAGGTGATCCTTTTGCTGACTGGGAGCCAATGCAGGTGTCTCAGGTGTGCGGAGATGTGGCTGTTGCGGGGTACGTCGAGGATGAGGCGGGCCGAGGCGTTTTGGATGCGTTGCAGGCGGTTTTGGAGTTTGGCTGTGGTCCCGGCGTAGAGGGTGTTGCCGTAGTCCAGGCGGCTCGTGACGAGGGCGTGGGTCACGGTTTTTCTGGTGTCGGCGGGGATCCAGCGGAAGATCTTACGGAGCATGCGGAGAGTGAGGAAGCAGGCGGAGGACACGGCGTTGACTTGCTTGGTCATGGTGAGAAGAGGGTCCAAGATGAAGCCGAGGTTGCGGGCGTGGTCTGCGGGGGTCGGTGCGGTGCCGAGGGCCGTGGGCCACCAGGAGTCGTCCCAGGCGGACGGGGTGTTGCCGAGGATGAGGACTTCCGTTTTTTCAGAGTTCAGCTTTAGGCGGCTGAGCCTCATCCAATCTGCGACGTCCTTCATACCCTCTTGTAGGTTGGTCTTGGCGCTGGCGGGGTCCTTGGTGAGGGAGAGTACAAGTTGGGTGTCGTCGGCGTAGGAGGTGATGATGATGTCGTGCTTGCGTACGATGTCGGCGAGGGGGCTCATGTAGACATTGAAGAGTGTCGGGCTGAGCGATGAGCCTTGAGGTACGCCGCAGATGATCTTGGTGGGTTCTGAGCGAAACGGAGGGAGGTAAACTCTTTGGGAGCGGTTAGCGAGGAAGGAGGCGATCCAGTCCAGGGCCTGGCCTTGGATCCCGGTGGAGCGTAGGCGGGTGATTAGGGTGCGGTGACAGACGGTGTCAAAGGCAGCCGAGAGGTCGAGGAGAATGAGGGCGACTGTTTCACCGTTGTCCATCAGGGTTCTGATGTCGTCTGTGACTGAGATGAGGGCGGTTTCCGTGCTGTGGTTGGTTCGGAATCCGGTTTGTGAAGGGTCGAGCAGGTTGTTGTCTTCCAGGAAGGTGGTCAGCTGTTTGTTGACGGTCTTTTCTATTACCTTGGCTGGGAAAGGTAGAAGAGAGATGGGGCGGAAGTTTTTCAGGTCGCTTGGGTCAGCCGTAGGTTTCTTTAGTAGGGCGTTGACTTCAGCGTGCTTCCAGCATTCGGGGAAGGTAGCAGAAGAAAAAGAAGAGTTGATGACGGTCTGGAGGTGCGGGGCGATGATGTCGTCGGCTTTGTTAAAGATGAAGTGCGGGCAGGGGTCCGAAGGGGCGCCGGAGTGGATAGAGTTCATGATGGATTTGGTTTCTTCCGTGTTGATGTGGGTCCAGTTGTTGAGGGTGATGTCCGGGGAAGCGGGTTCAGTGGTGTATGGTTGGGTCTGGTGTCCGAAGCTGTCGTGGAGGTCGCTGATCTTGCGATGGAAGAAAGTGGCGAGGGATTCGCATAAATCCTGTGAGGGCGTGACGGCGTTGGCGCTGGCGCTGGGGTTGGAGAACTCTTTGACGATGCTGAAGAGTTCTCTGCTGTTGTGGCTGTTTTTGTCTAGTCTGTCGGTGAAAAAGTTCCTTTTGGCAGTGCGGATCAGGTGGTGGTGTTCGCGTGTAGCGTTCTTGAGGGCGGTCATGTTGTCAGCGGTGTGGTCCTTGCGCCAGGCCTTCTCAAGGGCACGACAAGTTTTCTTTGATTCTTTGAGGGTGTCAGAGAACCAGAGAGGTTTTTTGGTGTTGGTCTGTCGATGCGTGCGTTTGAGGGGAGCAAGGTTGTCAGCGCAGTTGGAGATCCAGTTTGTGAGGTTGAGAGCTGCGTCGTTGGGGTCGGTGGTGAGGGTGGGTTGGTTGGCGGCGAGAGCGGAGAAGAGTTGCTCTTCAGGGATCTTGTTCCACTGTCGATGAGGGATGGGTTGAGTGCGGAGGTGGGAGGTCTTGCGTCGGAATGTGAAGTGGACGCAGCTGTGGTCGGTCCAGTGTAGGGCAGAGGTGTGGCTGAAGAAGACGTGTTTGCTGGCGGAGAAGATAGGGTCGAGCGTGTGCCCGGCGATGTGGGTGGCGGTGTTCACCAGTTGTTTGAGGCCGAGGTTGGCGAGGTTGTCGAGCAGGGTGGTGGTGTTGGGGTCGTTGTTTTGTTCCAGATGGAAGTTGAGGTCGCCTAGGAGGATGTAGTCCGGTGAGGCGAGGGCGTGCGGGGAGATGAAGTCGGCGATGGCGTCGCTGAAAGAGGCGCGAGGTCCGGGAGGACGGTAGACGAGGGATCCTCTGAGGGTGGTCCTTGGGTCGGTGCGAATCTGAAAATGCAGGTGTTCAGCGGCGAGGGGGGGGTCTTCGGTGGAGGTGGTGACGCTGATGGAGTCTTTGAAGATGATGGCGACACCTCCTCCTACTTGGTTGGTGCGGTCTTTTCTGGAGATCTTGTAGCCTTCGGGGATGGCGGGTAGCGATGTCTGGAGCAGAGGAGGCGTTCATCCATGTCTCCGTGATGAAGGCGACGTCCGGGGCTGTGGAGTCCAGGAGGTCCCAAAGTTCAACGGCGTGCTTGTGGACGGAACGAGCGTTGATCAGGATGCACTTGAGGTGGTTGATGGCGCGTGGGCTTGTGGTCGTGGTAGTTGCGTGGTGGAAGATGCGTTTGCAGGAGTTGCAGGCGAAGGGTCCATGGGTGCGTTTGGGGTGAGCTAGGAAGCAGGTTTTGGAGCGCCCTGGGTTGAGGGCGTGGAGGGTGGTGGGGTCGTAGCGGATCAGCGGGGCTTGGGGGAGCTGGGGACCAGGGGTCGTGGCGCTGGGCGCGGGCCAGGAGCGGACGGGCGCAGACGGGCTTGCCTCTGGCGCGCCTCCGGCGCGCCAGCGGCGCAGTCGCGCAGCGGCCGCCATAAGAGGTAGGAGGGGGGGGAGGGGTCAGCTGGGGGCGAATGGGAGCTGGGGGGCGGGGGCGTGCAGGAGGTCGCGGCGGGAAAGCGCGAGGGAGGGGGGGGGACAGGTAGAGTGAGAGGAGCTGGGGGAGGGGGTTTAGGGTGGAGGAGGGTGAGTGTTAGGAGGTTTGGAGATTAGGGAGAGAGATAGGAGTAGGGTTGTGAAGATAGGGGAGGGGGGGTTGTAGAGGTGGGTGAGGGAGAGAGGTAGAGTGAGAGGATAGGGAGATAGGTAGTAGAGGGGGTGGCGGGAGGGGGGGAGAGATAGAGAAATAGATAGAGAAAATAGATAGAGAAGTCGATAGATAGGGAAATAGATAGATAGACAGATAGGTAGGTAGGAGGAGGTGGAGAGTGGGGGAGTTAGATAGTGAGATAGGGAGCTAGAGAGATAGGAAGATAGGAGGAGTGAGGGAGGTAGATAGCGAACGGGTTAGCTAGGGGTGAGAGAGGGGGAGGCGAGTGAGGGAGGGGGATGAGGAAGGAGCAGGAGGGCAGGCTCGGGGGAAGAAGACGGAGGAGGTAGAAGAGCCGAAGACAGGAGAACAGAAGACAGAAGAACAGATATCAATATCAATATCAATATCAAACCAGTTTAGTTTAATTCTAAAAATGCAGCATTTCCCACACCCACAGCAGGGATATTTCGAATAACCTTGCCAAATTGTACCTTGGTGTGTACTTCTCTCACGCTAGTAGACAGAGTGGCTGTCATTTATTGCAATCTAGCGCCCTCTTGCGGCACACTCAGGGAACCGCCTATAGATTCCTTGATTACACTAACACTAACCATATCTGGGGGCTTATTTTGAAGGCCTTCAACCACTTCTTGTTCAGTTACTTCAGAAGCAGGTGTCAGAAACTCAAGAGGAGGAAATGCTTGTAAAGCTGGCCCCTAAAATCAAATGTGTTAGAGGACAAACTGCATTAACGGTGATCCTAGGCTTTGAATCAGTGGCTCAGTGAGGGAACACAGCGAACTGGATTTAATGCAGCACAGCGTGGCATGCTCTGTGAGTGTTTCACTATTTTGTCATTTTAACACATTACTAGTTGAGCAACATTTTACCCACTAAGGTGGTATCTGTAAAGATTAATCCTGCCCAGATTATTATCTCTCAAATTAGTAGGAATCTTTTTTTGCAGTTTTATATAGCGCTCACTCCAAGGTGGGGTGATTTACATGAGCAACAGTTACATCACGCATGGGTAGTTTAAGTGATTTGCCCAGAATAACAGGATGTTGATCTGGCGTCTAAGACTTGAACCTGGTTTCCCAGTTCCAAAGTCGGCAGCGCGGACAACCTCTTAAAGCCATATTAGTTTAGCTCCCAACTGCTTCATTCAAACAAATAAATGCTTTCATTACATCTTTTATTTGGGGACACAGGAGGCTCAGAAGATCTCTACAACACTTGGAGCTCCCAATCCAGAGGGGTGGATGGGCCTTCACTAGCACGAGATTTGATTACTGGGCTGCTACTTGAAAGAGGCTCGCCACATTGATCAAAGACCAGGACCCCTTCCACCCCATATCTTCCGTCCACCCAGCATGCAGACATGGACCATGACTTGATGGACCATCCATTACTTTGGCAAATGAAAGCATTTGGATAAAGCCTCGAAAACATATCCTCTGATTTGTGGGAACATAGTAATGTGCAGCCGGGATGAGATTACCGTGACCAGCCTCAAGTGATAAAGCATTCCGGATTATAACTTGTATATGCATTGATTCAGCAATCTGTCTTCTTTGTTTACTTTTGCTGAACCTTTGGCCTGAATAATAATAACAATAATAACAACAACAGTGATAATAAATCTGCAAGTGAATGATGAGCAGCTGAACTTTACAAATTTCATGCCATTGTGTGGCATCACTTGGGGCAAGTTTTCGTTGTACCTTCTGATATGTTTGTGTTAGAAACACAATTTATGTTGAAATCTGTAAATTATGCAGCAGCTGGTAGGTTATTCGCAGAGTGGTAAATCAATTATTATGCTCAAAATTCATTGGCTGCTGTGTTGGTTATTCCAGAGTCTCTGAGTATGAGCGACTGAATACATTGGTTTTTGATTTATAAAAATATAGCAGCTAAACAGGGACATAATTACGAATTGGATTCAGTTGGGCCCCGCGCTGCAGTATGTGATCAAGTCACCCCAGGAGAACGAGACAGAGGCCTATTCTGCGTCACACAGAGACACAGCATTGTAGTGTATACTCTCTCTCTCTGTGCTTCAACAATTTTTTTAAACGCTAGACCGTGTCGTAAAAACACCGACCATCATCCAAATTATTTTCAGGGAGAAAAGTGAGAGTACTCCCAAGGCCAGGCTTACATCACCCTACCCGCCAAAAAAAAAGTAACATAATGGGGAGCCACGGCCAACAGCCAATATGTCAAGGGAGAAGCGGGTCGAAAAAGTTTGGGAACGACTGCCCAAGGGAAACATATGGAGAACTTCACCACCTTGGATAAGGCACATGCTTCCATGAGAAACGTGTTTGGAGATGGCTTGTGTTTGTTTAAATGATATAGTAATTCTTTTTTATTATTTTATTGTTCATGTATAATTTCAAAATTAAAGCCTTTGCAACAATAAGCATCTGAAGGAGAGGGCAACCTTTCAGTCATACCTACATACCTACTATAAAAGGCCTTATGGACAACTTTTAACCTCAAAGAGGGAGAGGAGGAAGGACCAGATCGGCTCGAGGGAGTGCACAGGGATCTTATCGAGGACAAGGAGAGTACGAGGAATGAGATATTTGATACAGGAATGGAAAGAAATAATAAACAACCAATGACTGATAAGAACAGTGACAGCTTATGTAACAGAATTTCATCCACAGCCTCTTCAGAAGAAGGAACTAAGAAAGTTAAGTTTTCAAGACAGTCTAAAGAAAATTATAGCGTAGGAAAGAGCTGCTCTAAAAAAAGTGGTAATACAAGTAGGAGAGGATCAGACTGGTTTGTCAGTACCTTGGTTTTGGTGAAGAAAAAAGACAAATGGTGGAGACCTGAATTACATTTCAGAGCACTTATTTATTTTGTAATTTACAGACACTTCAAGATGAAAGGAATACATCGGTTGAGAGACATTTTGATAGATTTAGATTGGGTGAAGACAGATCTAGAAGATGCATATTTTTAAATCCCCATTGCACAGGACAGTCAAGGTTTTCTTCATTTCAGATGAAATGGATAGATGTACCAATACCGTTTTTTTCCCTTTAGTCTGTCTTCAGTACCATGGTGTTTTTCATAAGTGTTGCAGCCAGTAGTGGGGTTTCTCGGAGATCATGGAGTGAGATTCATTATTTACTTGGACAATAGTGCTGCACTTGTGTGCCTGACAAAGGAATGAAAAGGAATAGGGAAGCTGTGGAAATTGAACAAATGCAGTGTTACCTTTATGATGAGTAGAAGGAGATAGAGGAAGCTAGACATAAGCAGCAGAGGACATCGAACATATTCTAAATTTGTCAAGAGGGAAAATGATGGCTGTTTTGTGTGATGGCTCCCAGAGCCATCAGAGGGGGAACATTGAGGACGAAAAATCGATGTTGTTATGTTTGCTTAAATAGCATGTTCATCTGTAACTCTCAATACCTCTAGCAGACATGATTTAATTATCATGTACTCAAATTATGTCACTTATTAGCTGTATGTTAATCACGTTTAGATTTAGCAGAGGGAACCTTTTACATATATTTGGTTAATTTTAGTTTGCCTGTGTCCATTTAAAGTTAGCTTGAGTGGGCATAGCTGCTCAACACTATTTTTATAATAAATGTGTTTTTCTGTTTCAGATGCCAAAATCACTGTGTGTTCATTTAAAATATTATTCTTTGCTAGCTCACATTTAGAAGGTCAGAGTATAATGATTAGTTTGGTTGGATCAAAACCTCAACACCTTTATTGAATGAGAAAGTTGAGTTGATACTCCTTTGTGGTGGGAGAAAGAGTTGGCACTGTATTACTTTGTGAGAAAGATGCAGACTCTAGGCACAGAAAGAGCACTGGGATTTTGATTGTTCATCATCTGGTGGAAGACATGAAGATTGTAAGGTTTGGACAAAATGTTGTGTTTTTAACTGTGTGTCGTTTGTTAGTGAGCTCTTGCAGCTATCCTGCTTTGCAGACAGACATCTTCTCTCACCTCCTGAGGTCAGTGCTCCTTATTTTCATTGGGATCTTTATCTAGTTTATCTTTCAGTTCTATATTTTCTAATACAAAGTGCTTTTGACATTACCGGTCTTACCCCCAATCTTTTGTTTGGAATTACGGTGTTTCCTTCATGGAAACGAGTCTTTGCTTTGCTTCCCACTTTATGCATTTGATACACTGAACCATATTATTATTAATTGTATTTCTTGGATTATATTCACGCATCTTGTAACCGAGAAAAATCCTATTTTGTCTGATTGAACTGCTGTGAGATGTAATTTCATTAATCTGTTAATAAACCTTCAATCTGCTTCCCTTCTCTTTACTTGTGTGAGAAAAATCTGCGTCACTGTCAATGAAATGGTAGCGGATTGAGAGCTCAGCCTCAGTTCAAGACAAAGGCCCCCATGGGTAGAGATAACAGCTTTTCGAAATTGCTCCAAGATTAGCCAGGCGCAAATACCATCCTTATCTCATCTAATCTGAAAATCATTTGTAACAGTAAACATATGAGGATAATACTTTAAAATGTGTTCTCCAGCTGCCCGAATCACCCCTGCCCGATCATTAAACTGAACAAAGAAAGAAACGGCTTGTTAAAAATGAATGCAGACAAGTTCATGTTAAGTTGTACTTTGCAGATTGCATGAACGGATGCATGGTATTTTCTTTCTGTAAAGTGTGGCAACCGTGCGTCTTGTCCAGGTGCAGTTGCTACTGCTCGGCTAGGCGATTCAGGGAAAATACCTCTTGGAACACGTTTGTTAGGAATGAAAAATCCTTTGCATGGTTATGGACATGAACCCCCGCCCTGAGTACCCCAACTGTACTGATGCCTGGATCTCTAATGCCTATTTTCTCTTGTGATAGGCAAATACAGGACATGCATGTGTGCCATGACAAAGGTCTGTCTCATGGATTGGGGTCTTGTTGGATCAAGGATGCCACCCAAAGTGCCACCTTCATAGGGCTGAAAGGCTACTTACTGCATTTACTAAGAGTTAAGCAGCATAAGCCCAGTGCTGACAGCACACCATGTGGTAAGCAGTAGGAGGGAACAGGTCTTTTGTTATCTGTGTCACTGGAGCGAGACCTACAGGCCGCTGCTGTATGCTTAATTCACCCTTGACCTACATTTGTTTGGTGTATAGTTATGTGCATGTGTGATCTACATGTGTGAGGTGTATGTATGCCAGTGAATGGTATAATACAGGGATAATGCCGTACTGTGCTGTGTGTGTGTTTCTTATATGTATTGATGGGTGTATGTGTGCCTCCGAGTGGTACAATGTATAAATGATGTAGTGCTGTGCAGTGCATGTATGCATGCATGCACTGGGTGTATGTGTGCCTGTGAATTGTACAACACATGCAAAGCCTGGTTCCATTTTCGGAGACCTACGGCTGTATGGGTAAATAAGAGTTGAGGAAGTACAGAAATTCCCCCAGACAGATTTGTGTATTGCTGGATTTTTTTATTATTTGTATTTTTTTTAAATTACTTATTAACTCTTTTTTTATTGTTCATGTATAATTTCAAAATTAAAACCTTTACAACAATAAGAAATAGCTGCATTTACATGTAAAATATATTCATTAATATGTATTCACTTAGGTGCCACTTAAGGGAGTAAACATACTACCACGCTGCAATTCCTACAGAGCAT
The DNA here is from genome assembly GCF_031143425.1 of Pleurodeles waltl. Classification (NCBI taxonomy): domain Eukaryota; kingdom Metazoa; phylum Chordata; class Amphibia; order Caudata; family Salamandridae; genus Pleurodeles; species Pleurodeles waltl. Next base: position 471,368,745 of record NC_090446.1, read on the forward strand.
AAGAGACAATGGTAAAACATATACAGCAATTCATAATAGATGTGCAAACCTCAGCAAAAGCTCATTATAATAAAGGTAAAGCCATAAACACATTATTAGGTCGTATAGATTTTTAAGGATTCTGGCCGACAAGTCAAAAAGGCTATGTGACCTGGGCCTGCTAGAGTGGGGAAGCATTTAATAATAAAGGTCCAATTGTAGTTGACAATACACCATGTCCATCAGCCAGTGTCCAGTAGAGGATACCCGCCCACGACCCCATATGCAGCCCACTTAGCAAGAAGCAATGCCAGGGAAATAAACTTTTTATTGTCAGCTGGCATTTCCGTCGGGAGACACAGGAGCGCCAATCTTGGTGATGGATGCAGGCGATAGCAGAGAATATCAGAGAGGGTGGAGAAAACAGCCATCTGGTAGACCAAAATTGGAGGACAAAATGGCCAAGTGCAAAAAAATCAGCCCTTCCCCCATGGCATTTGGCACACTCATCGGTGGCACACAACCTATATCGATACAGTTTAGATGGTGCATTATAGGCCTGATCAAGGAATCGAAAACGTACAATGCGAAGCTTGCCATTGGGGTACAAAGGCTGTATTTAGGCAACAGGTACCCGCCAAATCTTTCTCAGAAATTGATTTGCCCAAGTCCATTTCCCACCGACACTTACCTGTTGCAAACCCAAGAGCATCTCATACTGCACAGAAGGGTAGAAACAGGATAAGGGATATTGGGGGAAGGATGCTGTAAGGAGGCGAGAGCTTTGTCCAGATGTGGAAAAAGTGAACAGATCTAGGTCCAGCAGTGTGTCAGTACTGGTAGTCAATCTCTCACAAAATTGCCCATCAGGAAAAAGAGCACCCCTCTCCACCACCCCCTAACGTGACACCATCTGGGCCACCAATCCTTCCTGCAGTATGAAATGCATCGGGGAGTGAACCACCAATTGCTCGGGGAGTATAACATCTGATGTCCAAGCCTAGCTTGTAACCGAACCCAGGCTTGCTGCATACATAAAACCGTGTATATTTCACCATAAGATTGACTTGGGGTCAGTCCAATCAAGGCCAGAAGAGGGGTGGGGTGGACCTGGTCGGGTTCAGGTGCAAAAGGTTTCGTATACAGGGGTGGCCGAAACCAGTACTGGGCAAATGAAGCTTGGGCACAAAGGTAGTACAGCGATCGTAAAGTCAGGGTTTACCAACTGAGTCGTGACTGTCTCCCAGCCCACTCGAGGCACACCATAATGGTGCGGTCTCATAAAAAAAGTGGCGTAGGCGAGGAATAGGTATGTTCATAAAAAGATAAAGCAGCCTTGGGAGAGCGTCCATCTTCATGATAGCAACACGCCCCATCCAGGAGAGAGGCAGCTTGATCCATCCGCAGATCTGTTCTTCCAACGTGGATAGTGGTACTCCATAGTTCTCAAGTATCATTGCCTGTTCGTTTGCACTGACCCTAACCCTAAAGTATTTATTAGAGTCTGTTACCCAGTGGAGGGGCAGCGAAAGCGAGCAAATTGCTGCAGCCAGGGTACAGGGGAAAATAGAAGACTTGGTTCAATTAATCACCACGTCAGATATTACCCAAAACAGCGAAAACTCACATTTAAGTAGGTCCAGGTTCTCCCCTGGTTTCCTCAAATACAGCACAATATCATCAACATAGAGCAAAGTTATAATATTACGAGAAGCCGACATACAGCTGAGGCTAAGGGGTTTAGTCACCAGAGCATAAAGTAACAGTGACAAGGGGCAGCACTGATTAGTGGATCTGTAAATGGGGATGGGGTCGATCAAGAGCCCATTAACACGGATCCTCAATAAGGAGGTCATGTACAACAACTGACCTAAGCGCACTTAAGTATCAGGGATCCCGTGGTGTGCAGAACTCCAAACAAAAAGGAGCACTGAAAAGAATCAAAGGCTTTAGTGGCATCAAGGAAGGCAGCGGCCGCTTCTTTGTCCAGCGCAGTTGATGGAGGAAGGCAAAAAGTGTCCTGAGGTTGAGAGAGGTAGAACTGCTGTGTATGAATTCGGCCTGGTCAGGCAGTATAAGGTCAGGGAGTAAAAGAATTAGCCTGTTGACCAATACCTTAACAAGTATCTTAGCATCAGTGTTTATTAGTGAAAGGGGCTGGTAGGAACCTGGATGCTCTGGAGGTTTGTCTGGTGTGAGAAGAATTATGAGAATACTTTCCCATAAGAAGGGGGTAATACACCTGTTTGCAAGGCTTCTTTATTTACCTGGAAGAGGCGAGGAGGGCCAAAAAAGCCTTATAGAATGCTGAACAAAGCCCATCATCTCCTTGGGAGTTGCAGGTAGGCAACCCACTGATAGCAGGAGTGATCTCATCCAGGGTTATGGGCTCAGCTAGGAAAGCCCTATGGGGGCCCTCCTGCCAGGCCAAACTCAGTCGACTAAGGTAGGCTGTGTATTCTGTCTGTATATGCGGTTGTCAGGGGGTATATAAGTGACCACAGTATTCTGCAAATTCTTTCAAGATATCTTCAGCTTCTAGTATCCTGCTACCATCACATCAGTTCAGTTGAGTAACAACCGAGGGGGGCCACCGTTGGCGCAATACATGTGCCAATATCCAGCCTTGCCTATCATCCTTGGCCCGCTCTGTGTCATAGTGGTATAGGTGTTTGTGCTCTCTGTCTACCAAGGTATTGTAGGGTCGCCTGTACCTCTGCAATCTGAGGCAGCTTTTAGGCTGCCTCTATGTCGCACTCCAGCTGTTGAAGATAAAGTTTCATTAACTCCAACAGACCCCAGATATCTTTTTGGATCCAGAATTGCTTGGACATGCACATCCCCCTAATGTACACTTTGAATGTTTCCCAAACTGTCCCCACCGAACCGTCCCCACTGACTCCACGAAGCCCCCATTAGTCTCAAAGAATTCAATGAATCATGCTGGATAGCAGATGGAAAGACTGGATCTAAAAGTGCCTGGGGACAATATTTCCACGCAAATGCAGTGTGCTTGGAGGCAGGGAGAGCAAGGGTGAGTATTACCAAGGAATGATCTGAAAGGGTCCTAGGCAAGTGCTCTACGCATGTGACCCAGCTACAGACATCCTGGGTGCCCAACCAGTAAGCCAGTCCAGCCCAGGATTCATGCACTATTGAGATGAGTGTGCCCTCTCTGACCCAGGGGTGGCATACTCTCCATGGGTCGAGCTAGTCATAGTGTTGTGGCCACAGTCCGGTGGGTTTTGGATTCAGGGTTAGAACAGTCCCTACTGACGAGATTAAAATCCCCACCCAATAACACACTACCGGGGGTTAGTGTTAACCAGTGCCTCCAGCCAGTCCAAATGAATTCCTAGTCATCAATGTTGGGTCCCTAGGCAGTAAGAATGGTGAACTGCTTCCCTTGAATGACCAAACGCAGTATGACATACCTACCTTGCAGATCAGCAATCTCTTCCACTAAGCGGCTGGTAGGCCCTTCCGAACCAGCAGTACCACCCCCTGGCAAAGGCTCAGTAATTGGAGTAGACCCCCATGGTCAGCCCAGTTCCCAGTAAAATGGACCTCTGTCTGGGGCTTAGTGTGTGTTTCTTGCAATGATGCAATATGAATATTATGACGTGTCAAATAAGTTAATACCTTTTGCTTTTTCCATAGATCACTGAAACCCTGCGCAGTTCAAGTGATATCAATCGTATTATTGACCGGTGATGATATCCAGGTATGAAAAGAGCGATATAATTAAGAGCCTGGCTAAATTGAAAGGCCATAAGGGCTTGATGAGCTGTTTATCAATCCCGCATGAGCAGGCAGCAAAGATCAAATGCACAGTTGAAAGTTGGCAGTTATGTTGTGGACCCATTCCAGAAATCTAGGCGCAAACAGAACCCCCTCCACCCACCTCCTGCCACACTTACCATTCCCAGCATCAGTGTACACCCTAGAGCAAGAAACAATCATTAACTCAAAACCAAATATCAATCTACAAACTTTCATCGAAAATAACAGGTTGAACGTGCAATGCACGGGGGAAACAATTCATTCAGCCACCCCACCTACAGATTGATGAAGCAGAGCTGATTTCTATTATGGAGCTGTTAGGATTGGAGCCATTGCTCAGGCCACAGTAGACCTGACGGCCTCAGGAGCTGGGTTGGGGGCTGGTGTGAGGGGGAAGGTGGATGGTGGGACTGGCTTGTTTTCTATTATATGTATGGCACAATTATGTATCGCAACAGTTAACATCTGTGGCCTAAATGATAGTAATAAAGACGCAAAGTGACCCTGGAGTTAAGGTTCCTGCAGACAACAATTCTCTGCCTGGAGGAAACCCACAGAGAGGTGACAGAAGAAATGTACTTGATTCCCAGGGGTTTCCACTGGTAGTGACAACAACCCAAGCTGTCAGAACTCAGGTGTGGCTATCTTGGCGCAACATCAACTCTGTTTTAAGTGCAGTTTAGCAGACAGGCATGGTAGGTGGGCTATTATGGAATTTAGTAATTCTGGGCAGCCATTTACGATTTGCTCTGTTTAGGATTCGATACTCGATGATCTATCATGTCTTGACTGGTTGACAGGTGAACTGGCAGGGTGGCCGACTCCAATCAAAATCGCTGGGGTTCTTAATTTTTATATATTGAGGGATCATCTGGAGGACAGAGCTTGGGTATATATAGGTTACAAACCTAAAGTCCTTTGATCTGTGGTTCAGTTGGCCACTGACCACAGGCTGATTGACACTCAGCCTGGTTACACGTACTACTCGGAGCGGTATAAGAAGCAGGACTGACTCAATTCCTGGTCTCCTGCTGCCTGCTACAAGGATGTCAAATTGAGAAATACCTAAGGGTACTGCCTGACCATAATCCCTTGGTATTCGAGTTTCCTCTAGGGTCCCTAGACCTGTCACCCTTCAATTGGACATTCGAAAGAGCGTTAGTATTGGATGTGGAGTACATTTCATAAATTAATGAACGGATCTTAGTGTTTTTTAGGGTCAATGTAGGAAGTACATCGTCACTAGTGGTGTGGGATGCCTTTAAAACTGCTGTCAGGGAGGAAACAATCAGCTGTAGTCACAGTAAGAAGAAAAAAAACAGGATCAACAGGTTAAACAACTGTATAAAGAATTAGAAAGAGCGGAGACTCAGTTAAGTTTAGCAAAGTCAGAGGGGATCCGGAAAACACGCAGGTGTCAGTGGCGTTGGTGAACGCAGTAATTTGTGTTATTTCTTCACAGCAAGCTGCAGAAAAAAATGTTGGCATGGAGACAGAAGTGCCACAAGTACAGATAGCGGGTAGGGCACTTGCTAGCGAACCGCTCTCACCAAAAGGAGTAAACGCGGGAAATCGAGGGCATTATGAATGTGCAGGTCACGCTTGTCGACATCAGGGAGGCCTTTCGAGAATATTATGAGAAGCTTTATACCCGCTAACACTAAGAAAAGAGACTTGTGACCGACATCTCTCCCATGTCCACACATCACACATTTTCACTTTGACTAACGTGCCTGCCTGCTTACAAACCCTTGCCCATCTGTTTGACAACAACCTTTATTCATATTCACCGAATCCTCCTTACCTACTGGACCCTGCTTATTTATCATGTTATTGCTTTATTTGCATTGGAGAGCTCTGAATTCTACCTTCTTCCTGACATTAGCAGACCAAATTCCTAAGAGATCACCACATCTTGTGCACTTCATTCAAAACCCCGAAAGGGCAGGGACACTTACATTTCTTCAGCTGAAGTTTGAGGCTGCCGTTGGCCTTGGAATGATCCTCAACAGTGCATTGCCGTTTTCTACCTGTGATCCACTGATTAGCTGACATCACTCCAGGGTAGGGAACCACTTACACTGTGTCTTGGCATTAGCCATATTTTCAAACTGAGAGCTGCATTTGTTACCTGTGCATTTCTGCTATCATTTCCATGGACTACACAAGGGACTGACACACATTGGGTTCTATTTAACACCTATATTCCCTCACATCATTTGTACAAACTCAACATTGATATCACTCAGACCCAGACCTTCCCTCCTTCCCCAACCTTCACCTCTTGTGCATCTGTTACTCTACTCCCAGTAGCACAATGAACTTCAGAACACTGCCGCATGTTGCTTCGTATGGAATGTCAATCTGGCCTAGCACCTAAGGGCAAGCATGGGGCAACAAGAAAGCTACATAAATCCATAATAGGATGTCCTGCGTTTGCCTTTTCTCCTCATCAAGCAAGCTCTCTCTTCCTCCATATCAGGAAAAGCCCATAGTTAACAAGAGAATAAAGCAGACATCACATAGAAATATTGGCAAACCTTTATTGTGATACAAAAAGGCACACACAGAAATACAGCAAACCATGAAAACAATGTGCATACAAACATTTCTGTAGAAAAATAAATCTTTATTTTATTAAACAAATTAACAAGATTATCAAAACAATCCAGAGAATTCACAGAATATTGAAAACATTGAGGTGGTATAAAGGACACATGGAGACTGGCCTATAGGTAAGTGTGAGACTTGGGGGTCTCAGAAGGCATTTGGGGTCTTTTTTAAAATACAAAACGACAGGTCACATCCAGCAAAGTCTACCAGGAGCAGTCAGAGTGAGTGCTTAGTGACCAAAGTATATTTAGGTGCGAGTTACAGACTTCAAGCGAAGGAAGAGCAAAGGATAAACTGTTGTTAAGAAGAAAATCAGCTTGCTTTGTTTGCTGATCCTCAGGCAGGTGACTCTTATTACTTCATTAGATAGCTACCAGTTGTTGCAATGTTTCCTTTCCCTGAATACTAAAGAGTAGCTTTGAACCAGGGGAAGGCACCAAAGAAGCTGAAGATCCTTACCTACAGAGTCTTCTTCAATTAGAGAGAACTTATTCCAGGACTAAAAGTGACATTTACAGCACTCTCATGGACACTAAGGGATTCTCGGGTATTACCAGTAATTGTTGGACCTCTTCTGTGTTCCCAAGGATGCCCGGAACCATTCCAAGCCTCACTGTGATATTAAGTCCTGTTCTACAATTCTTGGGATACCTGGAACCTCCCCGCAATTTGCAGGGATAATGGAGCGTTTTCCTTTACTGTTTTATCTTAAATTCACAAATGTCAGCAGTTTGGCTCCTTGCAAAATCTAACACGCCAAATGCAAGAATATGAAAAAGGGTTTTGCATTTTAAGATTGGATTCAGAGAATCCATGGATGATTGAATTTTGTCAAAGGAATGCTTCCATGTTACTTTGAGCCTGATATACAACATTTCCATTTGCAAAAAGTCACAAAATGTACACTGGCTTTTTGCGAATGAAAAAGAACATTGCAAAACAACCTTTGTACTAAAAGATTGCTACACCAAATACCAATTCGTACTGGATCGCAATGTGATCTACCACATCACAATTCATTAACCAGATCACAAATTGCGTCTCACTACAATTGCATGCCATCACACTGATGGTGGCTGCTGGGATCAGCAAACCATCATGTCTGACAGCATTTAAATGAAGTAAACCTTTCTTTTAAGTATGTTTGAGAGCTGGCACTGGTCCCATAGACTGTCTTCTTCCCAACAAACTTTTCTTTTACATTCACAAAGAGGTGAGAACCCAAGGGGACCCATTCCCTTTTGCAGGTGTGTTACAACCCCCACTCGGCAGCTGATCACTTTTCAATGTTTTGTTACTGTATTTCAGTCACAAAACATTGATAGAGATCACATCACAATGAATCACAAAGTGCTTTTTCCAAATGGCCATTCCTTAAGCTTTTCTAAACTCATTTTGCAATTTGCTACCCTGTTACTGGTTCAGAAAACATGTTTAGTACATTTAAAAATCAATTTTGCAGTCACATGACTTATGCTTTTGTGAACCGCAGCCTTGCCACTGTAAAACAACATTATACATTAGGCCCTTTATTTTCTTCTTTTTTATGGGTGCTATAACCCCATAACCTTAACTTTTTTCCCCTCCCCTAGTCTGTTCTTTTTTTCTCTTCTCCCTCAACGCCATTTTTCTCCCTTACAAATAAGCTGCAAGTTCCCCCACTTCATCCATTACAATCACTTTTTCCCGCTTACGTTATCCCTCCCAGTTCTTCCTTACATCCACGCATCTCCCCTGCTTGATAGCGGATGATTTTCCCTCCCATTGCCTTAGTCCCTACCACGTTGGCTGTGCCCACTCCTCCTAACCATTTGTGTTTTTTTGCTATGCACAGTGTTACTTAGCTCTTGGACTCTGTCCTCTGTCTCTAGTTTAATATCAGTTGTGATAAAAACATTAGACAAATTACTGCAGCCCAATCTTTTTGTCTGTATCAAACCTCTATAATAGTTTTCCACAGTTGCTGGGTCTGTGGGCTTTGTTTGTCAATTAATTAATACCAAAAAGTTGCTAAACATCAAATTAATCATTTATCAGCTTTACCCTTAATCAAAATACAGTCAGGGCTATGCTTTCTTTTATTCTAACTTATGATAGACCATATTTAGGATCTCTAGTACATTGCCTGCAATAGGAAGTGTTTCTCCTGTACTACCAGGTATAAGATGGACCCCTTAAACTCTCCCAGGGATACTATGCTAATCCGGCATTTTCTGGTATATAGAAGCCTTGTGCTGTACTACCTATGACAGCTGTGACTTGGCCTGCATTGCAGGTGATAAAGTATATGGTGGAGTAATCCGAAATACTTAGATTTGGCAAAGTAGAACAATGACAACGAGAAAACATGAAATTAATAAGTAGAAGGCCCGGATGGTAAGCTGCAAATGTGCAGATGGCTGCCATTTCCCCAAGAATTTTCGGAAGAGGATTCTCAACTAAAGGCAGAGGGTTTGAATAGCTTCAGGTATTCTAGGTCTGAGCTGAATTAGCCAAGTTTATGAAAGTAGAGGAAGAGCAGGTGGGCACCGAACCTTGCACAAAACATTAAAATGGGTGAGGTGATACTGGAGCCAGTATAAAAACGTGACCAAGAGGAAAGGAGGATGTGAGTAAAGGTGGGGGACCACACTCCTTGCAAAGCCCAGTGAGGGAGGGGACAAATGCTGTAATAAAGAGGAAGGTGGGTGGAGGGTTGAAGGTCGAACTTAATACACAGGCCTAGGATGGTTAAAGAATAAGAAAGGGCAGGAAATCCTGAACAATTGGCAAAAAGTGGGGAATGGTGGGCAAAGGACAAGTGAACACTATACAGGCCATTGCAGCAGTTTGAAATCACACACAGTGCATCATCTACAGTACAAAGGTCATGTCAGGGGTTTGAAATCAGACAAAAGACTGCTACAAAGACAGGCCATACTGGGACTTGAAGGCTAAAGCATGAGGCAGTGAGTACAGAGCCAATACTGAAGCCAGAGCAAGAACGGATAAAGGACCAGATTTTTCCATAGAGGTCTAACATTTTGGGACTTTAAAAAACATATGGCTTTTCTAAACAGCTAACACGTCATTGTCAATCAAGTGAATGGGACATATCCATAACATGAAAGACTCTGGAAAAGAACATGAAAAGAGATAGTGGTGGTCGATTTTTATTCCAAAAGGAATGCAAATTATGAACCATCTTTTTTGGGTCTCAATACACTTAATGACCCATACAAAATTTATCTGGGCTCAGAACAATGCTTTTAGGAGTGATCTGGATCAGCCAGTGACGGCCCTTTTTCTCTTATTAATGGAGCTCCCCTAGATAAAGCCTCACTTTCAGCTTGCTCCATTTCAAACACCATCACAAATGACAAATGGATGAGCACATTAAAGGAAAACACATTAACAAGATGTGCACCTGGGTTCCATTCATATAGGAGCTGGCTGAAAATCAGGCCACGTCTGTGGGAACATTGGCTGAAGGGGCAATGGATTACTAGCAAGCCAAGGCAACAGCCAGGCATTAACTACGTCGAAGTTGGATATGGTAACTTTGAGGGAAAAGGGGTGAAGCACAATAAGAAAGAGATGGGGTTCACAGGTGAAGATGTTCCTTAAAATTATTATTTTTTTATTTTTATTTTTTAAATCACTTACCTGCTTTGCTCCCATGCCGGTCCCCTCCCGTCACTGATGCAGACACAGGCTCCCAGCCTGCCCTGCACCCAAGCCTCTCACCATGTTGCTGAGCTGGAGACAGCCCTGTGCGCATGTGTGTTTGGCCAGCCCGAGAGGCCGGCCAAACACACATGTGCTCTGAGGGGAGCGCACAGTGCAATCCCCTCAGCTAGTCACCCCCAATGCCCTGCCCCTTTCACATGGAAAGTATAATAAACAGAGTTTATCCTTTCCATGGAAAAGGATTTGCAGCAGTTGCTGCTGGCGGGGGAGGCGGGGGGCAACGCTCCTCCGCCCAAACGGAGAAGTAGCGCTTGCAGACTAATAAGAAGAGGGCTGGGGAGGAAGAGTGGAACCTTGGGAAAAAAGATGTAGACACTCCACCTTGTTGGTGACTTCTATTCATTGTTAGGTTTTACCTCCTCCTCCAGTATCCTTTGTTTTCTCCTCATTATCTGAATCCTTCACCATGCCCTCTTCTTCTACCTGTTTTTACTTGTTTTTTGTTACATCCACTTACATCTGAGATATTTAACCCCATGGTGAGCAAAAGAGATCAGTGCATGACAATGTACTATTTATAGACATTTAAATCATCAAATCTTTCACAGTTCTGCTAACCACAAATGTGCAGCGTTACATATTGCTACATGCGATCACCTGGGTAGCGTTTGGAATAATTTTATTCTCATGTGTTATTTCACCCCTAACTATTCAGGAAAGCTGCGCACAGGTGAAAGAAGACGCCCAAAAATCACACCCTGTGCCTTGAGAAGTGCAGAGGGTCACACAGCTGCTCAGCTGATCACTGCAGATCTGTGTTTCAAGAGTTCTACCTTGTGTCCACAGTACCACACATATACTAAATGAGCTCATACAGACAGGCATGTTTACGTCCCTTACTGAATGTTCGCTAGGTGCATATTCGGCTTACAACCCAAATGCATTTGATATAAATAACTTGAGATGAAGCTTGCACACTCAAATATACCACCTCCTGGCCAGTCTCTCTTGGTTCCCAAAATGCCTAAGACCAGCCTGGCTTTGGGGCGCAAGCATTCATAGATGCAAATATTCATATTTTTATGTAGCAATTAATGCCAATGGCAACCATATTACAAAGCTCCCATTTTTGGAAGGAAAGGGATCTTGAACACTTAAATATAGTGTGATTTATCCAGGATCAGGAAATAATGTAGTTTATTTATAATCTGTGTCTTCTGATGCCACTGTCGGCTATTTAATGGTTAGACCCCATTTCATTTGCAGGTTTTACTCAGTCCCCTGTCAAGGTATGCCATTTAACCTCTCCTACAGTCAATCCATGATGGCTTGAAAATGCAATGGGCTATAAAGTCACACGGAAGGCAGCCTGGATTAGCCTGGATTCTTATGCACTGAAGAGGGCTGCAATTCGGCATCTCTTTGAAAGGCGGACATCAGCTTTTCTTCTGCTGTATTTCAGGTCTTGCTAAAAGGATTCAGCAGGGGCCGGTGTTCTCCTTGTCCCTCAAAGGCATTCAATAACCTACCTAGCCAGCCATCCCAGAATCAGAGAGATGGGTCTTTTATATACTCTTGCGCTGGTCTCATCTTTCCACCAAGGCTCAGCTTCTCCAACAGCTGGGTGTAGGCCGTCGTTCAACTATGTCCTACACCTACGGACATTCTTGTCTGCCTGCCAATACCCAGTTAGCACTAGGGCCGCCAGATGAGGGTCTATAGCAAATATACAAAGAAACTTAGATCTTCCCAACTTAACCCACATTCTGATCTGGTCGCAAACATTCATCGAAGCTTGACTTCAAAACATATGCAGTTGAGGCTGTCGCAGTCAGGGGGCTGGTAGGCACAGGCACAGTCGCAGAGCGGGCAGAACTGGCATCCGGCACAACTCTCACAGTCACAGCCCTGGAATCAGATGGACAAAAAAGTGAGGGAAGTAAAAAACAAGCATAAAGGTAAATGAGAGAAAGAGAGATCGAGAGAGAGAGAGAGAAAGTAATGTAAATGGTTAGAAAGGGAAATGGGGGGGGGGAAGCGGAGAGTGTGGAATACGAATCACCATGTACCTATTTGAGAGCCTAATGTAGTAGACTCTTCTATCCGAGTTGTTGTAAAGGAAATATTAATCTCTCTTGTTGCCTCTTCACTCACAGTACAAATAAATTTTTCTAAGAGCTATTCAAATCAATGTTTAAACTAATAGAAGAAGTTAGAGACATTTCTTCAGCATTGGAAGTTAGAGGTTTTAGAGAGTGTCAGGGAAAGATCTGCAGTTTAGGCACAATTAGCTATTTGCCTCTGTTGAAAACAAGGGACAAAAGATATTCAACAACCGGTGAACAAAATTAATAAGAAGGAGTTTGTTAATCAAAATGTGATCCATCAACCAATAGCTGCAAATACTTTTTCATTGTTAAAATGAACATCATCTACTACAGGGAAGTCGTACAAAAATACTGAAACTAAGTCCTTCCTGTGAAAATATAGTTTGCATGTTGGTTTTGCTCAAAATAGTACGAGAAGGATGTTCTGGAGTAGCTTAAGATGCACCAGGATATAATCGCCGAAGCCGGGTACAGGAGAGCAGATGCGGTACCGTTACTCATGTTTCCGATAACAGTAGCTTGAGAGTCTTAGTCTTGACCCTCTTCACAATCAATGAAAACTGCCTGCTCTGGGGCTTCCCATTGTGTCACTCCACGCAAGACGCAACAACCATACATGGCTCACCAACGATCCCCACCAGTTCCTGCATTTTGTTTTCACTGACATGCAGGGCTCCAGCAGGGCTTGTGATCTGCAGAGATGGCTGTTTAGATAGTTAGGGAAGGAGAGCAAGCACCAAATGAGCCAAAATCAACACGAAGGTCTTCTTCCCTGCTTTTACATCTATAAAATGGATGGTTTATTTATTCATTTTACTGAAAATTGGATCTTGGTTCTGTTTTATGTGCATTTGTAAAAAACACAATCACCTGCAAGGGTATGGCGCTGGGCGGGGGTGTGTATACTTAGCCCTGCCTATGGCAGGTTAGATAATTGAAAAGCCAAGTCTTCAGCTTCTTGCAGAAATCGAGAAGAAAGGAGGAGGCTCTGATGTGGCTTGAGAGGCTGTTCCACACTTTAGGAGTGAGATAACCTGGTTCCAGGTATAATATGGCAGAAAACAAGTTACTTACCTGTAACTTCAGTTCTGCAGTTTTGGTATCTTACATAGATTCTCATACTTGAATCATCCCCGTTGTCGAAGTGAGAGTTCCACGGTACACTAACATGGCAGTATATATCATTCATTACCATAGGCCCTAATGGCAATGAACGGTCTCTTTGATAACATATCCATGTACTTAAAAAAAAAAAAAACGCCCAAACGACTTATGACTAATCAGGTGATAGCACCCTCTAGAACACTCCGAAGAGAGGCTGATTCCCTCAGATGTTTGAGGACAAGTAGGAATTTTATCCCTAGTTATAAGAGGAGCCTCTCAGGGGAGGAGGGTGGGTCGCCTGTGAATCTATGAAAGATACCAATACAGAGGGAACTGAAATTAGAGGTAAGTAACTAATTTTCTTCTACAGTATTGGATCTTTCATAGATTCACATGCTTGAATCAGAATAGCAAGGAGTAACTATAACCAGTAAAAACTTTTTGTCCCATAAATATATATGTGTGGATGGTGGGTTATAAGATTAAATGTATATTGTTAAATAAACCTTCATATGTATATAAATAAAAAAAAAAAGGAAAATGTTACTTACCCAGTAGACATCTGTCCGTGGCATGTAGTGCTGCAGATTCACATGCTTTGCATAAGTGCGCCATCTCTCTACGGAGTGTTATAAGTTCTTTTTCTTCAAAGAAATTTTTTCGAGCCACGAGATCGAGTGACTCCTCCTCTAGGTGATAGTGCGCATGTGCATCGAGTCCTTTGTTAGATCGTTTTCCCGCAGGAAAGTGAAGTAAAGAGTGTAGAAATGTATATGTACATATATATATATACATATATATATGTACACACATGTATATAGATATATAGTGAGAAAAGAAAAAGAAGATGTCCATGCAGTGTGTATACATATTTATAAAAAGAATATACTACAACGGCTACAGACCTCCGGGGAGGAGGGAGGGTGCATGTGAATCTGCAGCACTACATGCCTCAAACAGATGTCTACTGGGTAAGTAACATTTTCTGTTGGATGGAATGTGTAGCTGCAGATACAAATGCTTTGCATAGAATGAAAAGCAGTCCCCTCCCAAAATAAGCAGTGGCTAGCCTGTTTGAGTTGGAGTAGTCTGAAATATTGTTTTAAGCACTGCTTGTCCAACATTTGCTTGTAGGCGAGATAAAACATCCACAGAGTAGCGTTTAGTAAATGTGTGTGGTGTGGACCATTTGGATGCTTTTCATATATCTGCCACTGATATATTTCCTAAGAATGCCATTGAAGCTCCTTTCTTTCTAGTAGAATGTGCTTTAGGAGTTACTAATAACTGTCTCTTAGCCTTAAGATACCAAGTTTGAATACACTTTACTATCCCTCTGACTAATCCTTGTTTTGAAATTGGATTACCCTTATGAGGTTGTTGAGAGGCCACAAAAAGTTGTTTAGATTTCATGAAATCTTTTCTTCTACCTACATAATACTTGAGAGCTCCTTTAACATCAAGGGTGTGAAGAGCTCTTTCAGGAACTGAATCTGGCTAAAGAAAGAAGACTGTCAATTCCTCTGACTAATTGATGTGAAATGGTGAAACTATTTTAGGTAGAAATTTTGGGTTTGTCCTAAGTACGATTTTATTTTTGTGAATTTGGAAGAAAGGTTCTTCTAAAGTGAATGCCTGAATTTCACTAACTCTTCTTAAGGAAGCAAATGCTACTAGGAAAGCAACCTTCCATGACAGAAATTGGAGAGTGCATGGGTTCAAATGGTGGACCCATAATGCTGGTGAGCATGATATTAAGATTCCAGACAGGAGCTGGTGGAGCTCTAGGTGAAATAATTCTTCTAAGGCCTTCCATAAAAGCTTTTATAAGAGGAATCCTAAACAGAGAAGTGTGCTGTCTGTTTTGGAGGTACCCAGCTATTGCTGTTAAATGGATTTTAATAGATGAGCATGCAAGATATTTGCTTTTTGTAAATGATGCAAATAACAGATAATACCCTGTACTGATGCTTTAAGTGGATTAATGTTTTTGGGTTGACAGTAATATACAAAATGTTTTAATTTACTGCATAACACTGGTTGTAGGCTTGAGTGCATCCTTTAGAATATTCATACATTCTGTTGGAAGCTGTAGATATCCAAAATCTATGACCTCCGTTGCCAAATTGGCAGGTTGAGCATACTGGGATTGGGATGCCAGAATTGACCTTTGTTCTGAGTCAATAGGTCTGGTCTGTTTGGAAGCTTGTGATGTGGTACTACAGACAGATCCAACAGTATTGTGTACCAGTGTTGCCGTGCCCATGTGGGAGCTATGAGTATCATAGTGAGGGAGGTGTGACGTATTTTGTTAACCAGCAATTGAGTTAGTGGGAGAGGGGGGAAAGCGTAAGCAAATATCCCTGACCAATTGATCCATAGAACATTGCCCTTAGATTGAGGGTGTGGGTACCTGGATGCGAAGTTTGGGCATTTTGCATTTTCGCTTGTGACAAAGAGGTCTATGTCTGGGGTTCCCCACATTTGGAAGTATTGTTGAATAACCTGTGGGTGAATCTCCCATTCGTGTATTTGTTGCTTTGTCCTCCTTAAGAGGTCCGCTAGTTGGTTGTGTATCCCTGGGATATACTCTGCTAGTAGTTAAATGTGATCGTGAATTGCCCATTTCCAAACTGTCTATGCTAGAAGGGACAATTGAGAAGAGTGAGCCCCCCCCACTCCCCCACAGTTTATGCAGATAATACATTGTGGCCATGTTGTTTGTCCTTATTAACACTGTTTTGTATGTAATCTCAGGTTGGAAAGCTTTGAGTGCTAGGAACACTGCTAGCAATTCCAAATGGTTTATGTGATATGTTCGATGAATTGAGTCCTTTTCCCCTTATATGGTAAGGTTGTTGAGATGGGCTCCCCAACCTATCATTGCTGCATCTGTGGTGATTATGGTTTGTGGCACAGGGTCCTGAAATGGCCTCCCTTTTAATAAGTTGGTGTGATCCCACCATTGCAGAGAGTGGTAAGTCTGGCGGTCCAACAACACTAGATCATGAAGTTGGCCCTGTGCTTGAGACCATTGTTGCGAGGGACACTGTTGTAGCGGTCTCATGTTTAGACGTGCATTGGGTACTATTGCAATGCATGATGCCATCATTCCCAAGAGATCCATGAGGAACCTTACTGTGTAAGTGTGATTGTATTGTAGTTGAGATATGAGATTGTGGAAAGCTTTAATTCTCAGTGGGTTTGGGTATGCTAATGCTGACTGAGTGTTCAGAATTGCTCCCAGATATGCTTGTATTTGTGCTGGCTGCAGATGAGATTTTTTGGTAATTGATTGTGAATCCTAGGTTGTGTAAGATGTCCACTGTGTACTGTGTGTGCTGTTGACAAGTTTGAATGGTGCTGGTTTTTATGAGCCAGTCGTCCAGATTGGGAAATATATGTATATGTTGCCTTCTGAGATATGTTGCGACCACTGCAAGGCATTTGGTGAATACCCTTGGT
This sequence comes from Pleurodeles waltl, assembly GCF_031143425.1. Taxonomy (NCBI): domain Eukaryota; kingdom Metazoa; phylum Chordata; class Amphibia; order Caudata; family Salamandridae; genus Pleurodeles; species Pleurodeles waltl. The sequence goes on from NC_090446.1 coordinate 471,385,466, forward strand.
GCTGTTGCTACTCCATAAAATAGAACTTTGAACTGGTAGTGTTTCCCTGCTATCACAAATCTTAAAAATTTGTGATGTGCTGGATTTATGGGAATGTGGAAGTAACCATCTTTTAAGTCTAATGCTGTCATGTAGTCTTGTTTCCGTAGCAGGGGAATGATGTCCTGTAGAGTGACCATGTGGAAATGCTCTGACAGAATGTACTGATTGAGGGGGTCTTAGATCCAAGATTGGTCTGAGTGTACCATCCTTCTTTGGTATGAGGAAGTATAGGGAATTTACTCCTGACCCTTGCTGGGATATAGGTACCATCTTTATGGCACCTTTGGGTAGAAGTGATTGTACTTCTTGTTTTAATAAATGTAGATGTTCCAGAGAAAGTCTGTGCGAGCGAGGGGGAATGTGTGGTGGAGTAGAGATAGGTTCTAGGTAATATCATGTTGGATAATTGATAGCATCCGTTGATCTGTAGTAATGTTGTGCCATTGTTGGTAGAAATTATCTAGTCTTCTCCGAAGATGTCGGGCGTTTGTTCCGATGACTTGGACGCCATCTCCAACCGACGTGCTCTTCGAGCCGTAAAAGTTTTCTTCGAACGGAAGGATCGACAGGCTTCACAGCTTTCTTCTTTGTGATCCGGAGAAAGAGAGATTGGACACAGAGTGCTGATCTGTGTATGGAAACTTGGCTTAACACCGAGGGCAAAAGTGAAATGGAGTCAGTTCCATCAGCCTGACATTGTTCGACAACCACAAGTCGAAGTAGGCCCAGGAAGGGTGCGGTCGCCCAAAAAGGGCATTTAATTGACCTCAACAATTACAATTGGATCAAATGTAAGTTAGACAATGCGATCAAGAACTATATCGACGTTTATAGAAAAGAGAAAAGTTCAGACAGTACCGAACCGAGACGAAACGTCCGAACCCAACAGCAGAAAGAAAACAAGCTAACAAAGGACTTGATGCCCATGTGCACCATCATCGTGGCTCGAAAAACCTTCTTCGAAGAAAAACAACTTATAACACTCCGAGCCCAACACTAGATGGTGGCCCTTATGCAAAGCATGTGTATCTGCAGCTACACATGCCATCGAACACACATATATATCACTTAAAAAAACAAAAGGTTACAGGGACGTTATAGTTAGGCTCATATTTTAAACATACAAAACCATAGAAATTCACCAATTATAGATAGAGTTACCTTAAGTAACTATAACTCATGCCCTAAGATAACTATATCTCGCACCCCTGGCATCCACAGTTTTTTCATCAAAAATGTTACTGCAAATATTACATTGATATCATCAATGATGTTATCAAAGATGTTATGTGTGGTGTAATTTATGGGGTCATTAGCACTGCATGGCGAGGGCACGAGTTATAATTACTTGAGATAACTAACTATAACTGGTGGATTTCTATGGTTTTGAATGTTTAAAATGTGAGCCTAACTATAATGCCCCTGTAACCTTTGTTGGTTTAAGTGAATTTCTATGTTTTTTTAAACTGTATTTCCTAACTAATAAGTCCCTGTAACCTTTGTTTTTTCAGTGAATTTCAAAGGTTTTTTAAACGTATAGTGATTTTCTCCAGCCAAGCCCTAAGGCCAACCCCCTATAAGCACCCGACCTTGCACCGTGCACGGCCTTCATCCGTGAGCAGGGGAGGTTGTTGGCAAGACCTGGCCTACAACCAGACCCTGCGGCCAACCCCCCTAACCACCCAACCCCATGCGGTGCACAGCCCTTTGGCCCTTTGTAAGCAAAGACCTGGCATTTGCTGTTTTCTTATGTTGCGAACAGACTGAGGGCTGTTTTGCCTCATAGAGAGAATATTCGCTCCAGTGTGGACTGATCCAGTTCCCAATCGTGGTAAGACTTTGTTGCTCAGCTCAAGTATGTTTGGCACGAATAGTGATGCCATGCTTCATTGTCCAATTCCATATTCTCTGTGCTTCCATGGACAGGGGTAACGATCTTGTGCCTCCCTGCTTGTTGATATAGTACATGCTGGTGGTATTGTCTGTACATATCAGAACTGAAGCATTTTCTATTCTCGGCAGGAAAGCCTGGAGGCTGATGTGCATGGTCTTCTGAGCTGGGACCACTTCCCCTGGATTTGCAACTCTTGCAGATGTCCTCCCTATTTGCCTAGGTAAGAATCCGTGGAAATTACATAGTCAGGAACCTTGGGTAGGAATGAGAGACTTTTGTCCAGATGGTGTGGTAGAGACCACCAGCTTAGAGCCAAAGTGACTGTGATTAGATAATCGAAGGATCCGTTTACTTGCAACCACGGCTTGACGAGCTCCTCATGCAAAGGCCTCATCTTCAAGCGAGGTAATGATATGAGATCTATGGAGGAGGACATCATCCCTAGGAGCGACTTTACAAATACACTGAAACTGATTTTCTTGTTTGTAGTTTCAGGCTAAACACTGCCGTTTTTGTTGTCTTTCCTGCGAAAAGAAAGCTTTGTTCTGTATGGTGCCCAATGTTGCTCCTAGGAATACTATACTATATGTGTTTATGGCACAGTGGAGGATTTGAGAAGGTTGATTGTTAGTCCAAAGTTGTTGAAAAACTTCAGGCAAGCTGAATCAGTTTCTATCGCTTGACTGGGTGACGGTGCCTTGATCAGCCAATCATCAAGGTATGGGAATACCTAATGTCCAGAACTTCTCAGTGCAGCCACCACAGGAGCTAGGCATTTTATGAAGATTTGTGGTGCTGACTTGAGACCAAAGGGAAGAACCTTGAACTGGTAATGAGTACCAGTTACTGTAAATCTCAAGAATTTTCCATTTTTGTGATATATAGGGCTGTGGAAATATGCATCTTGAAAATCTAGAGTTGTCATGTGGTCCCCATGATTTAGGAGTCTCAGGATGTCTGAAAGAGTGATCATACGGAAGGACTGTTTTCGCAGGAACTTGTTCAACTTCCGTAGGTCTAGGATGGGTTGTCATTCCCCCGATTTCTTTTGGATTAGACAAAAACGGTAAGAGAAACCCATTCCCTTCTGGGATGGAGGAACTCTTTCTATCGCTCCCTTCTTTAAAATGATGCGGGCTGCTTGTTGAAGTAAGTAAAGATGAGGTGGGTGCGCTCCCTTTGGGGAAGTTGTAGGTGGTCACTGAATGAATTCCAGGGTGTGACCTTGGGAGACAAGGTCTCATACCCACTTGTCTGTTATTTTCAGCCAATAATGAATGTCGTTTGAAATATTTGCACCCACTGGTAGTGAAGGACCAGGAGTAGCCAACACTTGATACAGGTCACTGCTTTCTGTTGGACTCTTTCCCTTAAAAGACATGTTTTCTGCAAGGCCCTTGTTTGTTGTAGGTTGCTGTAGGCAGTGGTCTATAGCAGTGGTTCCCAACCTCTTGACTTCTGTGGACCTCCACTTTATCATTACTGGGACCAGGGGTCCCCCACTGAATCACTATTGGAATCAGTGGACCGTCCACGGAGTCATTACTGAAAGCTGGAGACCTAATCTGTTAATATCATTGAATTTTCTGAGCAGATAGGGACCCCTTGAGGAGGCTTTGCGGATCCCCAGGGTGTAGAGGACTGCTGTTGAAAATACGGTCTGTATTGTTGGTGATATGGTTGTTGAAATCGCTGATAAGTACTTCGATACGAGGAGAGGCCTCTCCCATGAACTCCCCTGAAGGACATTTTGCTGCACTGTAAAGTACCCAGCGACCTTGCTGTCTCCATGTCAGCTTTTATTGACTGCAGTGCCTATATGTTTCCCAAAAAGTGCTTCTCCATCTAAGGCCTTGTCTAATATTTTGTTTGGACTTCCGGAAGTGGATTTTAACCACCCTTGGCATCTCAGGACTGTGGCACCTGCCCTTTGACGGAACCCTGTAGACGCAATGTCCACTCCGCAGTCAGTTATTTCCGAAGATGTTCTCATGCACTCTTGCAGTAATTTCTTGGCTTCCGTTCTTCTGTCCTCAGGTACCAGTTCAATCAGAGCTACAATATCCAACCTTATCTGTTGGTTGTATTGGGCTAAGATGGCCAGATCATTACCCCCCCAGGACCGTAACTGCAGACATTGAAGATAAACTTTTGTCTATATTGTCTAGGCGTCTCCCTTCACGATCAGGACGAGCCAAAACGGTTGCAGAAGGAGTTTTGAAGCAGCATTGTGCTGCTTGTGTAATAACCAAGCCTGCCTTCGGAAGGCCCACTAAACAGGCTGGTGAATCTTCAGGGGGCTTTATATTCCTTGTTTTTCTGAAGCAAGACAGCCAGCACTGTTGCTGGGTTCTGCATCATTTTAACTCCTTCCTGCCTGATGTAATTAATGATTGGGATAGCATGCACTGGTTTTCTTGCTGGCTCTTTAAAATCATACAGAAAAACAGTCAGACTGTCATTGGAAGCTGAAATCTATTAGCAGATCTCTCCATCTGAGTATGAAAACCTCCTACATCATTCAAAAAAGAATCTACTGAGTGGAGATGGTGTGGGAAGTAGGTATTCATTCCATTCTTGGTGCGAGCGGTTGTCAGGGATTGCTCCTTCTTGTTTTATGCTAGTTGACAAAGGAACCTCCCAAGAGGGAGCAGCAATGGTGGATGCTGGAATCATCCTTGGCCTCATTGGTGGATGAATATGTTCTAGAGTTTTAAGAGGAGCAATAAAATGTTCTGTAGTGGCTGGTCTAGCCGGTACAGGAAATCATGTTTGACAATTCTTTAGCAGGCCTTGTAGGTCCTGCAATAAAAATAGATCTTGGCACTTCACTCTTCATTCAGAGGGACTATGTGCTGCTCCAAATGGTCCCTCATTGGCGGAATCATCTATATCCAGCAGATGACTTGGACGATATGGAGACACCTTACTGGGAGAGAAGTGCTCCGGACGAATAAACTTTTTTGAAATTGTTATGATCCTCAACTGTGTTGTCATCGAGTTTTTCAGGGTCGTCAGTGGCGGTAATGTCTTCATCAACAAATCCGTTGTCCACAGTGGGGGTCGTCATCCACTGGGCCGTCATCGACTGTAACTTCTGTGGCGTCATTGGTGTTTTCATCAACAAGATCCCGGAAGACGGAATAGATGTTAAGGCAAAGGTGGACGGCGTTGTTGTTGTAGTCGTTGATGCCCTAGTTGGCGTTAAGGTAGAACCTGCTCTCATCGCCGGTGTTGTCGACGATGCAGTCATCATCGGGAGCTTAAAAGTATATTTCACCATCGATAACTGAAAAGGATTTTTAAGAGTGCATACCTCACCTCTATGGCGGAGCTGAAGGATAGGATCTACTGTGAGTGGAGTTTAACTTTTTGCTGGTGTGCCTTTAAAAGACACCCGAAGAGACTTTTTCCATTTTTAAAGGACTTTTTTGATGTTTCGAGATGTTCTTTGTCAGAAGACCTCTCCCTTTTTGATGACTTCTTGTGGTCACAAAGGAGTTCGTGTCCTCATTTGAGCTGACAGTTATTGAGGTTTTTGACCTCAATAGCCACAGGAAGTCACCTTTCTGATCTTTTAATGTTTTAGATGAAAAGGTGCAACAAATATTACAGTCTTTCACCCTATGTAGAGGGTATAGACAGTATATACAGTCCTTGTGTGAATCAACATGCGGTCTCTTCTTTCCACATGAATCAGAGTGTCAATAACCCTTTTTTAGGTGTTTCAGCCATATCAGAGAGGTAAGAGAGATTACAATACCAGTAAGTTGAGGAAAAACCGAGCAGGGCTCAGGGAGACTCCCTTCACACGACGTGCAGTAGAAAATCTGAGCCAATCACCCTCTCTTGGGCGTGTTCTAGAGGGTGCTGTCACATGATTGGTCATAGGTCAAATTTGTTCCTTTTTTTTTTTAAATAGGTCATGGATATGTTATTAAAGAGACTGTTCATTGCCATTAGGGCCTATGGTAATGATATATACTGCTGTGGTAATGTACTGTGGGACTCCCATGTCAGCGACCAGGATGATTCATGCATGTGAATCTATGAGAGATCCTATACTAGAGAATGAAGGTAAAAAAAAAAAAGTGTAAACTCAGACACAACTGAGAGCTTTCTTAGCGCAAGAAAACTCAGATTCAGACACAGTTCTACAGGGACATTTTTCCACAACTTGGGCATATGCCAGAGAAGACCTCAAATAAATAAGCTGTGAAGAAATTTCTTGTCATAAATGGTTTCTTTTGGCAAAGATGGCACTAACCAATAATGCATGCAAACAGAAGGACACACAGATATTTTATAACCTTATAAAATCTAGGATGGGAAGATGTCTTTGTAAATGCATCAATGCTGGAGTCATTTTGGTGGCGAAAAGGAAGACCACACAGAGAAGCCTGAACATCTCTATTGTCAAGCAATGTTTGTAATAAAAGAAACAATACGCCTTGCACAAATGATCTTAGATGCAGTTGCTTGAGAAGACAACTGTCAGGTACAAAAAGATGACAGAGGAAGTTTAGGGGAATCAATTCCTTTCTCTGGCCCAGTCAAATAGAAAGGTGTCTTGTTGCTACCAAAGACTTGTAGCATGCTCCGTTTGTTACCAAAATCCCTTCTCCAGCTTTCCTAATCTACTTTTGCCTTTGAATCTACTTCATCTTGAGTTGGGTATCAACAGTATTAATCAACCAGACGTTTTCCTCCTTTGGTTGCAATGGGTAAAGATTTGGTACTATGTGCATCAGAACTTCTATATGAACACCTGGATAAATCAACTCAAAAGTTTGTAACTTGTCCGTGATTGTATGAGGAAATTGCTCTCGAGCATTTAGGTTAGAACCAGAGGTAAAATAGTTTAAAACAATCTTTAAACAGGGCATGTTCTCGGGCATAGGTTAAGAAAGCCAACCTGGCACAAGTCTAAAACCTTTTTATGTTTGATTGTAGCTAGGCGTGATCTCACTAGGTAGGATAAACAACTGGAAGGAAACCCACCTCTCCTTTTGTATCTGCTTTTAGGATGATAAATATTTAAAGTCAGTGACTTATTCGAGCCCAATTCAATTAGATACTGGAACTTTAGGAATTGTTTCAAAATTTAAAAAGTACGAGAGTTGTACAATAACGGAAGTATTGGGATGGGGATGCACCTGGGTGGTAGTACAAGAGTGCACTCCTTCCCTGAGTGGACCCAGCTGTAGTGTATCTGGTATCCTGAAATTCTTTTATTTTTTTGGGAGGGGGGAGGAGAGAGAAGGGAGAGAGAAAGAGAAAGAAAGAGAAAAAGAAAGAGAAAGAAAGAAAAAGAGAGAAAGAAAGCGAGAGAGAAAGACAGGGAAAGAGAGAGAGAGATAGGGAAAGAGAGAGAGAGAGAGAGAGAGAGAGAGAAAGAGAGAAAGAGAGAAAGACAGAAAGACAGGGAAAGAGAGAGAAAGAGAGAAAGACAGGGAAAGAGCGAGAGAGAAAGAGAGAAAGAGCGAGAGAGAGAGAGACAGGGAAAGAGCGAGAGAGCGAGAGAGAGAGAGAGAGAGAGAGATTGATTGTTTCCCCCCCAAAACTAGACCTTGTAACTGACCATGAGAGCCAGGGCCTGGCTCTGAGGTCTGGAGGTTCGTACCAAGGAACATGAGACTAGGACATACACATTAAATGGTGACCTTCGTTCGTAAAGACCTATAGATCATGCCTTGTTCAGCACAGCAATTTGGATGATGGTGGGCATCAGCATGTAGAATGGTCCGTTTTGTTGTGTGGTGGGAGTAAGCAGGAACTGCCCCCTTTATCTCCACCCAGAGTACTACCCCAGAAGGCTGAAGACAGTTAGGTGCATAGTCTTCCCCCTTATGCTTAGGTTTAGGCGCTCCAGTGCTGAGGCAGCATCGTCACTATTTGCTGTGAGAGCCATTCAAGAAGGCTGTTTCTGCTGCTGCTGTTCCAGAACCCTTACCATGGAATCAACATTTCCCGTCTTGAAAATGACTGTAAAACTGGAACCCAAACTATTCCAATTGGTTCCACTTCCTTCATGACCAAGGAAATGACTGCTCTGCAGAGTGCTTGAGAACTATTAAATGCCTAGCTGATGTCCTTGACAGCCTGCATCCCACAGGTGAAGGAACATCGCCTGAAGTCTGCTCCATTTTGCTGTAAGAGCTGTGGGTCTTTCTTGTGAATGGGAACCTACCAGACCTGCTAAGAGAGTGGATCTCCCAAGGAGGAAAAGCCCAGTCATTTTGGCCACGGTGTGGGGCAGCCTAGAAGAGTAGCCTGAATTAAAGGAGCGTAACTAACAATGGCAGGAGTCTAAAAGTGGGCCTAATGGCATCCCTGGGCATATCATTACAAAGCTTCTTATGCCTACACAGTGGAAAGCCTGATCATCAGCACAACTGTGATATTGCAGCCCACTAGCAGGAGTGGAATAACTCATGCAAACACTGCATTGAGCTAACACCACAGACTGAGAACCTCACCCCCCACCACCCTTACCCCCCTCCCCATCTCTTCTCCCCTCTACCTGTCCCCCCTCCCTCCGCTTTCCCGCCGCCACCACCTGCACGCCCCGCCCCCCAGCTCCCATTCGTCGCCCCACTCCCCCCCACCCCCAGCTGACCCCTCCCCCCCTCCTCCCTCTTATGGCGGCCGCTGCGCGACTGCACAGCGGGCGCGCCGCTGGCGTGCCGAGGGCGCGCCAAAGGCAAGCCTGTCTGCGCCCGTCCGCGGCCAGCGCCACGACCCCTGGTCCTCAGCACTCCCAAACCCCGCTGCTCCACTACGACCCCACCACCCTCCACGCCCTCAACCCAGGGCGCTCCAGCACCTGCTTCCATGCTAACCCGAAACGTACCCATGGACCTTTCGCATGTCACACCTGCAAACGTATCTTCCACCACGAAACTACCACGACCACCAGCCCACGCGCCATCAACCACCTCAAATGCATCCTGGTCAACGCTCGATCCGTCCACAAGCACGCCGTTGAACTCTGGGACCTCCTGGATTCCACAGCATCGGACGTCGCCTTCATCACGGACACCTGGATGAACGCCGCTTCGGCCCCAGACATCGCCATAGCCATCCCCGAAGGCTACAAGATTTCCAGGAAAGAAAGCACCAACCAAGTAGGAGGAGGAATCGCCATCGTCTTCAAAGACTCCATCAGCGTCACCACCTCCACCGAAGACACCCCCCTCGCCGCAGAGCACCTGCACTTCCAGATCCGCACCGACCCCAGGACCACCCTCAGAGGATCACTCATCTACCGCCCCCCCCGGACCGCGCGCCCGTTTCAGCAACTCCATCACCGACTTCATCTCCTCGCACGCCCTCGCCTCGCCAGACTACATCCTCCTCGGCGACCTCAACTTCCATCTAGAACAGAACAACGACCCCAACACCACCGCCCTGCTCGACAACCTCGCCAACCTCGGCCTCAAGCAACTGGTGAACACCCCCACCCACATCGCCAGACACACGCTTGACCCCATCTTCTCCGCCAGCAAACACGTTTCCTTCAGCCACGCCTCCGCTCTACACTGGACCGACCACAGCTGTGTCCACTTCACCTTCCGACGCGAGACCCGCCACCTCCGCACTCAACCCATCCCTCGTCGACAGTGGAACAAAATCCCCGAAGAACAGCTCTTCTCCACGCTCATCGACAACCAACCTACCTTCACCACTGACCCCAATGACGCAGCCCTCAGCCTCACGAACTGGATCACCAACTGCGCAGACAACCTTGCTCCCCTCAGACGCCCTCCAAGACAGGCCAACACCAAAAAACCTCTCTGGTTCTCTGACACCCTTAAGGAATCAAAGAAAACCTGTCGCGCCCTCGAGAAAGCCTGGCGTAAGGACCACACCGCTGACAACATGACCGCCCTCAAGAACGCTACCCGCGAACACCACCACCTGATCCGCGCAGCCAAAAGGAATTTCTTCACTGATAGACTGGACAAAAACAGCCACAACAGCAGAGAACTCTTCAGCATCGTAAAAGAGTTCTCCAACCCCAACGCCATCACGCCCTCACAAGACCTGTGCAACTCCCTCGCCACCTTCTTCCATCGTAAGATTACCGACCTCCACGACAGCTTCGGACACCAGACCCAGCCGATCAACACTGAACCCACACCCCCAGCCATCAACCTCAACGCCTGGACCCACATCAACACTGAAGAGACCAAAACCACCATGAACTCAATCCACTCCGGCGCCCCCTCGGACCCCTGCCCACACTTCATCTTCAATAAAGCCGACGACATCATCGCCCCGCACCTCCAGACCATCATCAACTCCTCTTTTTCATCTGCTACCTTCCCCGAAAGCTGGAAACACGCCGAAGTCAACGCCCTACTAAAGAAACCTACGGCTGACCCAAGCGACCTGAAGAACTTCCGCCCCATCTCGCTCCTCCCCTTCCCTGCCAAAGTCATAGAGAAGACCGTCAACAAACAGCTTACCAACTTCCTTGAAGACAACAACCTTCTCGACCCCTCACAATCCGGATTCCGAGCCAACCACAGCACTGAAACCGCCCTCATCTCAGTCACAGACGACATCAGAACCCTGATGGACAATGGTGAAACAGTCGCCCTCATCCTCCTCGACCTCTCGGCTGCCTTCGACACCGTCTGTCACCGCACCCTAATAACCCGCCTCCGCTCCACCGGGATCCAAGGCCAGGCCCTGGACTGGATCGCCTCCTTCCTCTCCAACCGCTCTCAAAGAGTCTACCTCCCTCCTTTTCGCTCAGACCCCACCGAGATCATCTGCGGCGTCCCTCAAGGCTCATCGCTCAGCCCGACACTCTTCAATGTCTACATAAGCCCCCTCGCCGACATCGTACGCAAGCACAGCATCATCATCACCTCCTACGCCGACGACACTCAACTTATATTCTCCCTCACCAAGGACTCCGCCAGCGCAAAGACCAACCTGCAAGATGGTATGAAGGACGTCGCAGACTGGATGAGGCTCAGCCGCCTGAAACTGAACTCAGACAAAACGGAAGTCCTCATCTTTGGCAACACCCCGACCGCATGGGACGACTCCTGATGGCCCACGGCCCTTGGCACCGCACCGACCCCCTCAGACCACGCCCGCAACCTTGGCTTCATCTTGGACCCTCTTCTCACCATGACCAAACAAGTCAACGCCGTGTCCTCCTCCTGCTTCCTCACCCTCCGCATGCTCCGCAAGATCTTCCGCTGGATCCCCGCCGACACCAGAAAGACCGTGACCCATGCCCTCGTCACTAGCCGCCTAGATTACGGCAACACCCTTTATGCTGGGACCACCGCAAAACTCCAGAAATGTCTGCAACGTATTCAAAACGCCTCCGCCCGCCTCATCCTCGACATACCCCGCAACAGCCACATCTCCGCTCACCTGAGACACCTGCATTGGCTCACAATCAGCAAAAGGATCACCTTCCGACTTCTCACCCACGCACACAAAGCCCTCCACAACAAGGGACCAGAATACCTCATCCAACGCCTCAACTTCTACGCCCCCACCCTTCTCCTCCGTTCCACCAGCCTCGCTCTCGCCGCCGTGCTTCGCATCTGCCGCTCCACAGCGGGTGGGAGGTCCTTCTCCTACCTGGCGGCCAAGACTTGGAACACCCTCCCCACCAGCCTCAGGACCACCCAGGACCACTCCGTATTCCGGAGACTCCTCAAGACCTGGCTCTTCGAGCAGCAGTAACCCCCTTCCCCCTAGCGCCTTGAGACCCGCACGGGTGAGTAGCGCGCTTTATAAATGTTAATGATTTGATTTGATTTGATTTGATTTGACCGCCAACAGTGGGGAGGCTCCTCCTTTTTTTGGGCAGTGGAACATCCAGGTCTGTGCTGCTGCTTTGCCAGAGCTGCCTCAATTCTCAAACAACATTGGGAAAAGGAGGTGAAGCGCCTACCCATGCCACAGCTGTGAACCACGAGCAGGACCACTTTTATACTGCTGTTGTCTACAGTCCTTGCAAATCACACTGTTGTTGTCTGCATACCTTGCACTGAAGATTCACAAGCGCCCAATAATTCAAGTAAACCACAAAAGTGAACTAAATCATGGGCTGCCCCTTTATCACTAAAAGAATGTGTATTTGTTTCCTTTACATAGTGGAACCCTGAGATAACTTTTTAGTACTGGAATACGATCAAACTGACCTAGGGGGTTACAGAACCAGGAAGGCTGCTCGCCCACACCTAAGTGTGATTGCATCTGTGCCATAATATCACCTAGTCATATTCTGTGTAATTACAACCTTGTAACTCTCACATTAGAACCCTGTGCCTGACTGACCTTAACGTACTATTATGTTTTGATGAGTGATAAAAGTACATACAATAAAGAAAGGCCCTGGGCTTGGTAGCATTTATTGTCTTTCGCAAAACTGTATAAGTTCTGTGTTTCTAGTACACCTGCTTCCCCCCCCCCCCCACACACACAATTCTTCCCTAAGAAGAATTTGACTGCTCACTCTCACTAACCTGAGAGTCAAGTGTGAAAGGGTGTACTTGGAGCCAGAGCCTAAAATGGAAATATAAAAGGGCAGGTACACATTAACCCAGAGTACTTGTTTGGTACTGTGAAGTGCTGGTACTCTCCCATTAGACACTCTCCTATTAGAAGTATTACAACCCTCATGAGAAGCACTGGTACTCCCCTTTTCAAATTAAGGAAATGAAGGTACTCAGCATCTGGCAGTACCTGCCATTTAAAGCACTGCTTGATGTCCAGTTGCAGTCAGTGCCATTGTTGGTCAGGCAACAGAACATCAGTGGAAAAAAGTCCCAGCTGTAATGGTTGATGCCCAGAACCTCCTCCGCTTGCCCTTTTAACCTTGAATGGGTACTGCTGATGGAGAGGAGAAGCAAGATCACTGGAGGAACTCCTTGCAACTGCAAAACACAATCAGCCAGATTTCCTTAAAGGAACTTGTGATGGCTACGGAAGTGGTTGATTTTGGTGAAATTCAAAATCTATCACATGCTTCTCTTTGAAGTATATCTATAATTATTTTCTCCTTGCATAAAGACCAAATTATTCATAACACTGTTGTACCAGTGAGGTCCTTATTTATTTTTATTTATTGAAAAGCCAATTATTGCAAAGCCACGTATTTCCTCCTGAAACACAGAAAAATCTTTCCTCCACAGCATATGAGGGGGAAAAACTCAAATATATTTCCAGCTTGAAGACTGAACACTGTGTTTGCATACATGTTCCCAAGAGAACGCAGGAGTTAGAATAGGATATGTTACCCTGATTTGCTGATGTTCCCAAGTGCCAGCCTCTTTATCACGAACTGATGAAGGGAGTCACTGGGCTTTTCTATTTTTCCCGGGCTGTGGCAACTATTCCACATTTCTATAATTACGAAAGCTTTACCTCTGGCCATTTTTTCCTTTCCTTTCCTTCTCATATTTTAGAGATTGTAGTGTGTTTTCTGTTAAAGTTGACCCCATGCAGAACAAGGCTTTCACAGAACAACTGAGTGCTTGCTCTGAAGAGTACTGAGGGAGCAGTTTAGAAGTCAGAGGTTTAAGGAGCATTTTGCTCCTAATATTGGGCCGTATTACTGATCGAATTGAGGAGGACCCCTTCAAGATCAAGATCCGGGGTGGGTGTATCTGTGTCCACCTTTTCTTCGTCTTATAGTGGAGCGACACAGCTCCTTCACAGTAAGCCGTCTAACAGGTTCTGGTAGGAAACTAGAAGAAGCAGGATGGAAGCAGGGCTATAAAGCAGGCAAGGAGAGTCTGTCCTTTAGGTGCTCTGGTCGGAAAACTTTGAGATCATGACTGTCTTAGCCAATTTGGCTGAATAATCAGCAGCATTCCATATTTTGGAAACTTTGGGGAGGCTGAAGTGTTTTCTGTAGGTAGAACTGAGGTTAAAAAATACACAAAAGAAACTGAATAACTTTTGCTCATAGTAACAAGATAAATAATAAAACTTTCATATCTGAGAAATAGTGGTTATAAAACCTGGAGAACACCAGCTGAAATTAAGAGGTGGGGATAAGCTTGGGCAAGGAATCTGATCAATGAAATACAGACACTAGTCCAAAACCCGAATCCTATGGCAAAAATGTAGCAGTAGTTGATGTCTCTCCCTACAGCACAGTGTCAATGAGATATTAATATTGTACTAGAGGGGATCAAAAGCACTGAAAATATTTATCACCAACGACAGGAGGTGCAGAGATTTAGGAACAATCTCTACTAATAGTAAAGACAATGATATAAGGGTGGTTTTAGTACCCAAGTTCCAGGTTACTTGCACTGAAACCATTGCCGATTTGTACTTTTATTTCTGCATCTTATCATTCTTTAGCTTCGCGTGCTTTTTTAGGCACAACAACGATCCAGAACTAGCACCCATTGTACTTGGGAAACTGCGCTCTGTGCCCCTTTTGTGTCTCGCACCCGTGAATCAAGGACCATGATGGTCTAGGTTTTGGAAAAATCTGTGCAGCTGTGCGGCTCAGAGGTACATCTGTAGCTCGTCCATTAGTGTTGGTACTTGCAAAAGATACTAGTTCTCCAAAATAAGAGATTTGGGCAAAGGCCTAGCAATATGTTTGAGAAGTTTTGCTTTAGATGTGGGACATTTTGAAAAGTCACACAGCACAATACGATCCCAAAGTCATTCAACTCAGTTGTATTATTCAGAACATACCAAAATGTGTGTGTTTGAAGTTAGAAAGGGTCCAAGATCAGGGAACCTCTGACAGGCACTGTTGAATCATGTTGAGTAGGTGACTGCACATTACAAAATCCCTTTTAGTTAAAAAGAAGCAACGTCTGTCCCGCAACAAGAGTCCATAATCACAGCTAATACTGAATGAGGGTTGTACCTCAGTACCATATGTATTCCAGAGCCAAATGGACAGTCATTCACTGGATAAGACTTGATCAAGCATGAAACGCATGCTTTGTATGGGCTGTTCAATAATACAAAATGTAAAAAAAAAATAAAAAATAAAAAACAATTGCCGTTCTAAATCACAATCCTACAACAGCATGTAATGTAAACTGGTGCTCCATAAGTTAGAGCTGTGACTTTCCTGGGGTATGAAGTCACATAAATTCACTTTTGCAAGTCATCACAAGAAAAAAGTCTTAGAAGAATAAAACAAATGGATGTGAAATGTACAAATAAGATGATTTATCATAATAATGAAGGAATAATGAAAGAATAGGAAGTAATAGAAATAGCAATTTTATAGTCCAATGTGGAAGTAAGTAATGCATAAATGGCTCAAAATAGAAGATGGGCATTCTGCCTCAAGCAGAATGCGTGTTACGAGGATTCATGCAAAATCTGCCTTCAACATTTGTCAGCCTTAAAGTGGTAGTTGTGGTGAAAATATGCTCAAATGCAGTAGCGAAAAATATCCTTTGAGAGAACAAATGCGACTACATTTGAAAATCGCAAGAAAAAAAAAATTGTGATCGGACTGTTGCATGAAACATTGGTATGATATTCCTGTGACAGCTTATTCAGAGAAGACAAACCAGATATTCATAATTAGCTCTCTTCCACAACAACCTGGCCTCCAGGTGTAACTACATGCTACTAATCAATATTAGAACATTGGAATGCTGGAAGCTCCATTGAAAACAATGGAGTGCTGCGGGCTTTTACTGGCCGGTAAAAGCCCACAGCGCCAACATTCCAATGTTCGCTTTGTTCACAGCAACAGCTGTGAACAAAGCCTCACGGAGCCCGAGGGGATTTAAATCCCCTCGGGCTCCGTGAACATTTTTTTTTTTTTAATAGAACATTCTGCCCTGTGTGGCAGAATGATCTAATAGCCTTAGAACCCGCCGTAGCGGGCTCTACCGGCTATTAAAGTCCCTCTCCCTTGTTAAATGCCCTCGCTTTCGGCTCGGGCATTTAACGCGGGGAGCTGGCCTTTAATAGCCGGTAGAGCCCGCTACGGCGGGTTCTAAGGCTATATGGTGAACTCTCCTCTGAATCTTGACATGCACCGGTTTTTCCCTTATGACATCACAGAAGGTGATGACTCACTCTTTATCTGTACCTTGAGAGTGCACACCTTTCCAAACTTGGACCACAACATAATATGAACTCAACTTGGTGACTAGTAAGGTTTTTGATAATCTTTGATCCTTTGGCACATGCTATTACTTAGCTTTGTACTTTACCAAAACAGTCCATAGGAACAATATAGTTTAACAGATATGACAATTTTGAACTATCATCATAAATATTGAACAATGACAGTAATGTAACTACAATCTCTAATAACTACAAAAGCGTTTTTTTTTGTTTTTTTAAATCAAGACTATGTATGTTCTTAATTTAAGACATTATTTTATTACTTCATGTTGCAATTCGCTAAAGGCCTCATTATAAGTCTGACGGTCGTTCGCCACCGTGAGTCTGGCTGTCTGTCAGACCACATTATGACCACATCTGCAGCCATGGCAAGGCTGGTGGAATGAGGGCATTGGGGAGCCCCTTGGCATGGGCAGTGCAGGGGCCCCCATGCACAGCTCTGTTGCACATTCCACTGCCCGAATTACGGGCAGTGGAATGCACGACGCGTGCTGCTGCACCCGCTGCACCGCCACATTGGCACCAGCTCCATTAGGAGCCGGCCTCAATGTTAAAACCCTGTTCACCACACGTCCGGCTGGTGGCCCGCCGGCCATGCAGTGAGCTCCTTATAGGGCCGGCGGTGTTCAGGCCGCACAGGCAGCCTGAAGACGGTAAGAGTTTGACAGGAGGCCTCCGACGCCTGCCAAACTCATAATGAGGCCCTAAGTTTTATGTATAATTGATTACTCGCCATCTAAACTGGCATTCAACTGTGTATCAAAAGGCAATAATACCATGAATTTCACCAATATTAACACTTAGGCGGTCATTCCTACCTTGGCGGGCGGCGGTCGCCGCCCGCCTGGCGGGAACCGCCAGAAGACCGTACCGCGGTCAGAAGACAGCGGCGGTCATTCTGTCTTTCCCGCTGGGCTGGCGGGCGACCGCCAAAAGGCCGCCCGCCCGCCCAGCGGGAAAGCACCAGCAACGAGGAAGCCGGCTCCGAATGGAGCCGGCGGAGTTGCTGGTGTGCGACGGGTGCAGTTGCACCCGTCGCGATTTTCAGTGTCTGCCAAGCAGACACTGAAAATCAATGTGGGGCCCTGTTAGGGGGCCCCACGACACCCGTTCCCGCCAGCCAGGTTCTGGCAGTGAAAACCACCAGAACCAGGCTGGCGGGAAGGGGGTCGGAATCCCCATGGCGGCGCTGCTTGCAGCGCCGCCGTGTAGGATTCACAGGGGCAGCGGGAAGCCGGCTGGAAACCGCCGGCTTCCCTTTTCTGACCGCGGCGGTCAGAATAGCCCCAGAAGCACCGCCAGCCTGTTGGCGGTGCTTCCTCCGTCCCCTACCCTGGCGGTCTCGGACCGCCAGGGTAGGAATGACCCCCTTAGTTCCTTTCTAAGACTATATATGCCATTTGTTTTTGTCTCTGCTCAGAAGGCAAGTAATCCCTGATAAAATGTGGCTGTATTTATATTCTTCCCTGAAGCTCTATCTGTAAGGTAATAGACATTGGTATTAGTGCTGTGTGGACTTACCACCTCATGCACCACTACAATCACCATTTTGTTGTTTCAATTTTGAAATGTCTTTATAGTGAAGTTTGTTATCCCAACACATTTTCCAATGTTGCATTCGATCTCGTTGACATGAAAACACATATAGTGTTAAGACTAACATACACTGAAAGTGGATTTTATATGAGAGCTCCCATCAAATGCCGCCTCCTCCTCCTCCAATGGACTGCCTGTCCGCTAATTTTGTTCCATTCAAGAATCACTCTGCATGATTCTTCCACACTATTGGTATTTTTTCATTTATTATATATATATAAAAAAAAATAAAAAAAAATTAAAAAAAATAAAAAAACTTGCCTATACTCTACATTTTGCTTTTTATTTATTTCCTTTTACCAATATTTTTTCTTCCGATCTTGTGCAAGTGTGATAATATGAGAACTTAATACTATTATAAAGTCAGCTCTATTTAACCATTGGAGCGCCAAGTTTCAACATATTCTTATGTTGGTTTGTGATTTAGAATGTAAATTCTTTTTTTTTTTTTTTACACTTTTTTGTTTTGAACAGCCCTGAGAACGCGCATCAGTGGAACTGCCTTCCATGGATACGTATTCGTTATCCTCCAATTAAGGAAGGCTTAATTTAGGGTCACTAGATAGATGAATACACTCTTTATAGGAGAAGTGGAATAGCACTTCACCTTCTCTTACGTTTATCGGATTATACTGGGCGAAGGATTACACCCAGACACTATAATGTGCACACCCACAAGTGGCTATGCACAGCGTAGTGCAAAGTTATGCTTGCCCTCTAAGGGCTCTCTATAGTGAAAGATCTAGCAAAGATTGGTAGGTCGCGACTTTTCCTTTGGGCAGATCGGTTTATTCTAGACATCTTGGTGGGAGTTGAGAGGGCAGTCCCTGATTTTCATATGGAAGTTTGCCTAAATATTTCCGATTTCTGTTTAGGAGGTGAGAAGTCTGTTTGAGAATGACCTCTTGTGGATCATAACAAAAATTGACAGGGGGATAACAGCCCATCTATTGGTTACCACTGGTTGGCGTAATTGTCTCATTTGCTTTTTTCTTATTTGATGGTTAGCCTTCTTCTCTGCTAGTACAGCCTCCTTACTATCGTTTTGACTAGCTGAATTGTATCCTTTCACTACTCACATTTACAGATGTACTTTTTCATTTTCATTTAGGAATCCAAGAGGGTGCTGTGTTTTCTTATTCTCACTCGTGTGCTGCTCCCACCCCTTTTAAACACACATCAAGTTGCTTCCCCATCACCTGCTCTTCACCTGTTCCTGTTGCTTCCCTACCGCTTTTGGCCCTTTGAATGAAATGTTTTAATGTTAACTTTTTTGGCGACCCAGAAGTTGCCAGTTGCTGCTAGACTGTTCTACATTCCGAAAAGCATTTTTGTGTGCCTCTGTTTCTCCCTTACACATCACCCGTTTCTCAGTTGACCCCTCACCCCCACTCCACTACTCTCCCACCATTGTAGTCCTTTAAAAAATGTGTTTAGTTTCATTTTAAAACATTATGCTAGTACTAATCATACCTACAAATATTATTGCATTATACTAAAATAAATAAAGGACTAAATAATACTATTCTGACACTAGTCCTCAATTAATTTGATTTCAACCAATTACAAGAATGGTAACCCTAGGCCTGAATTAAACAAACGTGCAATATTTTAAATTGTTTACAAATAATGTAGCGATTTTTTAACCTTAGTGCTTAATAATGGTTACATTGAAAGTTGTTTGATAATATAACAAAGTAAATGAGGATGAAGTAAAGAAGTGCCGGGAAAGTCCTAGCCAGACGAAGTGAAGGGACGAAGCAAAGGTTGACACCCTTCCAACACCAGGTTTGAGAAAAACCTAAGCCAAACTATAAACACAATATTATCTGTCCTCCACCACAAATTGCGGATGGACCCTATGTGCTAGAAGAATCGCTACACTGAAAAATGCATCTTGAATATTCCGAGACCATCCAATTATCTCAGCAAAATCCAGTCAAGAAATGGAAATGTTAAAATGTACTTTTTGCAAATGCAACATCGGAGATGCCATGCATCAGCAGGAGAAATTACAGCACAGGGCCTTTTGGTAACATAAGGAATACTCTGAAAAATAATTTCTCTTCTTCCCATTGGTTGATAGCCAAAAAAGCATGGTCAAGTCTGCTATCATGTTTCAGTTGCACTACAGGAATGCCCTTCTGCTATATCCTACCTCATGGCTGTGGACACTCCAGAATTATGTGACTCATCTCATTTTTGTATTCAGAATCAAGCATCTATTACTCAGCATCTGTATGTATTCAGTGGCTCCTGATTATCAAGCAATCCATCTTTAAGCCGCTGTCCTTCTGGAAAGGGCCAATTTGCAAAATCATCTCATCTCTCTAGGATTTTCTTACTAAGTGCTTTCTGCAAAAGGCAATCTGTTTTGACTTCCTAACATTTGTAAATCGTTTGTTGGAGGACACTTTTTTCTTGCCACATAGCGCCCGAGTCACCTTTCTCAGGTCTTGCCCGAGCAATTTAACTATTCATCCTTTTGGAAACAGCTGAAGATGTTTTTTCATCTACTTAAATCCTTTCTTTGAATGCCACTTTGCACCCGTGCCAGACCACCTCCTGAGCCAACAGTGCACTCTATAATTACAGATCAACAGCATCATCAGACTTAGGTTGACTGGTGTGTATGTGATAATAGAAATACTGATCAGATCTTGTATGCATCTTATATTGTGTTGGTTTTGTGAACAGCTGCATTTTGTCCCCGAGAATACTTCCTGACTAGTCCCTTTTCCATCTGAATGATCTCAAATACTAATTACATGAAACAGCAACTTCCATAGTCCTCATTGACTTTTCGACGGATGGAAAATTCTAATGCAACCATATTGAAGAACTGAAACACAGAGTTTCACTGACAAGAGCAAGGATTCTCTACACCTTGCCGAGAGGCACAAAACGTGGCCTAAAAGGAAGGACTAGTGTTCTAGCAGTGGCGACCATCCCACCAACAATTTCTCACACAGTCCCATTTATAATTTACAACTTCACAAATAGGGGTGGGTGATACGCATACACATTGCGGAGGAGTCACTTACACTGCTTCGGGGGCAGCATGTGTCCAGGCAGTGAGCTACAGAGGGGATGCGACAGTCACAGCACTCAGCGCAGGTGAAACAGCACTCGCACAGGCCCAGATGGCCAACTTTGTCCCAGGTGCAACAGTCGGTGCACAATCCCTGTGACTGCAGAGAACACAAAACACAAATTATTTCATAGTCCAAGCTACAGAGACCCAACAAAAAAAATCAAAAGGTTTCTTCATCATAATCCATCAGCCTATGTATCTATGTATTATATTTTTCTAAAGGGACCAAGGGTGCACTGTACTTCGAGTTGGGCAGGCATACAAATTATGCCAAAGGAGGGAAGGACAATTCAAGAGTGCATACTGTACTGGTCAGTCCATGAGATGTTAGGAGAGGTATGCTCCTATTTTTTGTGGGGGTGTGATGTTTGCAGGCACATAGACATTATGCGGATATTAAAATACATGCAAAGAGTTAGAGGTGCTTTGTGCATAAGCTTTGAGTGTATGGACAGACTGCATGAGGAGTCTAGGCAAATTGGATTGAGTGAAAAGGGAAGACAGTGTAAGAAGTGTAACTCGTGGTCAGATGGTGTGGAGACCTGGGTCAAATGACAATATGAGGTGTTCGGGGACACACAGTCTGAAAGGTTTAGCACACAGACAATGCAATAATTTTAGGGATCTTGGAGAAACAGTGTGGGGAGCTTGCAGCACCACAACAGGTCAGCCTATTCCTCATTTTCCTTTTCAGGATTAGATGACATCCAAGCTGCTCGAGCCCCAGCACTCCATAAATAGTTTCCTCCCCCCCACTCCTCTCTTACCAGGAGGCACTGCCTGAGGAGTAGGAGGAGGAGCATGGCCAGCAGGTAGGCTGCAACTGCGATCAGCACAATGGCAGGAACGGGCAGCTGCAGACCAACCAGCGTCTGCGCCTGCACCTCAGATGGTGGGAAGGTCAAGGGCTGCAAGAGAGAAACATAAATGGCGAGTCAGTGATCTGTAACATCACATACAATGCTGGCAGCTACTGACAGGAGTGTGCCCCAATCTTGTAAAATACAACGTAATTCTTCATCCATCTCAGTCATTTCGGAACTACCCGCCCTCCCCCCCAACACGATCAAAAACCTATCTAGGCTTCACATATCTCAGAGGCTGGGGACCCCCATTCCTTACAAATTTAGCCCCTAGACCCATCAATGCCATACATATTTGATCTAGATGAACAGATGCTACAGCGATTCCATTCCAAAAAAATAAAGACCACAGGATCATACTGTCTTCTGCCTGGTTTCAAATGGGCTACTGATTTTGACATGGAGATCATTTTGTTACTTCTAGTTCATAAACCGCAATCCTTCTAATATAGCACAGTGATCTATTTACCTGCGTCAAGGAGCTCCATGGGAACTGCAAGTCATGGGTTTATATCCTTATTGCTTTTTTTCTCAGTCTGTCATTATTCTAAGATTGCAAACAAGGGTTCCATGGGAATGAATAAAGTCCTCTATTACATCCTAAACAGACAACTCTAATCACTGTTACGTCATATATTTTGATCTTGTGTTTTTCCCGACCATTCACTCTTTAACATCTACAAGTAAGGGCAATATAGGTCAGTGTTAAATGTTATTACCCTCAATGTCATCTGTAACATTTATTGTACGTTGATTTACACACTTGTATGACTTATTGTGTCTGTGTGTCATGTAATGTGCACTGACACCCTACACTTGGATGAGCAGTGCTTAAAAATAATTACATAAAAAATAAAATTAGTAGGTGTCATCTAAATGTTATTTTTGCGATTCCTCATACACACAGATAAATCTTATATTTTTAGTGCGTGCACATCTCTTACTCAGGGGTAGAACAAAGTAAAAAGCTTGCCTCCAAGTCATAGTTTCTTTAAAGTACTTGTGAAGTGACACGCTGTGTGCCTTTGTTTCCCTCCATTGCATTGCATACTCCAGATTTCCAAGTGGATACTTGAACAAAAGAAGGGCTGTGCCCCTTTAATTCAGGCCTTTCTGTCGGGCACAGCTGGAAGTCAAAATAATAAAGGCCACTTACGCTGCCTGCAGGTTGCTGCACCGAACGGAATGCAGACAGCACGTGTTGCTGTTGAGTTATGTCCTGGTATCTGAAAAGGACACCAGGACAAATTCAGCTTATTTCCCTCAGTCAGCTGATCCAAGGTACGGCCCAGAAATAACTGCAGGAACCCGGCAGGATCCCGCTACCTTCCAGCATTAATAGTATGTGCTAAAACTGGAATGGGTGAGCCCACTGCAAAGACAGGGGCTGTTGCACATTTTGACAACATAGTTTTATACAGTTCTGTTTCAAGTTCGGGGTAAATATTGGCGCAAACACCTGTAAAGGACTCGCTTAACCCACATTGTTGCCGAGTGGGGAAAAACAGATCTATTGCACATACACTGGCAACCCAACATCCCAGAGAGAGAGGCACGTGCACTGGTTTCAGCCTCCCCCCTTCCAAAATATTAACCTACAAATAATGTAAGGAGAGAGTTACTCCAGAGTTATTAATGTGCGATAAGGACTAAGGTGGCCATGATGATACTAAATACCATTTCCCAGTACACTTACGTTTTACCTCTATTTCAAAGTCTTCCCCGAATCCTGCAGTTTTTTTTAAAGAGTGCATTTGCATGTTTGTGAGGGGGGGGTGGGTATGGGGCTCACTTGTGGTGCTGGCGCGCCACCTGTAAAGGTCCTTTTGTGCCCCACAACAGGTGACAGTCATAGCCACTAAAACACACACTGCGCTCTCTGCCGGAGTATAATGATGCTGTTCCTGTTTACATTTTGCTTACTCTTGCGTCCCCTAACAGTATTTGCTTTATCCAGGATGTTGTGTTTGTGTAGTTTTTCAAGCAATGACCTATGCATAGTATGAAAAGAGTATCTCCTGTGTGGCTGTGGAGATCACGTTGCGGGTGGTCTACGACTGAGTTCTCGAGTTAATACCGAATGCAGCACAAAGTTCTCACCGTGCGTGTCAGTGGGTCATAAAGGAGTTTTGAATACATGCCCATCCAATCATTGATCTCTCTGCAGAGCACACAGAGACATGGCTTAGTGTGCCAATTGTAATTATATGTGACCATGTGTGAAGGAGGTAAATAGCTGACAAAAGTGACAGGGCGAAAGTTAAAGAAAAAGCCGTGCGCACTGGTGAGAATTGATGAAGTGAGGAGGTGCAAGGAAGTACGTGCAGGAGAGTGAAAAGACTGAGCTGAAGGGTAAAGAGATGGGGCGGGAGAAACGCAGATTGAGTGTTTCAGAGAGATATGTGAAAAAGAGCATGAATGTTTCACAAAGTGATTGCAGAAGAGAGTTATGTGAAGAGGAGTACAAGAGCTGTATGGACACTCAGAATAACTTGCCCTACCACAGACCACAGCAAAGATGAATTCTTAATAAGCGTGTTACTTTGTACATCACATGCACACAGTCTTCATGATAGCCGTCGTAGGTGGCCAGCCAATTTTACCTATGACCCTTGTGTGCCCCTTTAAAACAATCACATCTAGTGGCGAGTCCGAGGGGGCGGTTTGGCACAATTTGTAGGACAATGCGCCTGGCGTTCAAAAAGCAGCCTCTGCTTGGCTGCACCTCAGTGGTATCACATTTGATCCTGGGCAATGGTGAGGTATGCGGCACGCAGGTGCCTTCCGGGCTCTAGATGCTTGTTGATGTAACACGCAGACATTAAACACTACATGCAGACGCCCAGCATCATGTTACTCCACCTGACCATGCACCACATGAAGAATTCTCCAAATACACAATAATATAAAGGCTTGGGCCCGAGCTTTTCCGTCAAGAACCCTTGCGGAGGCTGGCTCACACTCTGCCACAAGCGAAGGGCCAAACACGTACCGCCATGGGGGGCAAGAAGGAAAGGGAAGGCCTCTCGTATAAAGGGCGCAGCCTTTGTGGAGCGTCGGAAGGATCCACAAACCGTGCTCAGCCTTCGTCGCACTGGAGTCCCCTTGTCACCTTGGAGACAGGAAACAAAAGAAACTTCGGTCAACAAAGTCCTCTGTCCAATTGAAACACATATCAAGCCACCGGTTCCGCACTTGGATTCAGGATATGCCGTGCAACAACCCCGACCCCCTTTGTCAACAATATGTCCTGCAAATCACCATCTATCACAATAAATAAGTCCCTCAACCCACCCTCTGTATAGAATAAAAAAGTTCACAAATGGTAGCATTGCATGCAAAGTTACCACTTGTATTTGCAGGAACAAATTCGCCAGGACATACCTGAAGGAATTAGTCCATGAACAATGGCCCAGAAATCAGCAATGTTGTGCAACAATTGGTGCAGAAACCCCAATAGTTGAGGCTATTCCCCATTCCAGGGGAGATACATTGTAATTCTGTGGTAACTCTGCATCATAATATTATCAATACCAACTGTATTGGTCATTTTGCTTGTGAAATTAACAATATAGGCCAAATTGATTTTTTTTACATGCCAGCACAACCCCGTTTATTTTCTGTTTGAGAGTACACCTAGGAGGTTGTTAGTAAACAACTTTGTACTGCATGTAGTTAGGGGTTGGACGTCCTCCAACCTGTTGAAACTAAACCCATCAAAACATAACATTGCCCTACCTCAAATGTGTTACTCACTTGAGAATTAAAGCTGAGGTCCCAACAATGGGAGTCTACCTAGCCGAACCATATCAATTGCGAGGAAATCCTGAGACAAATGTATCTATACCACAGATGGAAAAAGTTACTGTATTGTAATCATAGTTTTCCATCACGAGTATTTTCTCTGAATTCAGAAACGGTAGACTATTTCCAAGCACATTCAAATGCACAGAACATTTTTTTTTAAATATACACAATTACCATTTGGCGTACACTCCAAAAAGCAGCCTATAAAAAAAAAAAAACATTTTCTGAACTTACCTAAAAAAATTGACAACTAACCCAAATGGGACACTGCGTAATGGCCATGAATATTTACATTTTACTGCCGAGTGTCAAAGTGACAGATATGCCACCCGTCTTATTACAAGGCATTATATCCTATGGCAATTTTAATAAGGCTCATGGGATATCATCACATTTGTAATGATGGATTAACACGTCCATCACACTCCAAATCAGGCCCATTACATGTTATCTACACCTGCAAATGCCCAATGTATAATCTATTCAATTAGCAAACAGGCTCCTATATGATCGCAAATCTTCGAACTAAAAAACAGTTCCTTACCTGTGGCCTGAAACTTTCTTGACAATCTTTATACAACTATGTTTACACATTTTAGACATAACTGCACCTCATGAGAGCTGGAAACTGAGTTAGGATTTTATACCAGTCAGTTACTTATCTTTGGTTGCCTTATCTGGAAGGGACTATCTACCTACAAATTCCTTATCTTAGAATTACCCCCATGTGTCAGACTGGATCCAGAAATCCTTGAGCAGTACCAAATCACACTGGTAGATTGCATCATTCAACTCTGCATCATCTATGCAGGAAGTGATGTGTGCAATACCTACATAGGTACCACCCCAGCGCACAGACATCACTTAATTTCTTTCTGCGTCAGCTAGCATAGATCTGGAGAGGGCTACCCCCAGACAGTTTCCGACTGACGTTTTTCAACATTTTCTCAAAGCTATTTTTAAGATTTTTTTTCTCCTGGTGTGCCAGGGATGTCCCCTAAAGGCCGCTGGGTTTCAAACCCTGTGGTGCATGTTAAAGGCAGGTGTCGGTGGCAGACTCTCACTTAGTTTGCTTGAGATGCTTGGATCAGGGCCACAACTCCAAGACCTGTGAGGACTGCAACGCTATGAATCCAAAGAGCTTCGGCAAGATTCCCTGAAGCTCCTCGCCACCAGTCAACCAACAAACTTCAATATAATTGTGTGGTAGGAAAGGACAAGCACAATTAAAATAATTCTACAAATGTCACAATTATACTTTGAATCAATGACTGGGTAAATTACTTAACTACCTAGCTGATTGCATCAGGCCAAGTAGAGCACAGTGTGGAGGGATGGTTGGAAATTAGGATTAGGAGGCTTTTCTAGTTTCCTTATGGTGGCTTTTTAGAAGTATACTTGAGTTACATATTATCATCTTGTCCCTCAAGTATCAGGTAAACTAAACACTCCCAACAAAAACGTTCCTTTCAGCAGGTTAAGTCACCCTCTTCTTCCTAGGACTATTAAATTGGGTAAGTAATGCCTTCTTTAACACCCTTTCACTTTCTTCTTTAGGTCTGGTATGGTGGTGCCATTGACAGTCCTCAAAAGGAACAGGAGAACATCCAAGTAAGTGGTGTATGAAAAAAAACAAGTTTTCAGGGTAAAACTTTGCCAAGGAGGTAGGTGATTGCCATTTAGGATTCTAAGGTGTTCTATGTTTCCGTCACAATTAAATTGTGATCCCTTCTTTGTTCTCCTGTTGCCCTTTTAACCACTTTCATTTGGGGTGATGGGGTTTTACCTCCACAGTTCTCATCCTCGGTGTCTATGCCAGGTGCATGATTTGGAATAAAGGAGTACAGGGAAATAACCCTAACCTGTCACCATTAGCACTTTGGGGACCCTCCACATGATCCTCTTTTTACTGTTTGTGACCGAGGACTAGGGTAGCACATGTGCAAGCATCATGACCCCGGCCATCCCAGGATCTCCCCTTCCTTCTTCCCCCACTGTGCTCTGTCCCCGTACATTCACCCTGGTATCCACAACTCTTCGTATTTGTGGCGGGTGTATCTGCGTTGGTTGGCGGCAACCACCAGTCTTCAGACCATTCCCATTACTCTTCGAGTTCCTCAATCCCAGCGTCCTCGCAGCACTCTCTTCGTTCAGTGGGTGGGGCTTGGGCTTCGCTCTGATCAGCCCTGCAGGATGATTCCCTTCTTTGGATCCTCTGCGGGCTCTCTCCTGGATCCTTTTGGCAGCCCAGCAGCCTTCCATGGTCATCCACATCTTCCTCGTGGACCTCCACTTAGGTGTCCCTCTTCTGTGTCTCTTGCCAGTCTCTTTTCCTCTTAGCTCCACTCCTCTTCTCCGGTGTGCAGTGGTCTGCTTTTAGTGTCAGCTGTTTGCTTTGGTGGTGTCCTATTCCTTCCCTTTTTACTATACCTTTGGTCTTTTCCTTATTTCTAGGTTCCTGCCCTCTGGGAGGTCTCTCCACGGAATCCTCGATTGGACGGCCAGGTAGGTGCGGATACTGGCCTGAGCCATCTCAAAGGTAGCTGATTCGTGTACTCACCACAACATAGACTATATTGTTATGGAGTGCATCTGAAAAAATCTCCCATTACTGTAGGGGACCTCTAACAATCTAAAAATAAAATAAAATAAATGAATTTGAAGATTTGGACTTTGGGTGGTTAAATAGAGTATATTTAGGTCACTTGCAAAACAGGTCCTTACCCTCCAGTCTCTCTGACCCATTTCAGCATACGCCTTTGTACACCAACATCCCTGACGACAGCCTTTCACTCTTTCAGGAAAAGTTGTCAATACGAAGATGCCTCCTGCTGCATTCTGTGATTCATATGCCGCCCCACCCCCCACATTTTAAAATTCATCCCTAAAACTGCATGGTAATGCTTTATGCTTCACCCACTCAGATATGTACGGTTGCCCTTTCATTACTCATTCCAAAGTGTAACATTGTCATTTTACGTTAGTGTACACAAAGGTCAGTCTGCAGGATTCTAAATAAAAATTCAAGTCCCATGCAGTGAGATTTTTTGACATCATGTGGAGTTGCAATCAGTATGTCATACAAGGGATTCCAATACCAGCGTAGCATCAATACTGTGGCATAATACAATGCATCACTATGACCCAAATTCCGTACATCCAGCTGATCTGGAAAACTATACACTGGAGAGACCAGACTGAACAAGCCTTGTTTTAAATATCTGGTCTAAACTGAGCATCTTAGATGTGTGCCAGCCTTGCTGTTGGGCGTGTCCAGATTCTGTATGTCATA
This sequence comes from Pleurodeles waltl, assembly GCF_031143425.1. Classification (NCBI taxonomy): domain Eukaryota; kingdom Metazoa; phylum Chordata; class Amphibia; order Caudata; family Salamandridae; genus Pleurodeles; species Pleurodeles waltl. The sequence continues at coordinate 471,414,157 of NC_090446.1, forward strand.
CTGAAAAAAATAACTATTGCTGCGATCATAAGGGGCAATTAGTGAAGAACTGCATGTAGGAATGTCCGCCCCGCTAACACCATCAGTGATGTAATGGAATGTAACATGGATTTGTAGACCTCAAACTTGTCACCTGTGAGGGTATCTAGGCACCCGCGGATGTAATAGGGTAAATCTACGGGCACCTTTAGTCACTTACTCAGGAGCACCGTTTCACAGCAGACACAAAGTACATGCATCGTAGCATTTGATTTTTTGGCAAGTTCTTGACTCATGCCAGCAGTATGGACTCCCCTGAGCTTCTATTACCAAAAGAGTGCTCTTTCCCTGTCTGCAAGACGGCACGCCTTTAAACAGGTCTGCTGGGCTCAAAGAACAGAAAAGCACCCTGTTACAGTGATTGCACTGCCCTTGGGGCAGCTGGAAACTTGTGCTTCCGTGGGGCAGCGCATTCAGTGAAATACAGAGCAGCTGCTTCAAAGCACAACGGGTGTGTGCAACTGCTATGTTCACCCCGGAGTACAATGGTATTACTGAGAGGGCGCAGAGGCTTTTCCACACCCTTCAGTAATTCTGATAGCGCTAGCACACATGCAGCACCAATGCTTTTATGAGAGGGTGTTCCCACATGTGCATGGAGGTGTGGCCCCTTGTAAGGGAGGGAATCTTTGCGTCTATAATGTCTATAATACAGTGCGGGAGCAGAGGCAAACAGGCGATTAGGTGGTGCACTGTGAGCGCCTCCTGAAGGCAGCTGGTTGGGGAGGGAGGGTTTGGGGAATCCCATGAACCCCTCTATCCTCCCCCCGGCAGGTAGGTGCAGTCACACTGCACCCGTCTGCAGGAGGATCTGTAACCTCTCTTTAAAGTGCAGGCAGGTTTCTACCTGCAGTGTGAAACACAGATTGGCTTTGAAGCAGCCGCTCCTTATTTTGCTGAATGTGCTGGCCCCAGGGCAGCAAGAGTCTGCAGCTGCCCTAAGGGCAACGCATTCACTGTAATAGGGAGCACTTTCCTCGTTTGCGCCTGGGGCATCTATTTAAAGGTGCACCATGGAACAAACAGGGAAAGTGATAGACTTTGCCGACTAGGACTGCATTGCATCTGGAGCTTGTTGAGACCGCATTGAATATTTACGCTTTATACACATATGCAGCCCACAAGAAACATAAAATAAATCAGATACGATTGCATTACTTGCAGACTTGAGAAAGCCCCAGGCGTGCACGCCGGGAAGGGGCGAAACACATGTTGGCTGTTAGCTTTTCATGAGATCTGACTCAACATTTGAACCGGCACCTTTGTCTAATCTAAAATGAAAGCAGCACTTTTCAAATAATATTTAACTCTACTAGTTTCCATAAGGAACAAGACCAAGGATATACATGAACTCGATTTGGCCTCTAATCTTCTGTGATTCCTATGCCCCAGTGAGGATAATCGAGAATATTGAAAATCTTACCAAATAATAAAGGATTTACGACCCCTAGGACAAACCTCTCTCGTTTAAAAAAAGGGAGAGTGAGCCCTATAGGTAATATGGGCCCTGATATAGATGGGAGCCAGGGAGCTTTTACAGAGTAAAAGCCAGGAGATGGAACCACGAGTCTCATTGCAGATCTCATAGGTTTTCTCATCTCAGAGTAAAAAGCTCTCTATCTAGGGAAGCGCTTGTTGACTTGTTTAATGGAATCAGCTTGAAGGCTGTGAAACTGGCAACGGAGACCCCCATGAAGTTGTCAGTCATGGCTTGGTCATTCTACTAGACAGGTCGCAAGGGGCGAGGAAGGGTGCTACAGATTTGTATTAGGAATGGTCCTATGGATGCAGAGTTGACTGATCAGCAATACACACTATAATCCTCCTCAGTAAAAAGTATTCTAAGCCACAAAAATATGCAGTTTATTACAATGTGCGTGGTACGTCCCTTTTCAGTTTCCATGAAATGGTCTTGCTCTTCTGTACAGTTGCAGCAATGGACTGGAGTCTGAAATGTGATATTTTTTTGTAGTCTTTGGAGGGAATGTGGATGAAAACCAACGTTTCTTCCCCGAGAGTAAAATGTGCTCAAAATTCCTTAGACTTAAAGTCATAAGCGCTCCAACCCTGAAACCTAGATTGTTTTGCAGAATTCATACATTTCTTTATTCTGCGAACAGTTTCCATCTTGGCCTGAATTTCCAAGCAGCAAGAAAGTGAATAGAAACATCAGAAAGAAGCAGGAATGGGTATGGCCATGCAGGTGGTGAAAGTGAAGCCAATAACGTAGACCAGCAATACTGTATGTAGTGACTGACGTACTTCTTAGTTTAATATCAACTTAGCTAAGCTGCAGCCGAGACTGAGCAAAAGGCATCTACACTGTGAATCTTCAGGGAACCAATTAAGCTGAAGTCACTCAGTCACCCAAGACTTCATTCTCCGAGGACAGAATGTAACAAGAACGTTTTCACAATTAGGTGTGCGAAGAAGAAAAGGAGAGTCGCTTTTAATGTGCAAGGATGAGGACGCCCTGGTCTGTGGCTACAGAAAGGCGCGGGCGGGAGTGTGAGGAAAACTATGATTATGGACCTCAGGACTGTCACTTTGTAGAGGAAGAGAAAAGTGCACTGAGGACAGAGACTTACATATTTCAAAGACCTTGCAGTCTAAATTTTAAATAATGCTTAAAATAAATACAGACTGCAGGCTGACGCACCTTCACTCAGCACCCAAAAAATCCCAGTCTTACTCTTTGCCGATGACACCCTTCTGATATCCAAGACCCCTAGTGGTCTAAGGAAACTCCTTGCGTGCTTCGAGCATTTCTGCTCATCACAGGGACTCGAAATCAACGCCTCGAAAACAAAACTAATGACCCTCAATCCCCACAGATCTTTTAAAGGGAAGTTTACTCTACAGGGCTCCACACTTGAGAAGGTGGGCATTTTCAGCTACCTGGGCTTCACATTAACTGACAACATGTCTTGGAAGCCACACATAGGAAAACAAGCCCTAAAACTAAAACAAACAACAGGGGTACTACTAAAAAATTTTCACCTCTCACACACAAAACCAATTCGCCCAGCATTACAGTTATACGAAGCCCAGGCTGTTTCTTCAGCGCTTTACGGGGCTGAACTATGGGGCTATACCAAAACCCAAGACTTAACCACCACTGAAAACAACTTCCTAAGAAACCTTGTGTCCCTTCCACTAAGCACCCCACTGTTCCCCCTTTTCGTGGATCTCGGTATCAAACGCATTGGACACAAAGCCTGTCTGCGACCTTTGCTGTACTGGCGGCGTCTCTGGAGCACTCTGGAGCTCGATATCTTCACTGAAGCTCTACAGGTCATCCTAAAAGCCGACCATCTTCACAGAATCCCCTGGCTACGATACATCAAGGGTTCACTGTTCTCACTTGGGCTCGACGATCTCTGGAACTCACCATCCACGCCAGTCTTCCCCTCGAAAAGCGAACTAAAGAAACTATACTGGCAAATGGCAAATTACGAGGACACAAGGGCTGCACTCTGCACTACACTATCTTGTGACTTTGCCAACCTAAAAGAGTCATGCAAGTACAAAGCTTTTTGGGACCTAATCTCGGCGCCAAGGGAAAGGAAACTGTACTTCCAGCTCCGCATTGGTACACTCCCATTAAGACTTCTCACCAGTAGCTGGTCACACAATGAATCAACCGTATGCCCAGCTTGCAAAGCCCCAGTCGAGAATCTTCCTCACGTCCTTTTTGCCTGCCCCGCGTACACCGCCCCCGTAGGAAATGGCTGGCCCCGGCATGCAGACTTCTGGGAGTCCGCAGCTCTGTGCTAGTCCTGCGAATCCTCAGATCAGACACTAGGCCAACGCTAGTGATCGCCGTCGCCAAATTTCTCGGAACTAGTTGGCTTATTAGAAGGAAAACCCTTCTGGATAAAGACTCCAAATAAGACTGTCCCATCGTCCTGTGCAGCACATTTTACTCCATTTTTTTCCATTTTTATTCCCCTTTTTTTCCATTTTTTCTTATCTTTTACTCCCTTTTATCATTATATTTACTTGTAATTATCATTATGTGTATTTATTTGTATTTATTATTGCTTTCGCTTTTTTGGCTCTTGTAGCCGCAATAAAGCTCCTTTGAATTGAATTGAATACAGTTAATGCTGTTTGATGTAGTTTTCTTCTTGTTGACACTGCGGTATGAAAAAATATTTTCACCACGGGTTCTGCAGATTTTACTTCTATTTCTGGCAAACATATGAAAATAGTTCTTTTTCATATTTTTTTCTGCAGATTTTGTACTTCTTCTAGTCACAGCCTTCGGCTTCATAATCATATTTTACGGAATTTGTAAGCCACTAAGGATATCTGTGAATATATAGAGGTATGAGGCCTCAGAAACACTGCTTCTGTGAGGGTAGCGAACTCTGAGGTGACATGCAATATCATTCGTACAAATGAGGACATACCTTCCTCATTTACTTATTTAGATTAACATATTGAAAAAAAAATGTTCTACAAAGAAGCACGTGGTTTACAACCACTCCTATCCACCCCACCCATTCCTTTCATAACTGCAGGTAATCCTGCCTCATATTTGACACATGTGGGATTTGACACATTGAGTCAGTCAGCCCTGGATTTATAGCAAGATCATTTTTCATGCTGGAACATTTTAGGCAGCATTTGTTCTGTTGAAATGTAAACTACAAATTTCATGATGAAACCAGTGCTTACATTTTAACCAGTGGTTTCCAGTGCCCAGCACCAACTCATAATGTTTAACACTGCACTAGCATTTACGATAGTTTGCCACATGGTGGCACTATTTATAAAATTTAGAGATAAACACAACAGTTGTTTAATAATCCAATATGCATTAAAAATGACTACTACCTGTTGCCCAAGCCATTCTTATATCCTTGGGCCTGGAATAAACTGAACTGTCACTCTTGTAGGATTGTGATGGTTCGTAGTTCTGTTGGTACTGTCATTAGCAGCACTGATGGGGGCAATGGGTGGTGAAAACTGCAATAGCCTCCTGTCGAGAGCACTAGCACTTTTTTTTGTTTTGTTTTTACAAACAAAGCACTGCCACTAGCACTTATTTTATTAAGATCAACACCTATTTTTCCTCATTAAACATTTCCTGAAAACAAGCGAGGGGACGACACATAAAGGGGAAAGAACAAGGAAGAGAAAGATGGAAAACCATTACAAGGAAGAAAGCAAAAACCTCAAGGAGTGAGATAAAGGAGCTCAACGTTTCTGATGGTTGATCAAAGAGCCATGAGGTGGATTTCAGACTACACAGCCTGGGTAATCGTCCTGCTGACATAACAGCCCCAGCTGTGGGTTTCTGAGCAGAGCTTTGGGCACTCCAGCTCATTCATTTAATGAATGTTTTAGGCTGGAAAGCTTAGAAGAGCAAAAGGTGTCATCCGCCACATAAGGCCACTTGGTAGGTACAATTTTCAAAATGAAAAGAAAGAGTCTCAATTAGCTAGAGCATAAGGTTGGTGCAGTCCTGAAAATGCTTAAGCAAACAACTGAACCTTTCTGTCAACACTACACTCACAAACTACAAATCACCGTTTGGGAGCTCCTTCTTGCCAGGTGTTACATGGCGATACTTTTCTTTACACCCTCTAGTTCACCGTTTTTGCTGTTAATCTTGGACTGTCATTGAATGGACACACACATTTCTTCAGGGACTGTGAGGAAGATAAAAGTGGAAGTGCAACAGTGTCTGTTTGCCGGAAGAGGAAGATGTTCGTGGTTTTTTTCTTTGCTTCCCTTGGACAGTGGTTGGGCACTGTGAAGTTTCTCACTGCTTCTGAGGGAAGCTGGCTGCCTGATTGCTGATTGTAGGATGGAAGCATTGTGAAGTCAGTACTCACTTCGAACACTATTACAAGCGAGTAGTGCCGGGATTACCTTTTTATAGGCTCTTTCTGACTTCTGAACATACCTGTGACAAAATACAAAATAAAATATAATGTACAATTATTTTATAGTTGGGTGCTTTATTATACAACATGCAGCAGTATAAACATCTTTCACAGGGAATATTTTATACATTTAGTGGAAATTATGGAATACTTAAATTACATCATAATGAAAGCCTTTGTAGAGCTTCATGAATGCCCATTGTTTAGTTTGAAAAGAAAAGCATCAAATATCTGCCAGGTTAGCCATAGCTCATTGCTGAGCCGTGGCTAGTGCTGGGCCCTTTTTTGGGTATTTGGGGTACTTTGCACTTAGACCTCCACAACTTATTTTCTACATGCATTGTCCATGCCAAATTTGTGCCCATTTTCCCCAACCTAATATGGATTGTAAATGTACCACAGGTTAGTGGATTTCCATGGAAAGTACTGAGAAAATATCCAAAATATAGCTAACTTTTGGAGGGTTCTTGAAAAATGTGAAACAACTGTTGCGCATGAAAGTGCCTGTTTTTTACCCTAAAAATGGCATCAACAAAATGGTTTGCTGTGCTAAAATCACCATCTTCCCAGATTTCAAGGAACAAGCAGTCGAATCAAAAAACATTTTATACAACTGTTTTGGCATTTTTCTAACAGGCAGACAATTTTTCCGAATTTTTGTGCTTTCAACCTGCTTACGGTTTATGGAGGTAACAGGTGTGAAAAAAATCCTTGGTTAATGATCCCTAAAGGTATAGACTTTAGAAACAAAGACAATTCTGCATCCAGAAAGGGGTCATTTGTGTAGATCCCCCAAGGTTTTCTCAAAGAAACTAACTGTTGAAATAAAAAAAAAACATTGAAAATGAGTAGGAAAAATCAGCCATTTGTGACAACATTTTCATCTGTAACTTCTTGTCACGATGACTGATTTATAAAAGCAATACACCATTCCATTCACAAGAACCCTTCTAATTGTGGGGATATATAGGGTTTGTAGGTTATCCAGGAAGCCGAGGTACTCACAGCCAACAACTGAGCTGCACCTTACAATGGTTTTTCATTGTTTATGGAATAGACAACAGTTCATGTGGTAAAATATAAAGAGTGAAATATGGGTATGGAGGAAACCTATGTATTTCTGAAATGTACACCAGATACTGAGCTTTAAAGCAGTTATTTGTATACTTCTGAATTTGACGTTCCCATATTATTAAGTGATTCAGAGGGCATTTTGAAACACTGGCTTTGATTTGGAAGTCACAAATGCAGAGAAATCCCATTGGTAATAACATGTGACTGGAACGGTTCCAACCAGGGCTAATGACTGTCCCTCACAAGGACCATCATTGGGCCTAGTTTGATCCGTTCCTGATGTGGGACTGGGCCCAAGCACACAGATTGGGTAGAGTTTTTAATCAGGACAAGTGGAGGAACGCTCAGTGGTAGATGTTTTGTGGATCCCTGCTGATTTCGGAAGTTGATGTCACAAAAATGCAAGTAAAGTGTGTGATTTTAGACAAAGTTTGCAGGGCATTGTGGGTAGGAATATGTTGTGGGATGCATTGGAGGCGCACAGCCCTGGCCTTCCCTGGGTGTCCAGTTTTTAGAAATGTCTTGGTTTGGGAGGTTTCCCCGGGTGGCCTTCCAGACTGAGCCCAAATACCGCACATACTCCTAACGCCGATTTCTCTATCTTGTGTTTTGGGACCTTTATGTATTGCAGGTGTTAGGATCAGCCACATATGCACGGTATCGTTTATATTGGGACAAGTGGGAGAATGCTGGATTGTAGAAAAAGTGTGATTCCTCACAAATTCTGGAACTTTCCTTCACAGATATGTGAGGCAAATGCATGGTTTTAGGCAAAGTATGAGATTTGCAAGGCATTGTGGGTAAGAAAGCATTGTGGAATACATGCAATGCACATCACTCTTAAGCACCATGGGTGTCTAGTTTTCAAAATGCCTGGGGTTAATTGGTGTGTCTGGGTGGAACAGCATGGGCACGATTTGTGCAGCCATTCACCACGGCAAGTAGAAGGAAATTTGGATTTACTCTGTGCCTGTCCATGTGTCAAAACTGGCAAAAGGATCAAAATAACTATTGCTTGCCATGGGAAAGGGGCTATGTGCCTCAGGTGGGCAAAAAGACTGTTGGGATTTTAGGGTTAGAGGATATGCCCCACATCAGGGTGATCCACCTAATGAAATATGTCCTTGATGTCTAGAATGTTTTCTGCCTCCCTGGGGAGCAGACTGGGTCTGAATAGCCCCATCCACCCTTCAGAGGGGGTGGGGGGCATTGGCAGAAAGGCTAGTTGGGCTTAAGGGGGGGGCAGGTGGAGTACAGGTACATGACGGGGGGGGCTCCCACAGTTGATATTCCTGGTGTCTAATGGGCAGATCCCTGTTTGGGGATCACCCTACCCTCAGGAACAACCTGGAGATGACGTGAGCATGCCACAATCAAAAAAAGAATGGCTGCTGGGAAAGCTCCTTCTAACTCCTTTACAGCCCTCCCCAGCGTCGGCCAATGGCATACAGATACACTGGGGAGGTACTGTGTGCATCGGCCATTGGTCGAAACCCACAATTTAAAGGTTAACAGTCTACTTGTGAAAAGCAAGCAAAAGCATAACATTTTAAATGAAGTCAAGGTGCATTGTTAGCTCTGCCAGTGCAGACACTATTTTCAACAGTCTTAGACCATAGCCTCTGTCTATTGTTTAATCAGTCTGTTCATGAAATCTGAATATTCTAATTGCAATCGGGGCCATTGTAAACCCTGCCTTTCTACCAGAACTGTTATTTCTATAGTCAGATTGTGTTTTTTTGGTTTGTTTACAAAGCAAAGCCTGTTTTATCACTGTATTTACTATGCAATTAAATACTTTACTATTGCGATTACTACACACAGTACTTCACTTACTGTCTAAGCTACACTTTCCCTTTTTCAAAGACATTTTTTTCAGAATAACTGCAGTTAAATAAATATGTAATGTAAAAGTTGAGTTGGCACTCACAAACTCCTTGCCCTTCATCTGCATGGTATACCACTAAAAGAGCTCCATGGCAACATACAGCCTTATGACACAGTTACCCATTCTATATCCTTTAATAGATATATATTCACAGAAAAATAAAACAAAGGTCACAGGGACGCTATATTTAGAAAATAGAATAAAAAAAAAAAAAAAAAAAAACCCTTACAAATTCACTCGAAAAACCACAGGTTACAGGGCTGTATGACAGAACCATGCATGCCGGAACAATGCATGCCTTAACAACGTGGTCCGAACCACGAGTGCGTCGTTTACATGCATGTCTTTACTACGCATGCCTTTACAACGAATTTTGTTGTAAAAGCATGCCTAGTAAAGGCATATGTGTAAATGGCATGCGAAATGGCATCCGTGGTTCTGTCATACAACTCCCCAACCCACCCTGAGCCCCAAAACTACCCCCACCCCTAATAGCTAAACTACCCGACTCCCACCCCATAAAACTAAAACTACTGACACCCTCCCACCCGCCCTGAGCCCTAAAAAAGCAAAACATTTTTAAAAAAAAAAAACTATCCTTACCCCTCTATCCTGCCCGTAACAACTAAACTACCCCAACACCCCCACCCGCTCTGAGCCCTAAAATCTTCCCCCAAAAAGTAAACTACAAAAAAAAAAATCCCCCACCCGTGAGCCCTAAAAACAAACAACTCCCCCACCCTACCCCGAAAAACTAAATTACCCTGACACCCCAACCCACCCTGAGCCCGAAATCCACCCCACCGCTAAAAACTACCCACCAACCCAGCCTAACCCCACTTACCTCACCGCGTCCCATCCCGATCCTTCCTCCTCTTCTCTCCTCCCGCCCTTCCTGAAACCTTACCCCACCCCTTTAAAAAACAAACTACCCCACCTCCCACACTAAGCCTTAAATAAAATAAAATAAAAAAACACTCCCGCCCTTAAAATAAAAAATAGCCTGAACCCCCAAAGCCCTAAAAAAGAAATACCCAAACTCCTCCACTTTCGCCCCTTAAAAAAAATGTTTCTCCAATAATTTGACTTCTAATGTTTCATTTATATTTTTATTGATGTTATAAAAGTTGCCATGAGTGCTGTGAAATCTGGGGTATTTAGCAGTGCATGGAGAGGACGTGAGTTATAGTTACCTTAGGGTGCAAGTTATAGTTACTTAATTAACTAACTATAACTGCTGAATTTCTAAGGTTTTGTGTGAGTAAATTCAAAACATAACTATAAAGACTCTGTAACCTTTGTTTTTTTTCAGTGATTTTTCTTTTTTTTTTTTTTAACGTAAAGTAAATTTAATTACTATAGGTTAATGCAACCAACGCCACTCATGGTCTTGTGCAGACACGCCCCTTAAACTCACCCAACCCTGCATTGCACACGGCCTTTGGCCATGCACAGCAGGGGTTGGCTGCAAGGCCCGGCCTATGTGGCCAACTCCCTGGAGCCACCCAGAGAGGTTTTCTAGACCTTGATGAATGATATACTTACAATGAGAATGTATTTGTCAAGTAAAAAGAGTGCAATTAAATTTCAGTATACATCTCAAATATTTGCATTTAAAAAGTAATTATAACAGGAATGTGACTGCGGACACAGATTGAAACCCTTAACCTTCAGGGGGGAGCCTGAGACATTAACCTCTAGGCCACAGGTAAGACGCTGCTACTTTGATGGTAAAAAAGACATAAATGTTTAATCACTAGGAATGTTTAACAGTCAAAACAATAGTAAATAAACGGACACACTGCATGAGATACCAGGACTTGAATCTTCAGCCTACTGAGTGACAGTCCAAGAGCCTTATCAGTAGGCCACAAGAGACTCTTCTGCTGTGCATCACAAGGTAACTATAACATTCAAACTTGCTTGTGTGCCGCTTTGAAGTTATTCTATGTGGAGACCATTGCTGTAACAGTAGTCTCTCCATAGAATGACTTCAAAGTTGCATACAAGCAAGATGCTTGCTGCCAACAGAGGACCGCGGAGGAGCCTGAAGTCCCCCACGGTCCTAGCTGCCTCCCCGCTTCCTGCAGCAGCCAGCATAGGTCCCACAAGAAGGGAGTTGCTTGAAATAGCAGCTCCCTGCTTGCAGCACAAATGTTTTCATCTGTTCCCCTGCATGCATAATCACATGCAGGGAAACAGATTAAAACACTTCTTTCTGCAAGCAGGAGCTATTTGACAGCTCCCACTTGCAGAAAGCAGAGTTATGTTTGCTTGCGCTTGGTGGGAGCAACCAAAAGCAAACAGCTATATCCTGGGGTGGGTACCCTGGGACATAGCAGGAGCCGACCCTGGGGGGTGGTGGTCCCCAGGGCCATGTATTGCTTCATGAGAGCCCCCACCCCCCACAATGCTGCATCTGTCCTGGGGAGGTGGTGGTCTCCAGGGCTGGGGGTGCAACAGACCCTGTTCTTTCTTTTATTTTAGCCCCGGAGATTTGGCAGTCCCCGGGGCTGCAAGGGGGCGGAATGCCACCCTCCATTTCATTCAATAGTTGCCCTGGGGAGGTAGCGGTCCCTGGGGCTGCAGGAGGAGGAGGCGACCCCCCCCCATACTTTTCATTTGTTGCTCAGAGGAGGTGGCAGTTCCTAGGGTTGTGGAAGAGGGGGGGCATCTGGCCCCTGGAATTTAATGTTTGTGCTGGGGAGGTAGCGGTTTCAGGGTTCCTGGGCACCCCCACATATAACTGAAAGATAGCCCAAGGGAGGACGTGGACCCAGGGCTAAGGGTCTGCAATGGACCCCTCTTCATTCTTTTATTTTAGCCCCGGGGCAGTGCCGGTTCCCAGTGCTGCAGGGAGCCACAAGCCCTCACCGCCTTTCATTCAATATTTGACCCAGGCAGGTGGTGGTCCCCGGGGCGGTGGGTGGGCTGCGTGGGCCCCCCCTGAATGTTTACCTCTGATCGCCCCAGGGGAGGTGGCAGTCACTGGGGCTAATAAAGCCCTATGAGGGGTACCCGTGTGGTTCCCCCCCCCCTTTTAAAGCCTCCAATGCACCACATGACCTGGCCCACCCAGGGGCAAAATAAAAAATAAAAAAATGGCGGAAGACCGCTCCTTGAAAAAAAAAAAAAAAAAAAAAAAAAAAAAGACAAAGCAGGAAAATCTGCAGACCCAGATTCCTGACATTTTATTAGAAAGAAATGCTTTTTAGCCTGCGTGAGGCCCACAAGGGACCCCCAGACCAAGGCAAGGGGGTCAGGTTGACCATAACCTGGCCCCTTCTCTTTTTTTCAGAACAATGGCTGCCCACACTTCCTTGTTGAAGTGTTGACAGCCAATCAGATACCAGCATGGGGACAGTTGGATCCATGCCCCTAAATAGCTATATTTTTTACACTCTAAAATCTCCAAAACTACATAAGGATTTACTCCAAATCACATAACCATGCTTTCTTGAACAAGAGCAAGCTTTCTGCCAAATTTAGTTTAATACCATTCAGTGGTTTGGGCTGTAGCAGTGTTAAAAAATGTGTAAAATACCATTGACGTAGAATGGGAAAAAAAAACCTTTTTTTGGACCCCCTCTTCCCGGTCCCCGTTTGACGGATCACCCCGAAACTTAATACAGCAACTGAACTGACCTATGTATGTGTTTTTAACATTTCATGAAGATTGGTCAAAAGGTGCCAAAGTTATTGGCAAAACAAATTGATTGAAAAAATGGTCCCAACTATAACTATTTACTGGAGACTGCCAGAATGATATACATGATCCAAAATACTGTTCTGCAGGCTTACAAATCACAGCATGCAAGGCAGGCACAGCATATCCAACCTCATGACTAGTGCTTCAGTACACTTTTCTTTACCTTACCACATCTCATAGCTTTCCCTTTCTCTTATTTCTCTCCAGTTTCTTTATCCCTCACAAACTGAAGGTTCACTGGTGTCTACAAACGTTTTCATCAGCAAATCTTCAAATATAATTGACTAATCCATCTATGCCTCAATTCACTCAAACTAGCCTACATGAGCTGCATTTGAACTATGTTTTTGTGTCCTACAAATCCTATAAACTAGGCTCACTGACAGGAGACGTGTAGATTATAGTAATTAAGGAGAGGGCCATTTGAAAAAAAGGAAAGACAATCTGAAGTTTTAGGTCAAAGTCAGATTCTCAGGCAGTCAATTTTAAAAGTCAATTTTAGGAGTACCTGTCGGAAGGGCTTTTTAGGGGTCTTGCTAAAGACAATGCGCTGTCTGTTGCAAGACATATTGTTAGCCTGCAGTGGGTTTTGAGCATGCCCATTGCACACCATTGGCTGGCTCCATTGTGACTTATTTACTTCCTTTTTATTTGTCAGCTTCTGTAGGCTTTCCTTCCTCGTCTTATATTTGTACCTCCCATGGAGCCTAGATGCATTACTTGTGTCCTTTGACTGCTCATTTTCAGCTGCTACTTTTTTCTTTAAGCATGCTGCGAGTGTGTGTGTTTTCCGGCTGTCTCCCTTTTCTACTTCTACCTCATTTTTGATCCTCTTTCTTGCACTCCTTCAGTAGCCATTCTTGCTTTCCCACCACTCCAGTCAGTTTGCTTTCCCAGATCCTCCTGCCAACCCTCCATTGTCAGCGTTTCTCCATCCCCCTCCTGCCCATATTCCTTGTCCATGAGATTCCCTAGCCCTCCCGCTCACTCTCTATTGCCCCACCCCTTCCATTGAACCTCCACTGTCAGCTTGCTACCCTATGCCGTCCTGACCACACTGTGGTCCACATGCTGCCCTGCTGCCCTGCCGCCCAACATCCAATGTCAACTTTCTGCCCCTTCCCTTCCACCCACTCTCCGTTGTCAACTTGCTTCTCCCAGCCCCTTCAACCAACCTTCCATTGTCAGCTTGCTCCTCATGTCTTCCAGCCCACACTCAATTTGTTTTCTAAGCCCCTCCTGGCCACCTTCTGCTGTCCATGTGCTTCCCCAGCCCCTATCCATCAACTCATCCTTTGGCCAGTCTGTTGCCCCCCATCCCCTCACACCGACCCACTGCCGTCAGTTTACTTCCCTACCCCCTCCGTCCCACCCTTCATTATCAGCTCGCTACCCAATCCCCTCCCACCCAACCTCCATTGTCCTTCCCTATGCCCATCTAGCCCTTTTATTGTCTAGGTTCTTTCCCATCCTCTCCTGCCATTCATCAGTTGTCAGATTGTTTCCACATTCCCCAACACCCACTATCCCTTGTCCGCTTGCTATCCCACCCCATCCCCTCCCACCCAGCCTCCATTGACCATATCCTCCCCATTCCCCGCTAGCCTTCCATTGTCCTTGTGCTTCCCCATCCTGTCCTGTCATTTATCTGTTGTCAGTTTGCTTCCCCATTCTCTACGTCCATTCTCACCATCTGCTGTCAGTTTGTTCCACTAGCACCTCCCACCCACTCAGATTGTCAGCTTGCTTTGTTAACACCTTCCACCCACCCTTAATTGTCAGTTTGCAGCCTCAGCCCCTCCTGCACACCCTCCGCCATCAACCTGGTGCCCAAGTGGCTCCCTTCTGTCCACCCTCTGTTGTAGACTTTCTCTCCTATCTCCTTGTTCCCACCCGCCATTGTCCGCGTGCTCCCGCAGACCCTCCCATCCATTCATTCCCTGCTGTCAGCTTTCTGCTCCATTCCCTTGCATCCACCCTCTTTTGTCAGTTTGCTTCTCCATCCCCTTCCGCCCACTCGCCATTGTCAGCTTAATTCCCCATCCCCTCCCGGCCAGCCCGAGTTGTATGAGTACTCCAACCATTCCCTGCTCACCCTCCATTGTCCATGTGCTCCCCCAGCCCACCCTCTGTTGTCAGCTTGCTAACCTAGTTCCACCTGCCCACCCTCTGTTGCCAGCTTATTGCCCCATCCTCTGCTGCCCACTGTCCGTTGCCAGCTTGCTGCATTATCACCTCCCGCCCACCCTTTGTTGTCAGCCTGATTTCCCAGCCCACCTGCTCACCATCCAATGTCAGCTTGCTTCCCCGGCTTCACACGCCTATCCTCCATTGTCCATGTGCTTCCACACCCACTCCCAAACACTCTCTGTTGTCAGGTTGCTGCCCCATGCCCACCCTCTTATCAGTTTGCTTGTACATCATCTCTTGTCCACCTTCTGACTGTAAACTTCATCTCCCAGCCACTCCCGCCCACCATCTGTTAGCTTGCTCTCCCAACTTCTCCTACCCATGTTCTGGTGTCAGTTTGCCTCCCCATTCACTACCGCCCATCCTATATTGTCCGCTTGCTGTCCCAGCCAGCCCCGCCCACTATCTATTGTCAGCATGCTTCCTAAGGACCTCCTGCCCACCTACAGTTGTTGTGTGCTTCCCAGTTCTCCACCCACCCTTCAATATCCATGTGCTCCACTAGTCCATCCTCCACGCAAACTCTCTTGGCTCACACAGCCCCTCCTGCCCTCCCTCCATTGACAACTTGCTGCCTCAGCCTCCCCTGCCAACCTTCTGTTGTCAGATTGCTGCCCCAGCACCTTCCGCCAACCCTCCATTGTGAGCTTACTTCCTCAGTCTCTCCCACTCACCATCTGTTTGCTTGCTGCCCCAGTCTCTCCCGCCTACCCTCTATTGTCAGCTTGCTTCTCCATCCCCTGCAGTCCACCCTCTGTTATAATCTATTTCTCCCGGCCCCTCCCATCCACCTTCATGATCAGCTTGCTTTCCGAGACACTACCATCCACCTCCATGGTGAGCTTGCTTTCCCAGTACCTCCGCTGTCCGTGTGTTGCCTTAACACCACCCACCCACCCACCATCTATGTCTGTGTACTCCCACAGGCCTTCCCACCCGCCTTCTGTTGTCAGTTTTCTGCCCCCTCCTGGCCACCCTCCATTGTCAGATTGCTTCCCCAGACCTAACCACCCACCCTCCATTGTCAACATGCTTTCCCAGCCTCTTCCACCCACCACCCATTGTCAGTTGACTCTCCTATTCCCCCTGGTCTCCAATGCATCGTCAGCTTGCTTCCTAGCACCATCTCAACCACCCTCCATTGTCAGCTTGCTTCCACATGCCCTCCTACTCATCCTCCATTAGCGTGATTTGGCTAAACCCCCTGCTCAACCTCTATTGTTTGCTTGCCCACCCCACAGCCCCTCAAACCCACACTAAGTTGTCCCTATGCTTCCCCTATTGTTTTGTGTGACCTCTTCCCCCCCCCCCCCAGCTCCCTTCTCTCCAGCCCACCATCCATCCATTCTTGTTGTCTCGTTCACTCAGGCCTCTCCCCGGTTTGTCTGGTTTTTTTTTTTAATATAAAGAGTGCATTGGCGTTGGCCATATAGTGCTTTTAAAAAATATATTTTTAGCCATGTTGCTCTGCCAAGGCCTTCCTTTCTATAACAGAGTAGTTCACCTCTGATACTTGAAAGCCCTAGAAGTAAAAGTTATGGTTTGTTCAATTGCATCCTCAAAGTGTACTAGAGCAGCTCTCAGACCTTTAGCCCTGGCATCAGTGCTGAGTTCACATTTTCTACCTGGCACACATGCCTTCAGACACAGTGCTTTTTTGAAGTCAACCTTGACTTTACCAAATCCTTACTGAACAATCTTGATTCCATTCAACGTCTATGCCCTTTTTGAGAAAAGCATGCATGGCACAAGTTTGATCAGCCAAGCAGTCAACATATTTTCCTTAAAACTCTACCATGCTTAAGAAAGAAAGCGGTTCCTCCTTGTTTTAAGGAACCTTCTTCATTAAATACCTTCTACCAGGTCACTTTTGGTTTTGATGCCATGAGAATTTACAGGGGGCCTATATATGTAATTTAATCAATTCCAAAACCACACTTTTCAGTTTGTAAAGTCAAACCATATTCCTTAAATTTACCTAGAACTTTAGTTACTCTTTTGTCGTGTTCTGTTCATGACTTGACATAAATCATTGCACCCTCCAGAAAAAAAGTTCACCCCCATTATTTTCCCTAAACTCAGTGTCAGCTTGACTGAAAACAAAGCCAGCAAAAACTAATCCGAAAGGAATACGAACAAATTTAAACAAACCTATAGGAGTAATAAAAGAAGGAAAATCCTGCCAATCCCCATGTAGACAAATCTGATGGCAGGTCAAATTTGGTGCACTACCTGCCCCCCTCACCCCATGCAATTAAGCAAGTGATTCATTAATTGCGGGCAAAATACATTTACCAACATTAACTTCCTTGTTAAATGCACAAGATCAATGCACACCCTAATCTTACTGAGGACTTGTTTGTCACAAGAAAGGGAGACAACCATTTGGAAGCCTTAACAGGAATAATGATATCTTCACAGTATAATCTTTCTAGTTCCTTCTGTACAGCTTCAAGTACTCCACTGGTTGTCTCCAAGTTTAGATTAGCAAGTGGAGAAATTCTGTATTTGAATATTATTAGCACACACAGTATTTGAGATCTGGCCAGCAGCCATAAATATATGCAGAATATACTGCACATAACAGAATTATATTTTTGCACAAAGTCAGGCATTACCTACTCAGTGATATATTGTAGAGTTGGTTTTACTATTTTTAACTGCAGTGCCCAGTAGATAATACTGTGTGTGATACAGCATGCAGCAGTAGCATGGTAGCTTAGGAAAAAAAGCAAATTAAACTAAATAGTGTCTTTTCATACATGATCCCTGCAGGCAGAAACAGGTTTGGTTCAAATTCAAAACATTTTGTGTGGGCAGATTCCTGGAACTATTCAGTGAGTACAGTGGTTTGGCTCTATCTGTTGCTTCTATCAAGAGGAATGATAGTCTGTTACAAGGATCAATATATAGATAAACCAATTCAAACCAACAAACAGGTAATGCTGCTCTGGTTGCAGCTGAGAACGTGCACGAATGGCTCTGGCGTGGTGAATTAAGTTACGCAAAATGCATATCAATTCTAACACTACTTAAATACCTGTAAAATTGCTCAAATACGTTGGTAATCTATTGTATATTTAGGAGCCAATACTTACAGATACTGCTCCAGGACTTGAACAAAGACTTTAGGCTAATATAAAAAAAAAACATAGAATCCTGAAGCCCAGAAGGATTTTTCAGGAATCCAGGGTGGCAGAAGCAGCAGAGGGCACTGTGGTGTGATTGGAATGTGGTCTCTCCTCACTGGGCAGTGCACAGAGCTTTGGCCTCTGGTGTTGCTGCTCCATTGCTGTGCAGCAGCAGAATGACACACAAATAGAGTAAAGGTCTCACCTACGACAGCCCATGCATTGCACATGCTTTTGCTTGCGAGAAGTATTGTTTACAACAAGGGGCTTGCAGCCTGCCCATTGCTTACCATTTGTTGGTTTCATTGTCAGTCTTATTTGCTACTTTCTAATTGGGCAGTGCATGCGAGCTTCACTTTCTCTTCTTTTCGGCTGCAGCATGAATGAAGTACTGATTGCTTCAACTTGATTGCTGTTCTTCCCAGATTGTGCTCTGATTGAGGCACTAATGTTATTTAGTCTGTGTTGCTTCTTCCCCTCCCATGCCCACCACCAGTTGTCCATATTGCTACTTCACTTCCCACCTCCATCCCCTGCTGTTCATGTTGCTTCTTGCTTCTTCCACTCCCTGTTACCCACCCCTATCAGCCATAAGAAAAGAAGCCATATGACGTGCCAGTGCTGGCAGTGTCGTAGCACTGGTTTATACCTTGCTGCACAGCCGCCGTGCTGCACTACAACATGGTTAAAAGACATTGGCAAAGCCAATATCTTTTGCATAGCAGAGACCTACTGGCTTTGCCAATGCTTGTTTTAAAACTCATTGTTTTCATGTTATTCAATTCGAACAACTCGTTAGGTACCATGGTGATTCCTGAGCAGGAATCAAACATCACTTTGACTCTATGGGCCAGATGTACGAAAAAAGCAATTTGCGACTTGCAAATTGCGAGTCCCTGCGACTCGCAATTTGCAACTCGCAAATTGCTATGCAGTACGGTATCTCAGACACCGACTGCAACTCGCAATGGGGTCGCAATGACCCACCTCATGAATATTCATGAGGTGGGTCGCAAATTGCGGCCCCATTGCGAGTATAGGCACTCGCTAACATGGAGGCCTGCTGACGTCAGCAGGCCTCCATGTTAGCGACCTGCTTGTCAATAAAGCAGGTTTTTTTTTTTTTAAAGTGTAGCCCGTTTTCCCTAAGGGAAAACGAGCTGCACTTTAAAAAAATCCGAAACCTTTAGTTTCGGTTTTTCAGGGCAGGGAGTGGTCCCTTGGACCACTCCCTGCCCTGAAAAATTCATATCTGGTCCAGTCACAAAGGGGAAGGGGTCCCATGGGGACCCCTTCCCGTTTGCGACTGGGTTACCATCCACTTCAAGTGGATGGTAACTGCGAGTAGCCGCAAATGGAATTGCATACCAGTGCGAGTCGCTAATAGGAAGGGAACACCCCTTCCTATTAGCGAGTCTGAAATGCATTTTGCGAGTCGGATCCGACTCGCAAAATGCATTTCTGCATAGCAAACCCACGTTTGCGAGTCGCAAACGGCGATTTTCGCCGTTTGCGAGTCGCAAACGGGTTGCTACATCTGGCCCTATGTTGTTAATTTTAACTACTACAGCAGAAGGATCTTTGACACAGTAAACCTGTTGTAGAATTACCTCTCCACAGACTTCCTGGACTGCTTTGTACTTAACCATTATAGCACCAGTCCAACATACGACAAATGCCCTTTTTTACCACAGCAATTGCACATGGCCTTGCTCGCAGGACAGGTTTTGTCACTGGCCATTTGTCCAGTTTCCCCACACCTATAACACGGACATTTGAACACAACATTTTTCTAAGGTGCAATTTTCTTCTTCTATACAATGTGTTGACAAGCAACACAAGCTGAAGCTTTTGTCAAATTTCTATTGGTCTTTTTACATGACTGCCACACACTTCCGGTCCACCCTTGTTTGGAAACAATATAAACTTCACACAAAGGTGGTTCATCCTTCACTCACAGATCTTCCTGGATGGACTCATTGGTGCAACACAAGACAAACTGATTCTTAGGAATTCTTAACTCAAAGGTGCAAACTTACAGGTGCTTGCTAACTTTCTTAGAGTGGTAATGTAAGTTTCAACAGACTCACTTTCACATTTCTTTCTCTTACCAAAATAATATCTCTCCAAGATGGCACTGGCTTGGGTTAGATAATGGATACCTATTTTGTATTACAAATCACACGTTTATCGAATCCTCTTTTCTTCTGTAGTCAAATCATGCAAATTATCCAAGGTCTCCCGATCTTCTGCCAGAGACAAAGTAGTAATAGCGACCATTTTCTCTCAGCATTCAGATTAGTGTCTCACACACTACCATAATTCAGGGACATCTTTTTGCATTTTGACTATTTTAACAATGGTTCACCAGTGTAACTCAGGACAAAATGGTGGAGCTGAGACATTTTGCATTTTTTCACAAAAAATGAACTATCAGATACCATTCATATTAGCAAAAGTACACAATTCAAATGCACAACTGAAATGTAGAATTGAGTTAAATTTGAGTAAAACACAATTTCTTATCTCTTTTAGATTAGAAATTAGTCTTAGTCAAACATTCTGCTCCAAAAACACAAGGAAAAATCACCTTTGATCCTCTTCTCCTAAATGCAATTTTAATTTAACATCATTAATGTGCTTATCACTAAAACAGTGCTTTCATGAACAAACACGAAATACCGTACAATGGACAAGATATGGTAATAGAAAGATGATGGGTTTGTTGGGCATCAATAGGTAACAAACCATCACAGTATTATAGCTAACCATTCCTAGAGGGATTACATATCTGAGACTGCTTTGTGGCCCCAGGAGGTGGCCATTTTCTACAGCACTTGCTACCACTTGACCAGACCAACGATCGCTATAAAGCGCGAGGGGGCACACCGCAGTGTGGGACGCGCTAACCATTCCTAGAGGGACTACATATTCCAGACTGCTTCGTGGTCTTAGGAGGTGGCCATTTTCTACAGCACCTGCTCCCACTTGGCCAGACCAACTAGCGCTATAAAGCACGAGCGGGCACACCTCAGTGCGAGGCGCAGCCAGGAAAAGCCCCGGCCAAGGACTGACCTATCCACACCCATCGGAACCCGAAGGAGGCTGGGCTGGGCCACCCTCTAACTTCTACTATTAAGCAGGCTTTGCCAGAGTGTCTGTATTGTCATAGCTTCTGGGGACGGCTTCACTGACTTACTATATTTTTAAAGGGTTCACCCTCTGGTGAAAGCAATTGTGATGGGTAAAAGGAAAGCGACTGAGGGCAGGGCAGGGGTGGCACACAGGGAAAAATCTTAAACGGCAGAATCATGCAGCAAGTAACTGCATAATGAATAGGATAGACAATCTCCTGGTTGATTGCGAGGATATTTTGACTTTCCCCCCGGATAGAGTCCCTAAAGGTATTCAGAGTGAGATTTCCCCAGTAAGGTCAAGGGAGGGCCACAGGAAAATTCCAGAGGTATTCAAAACATGTGGGTCACTGGCTCTAGCTCCTACAGGGCAGGGAGAAGTGAGAAATACTATTATTCACATGCCCTCATCACCAGCGTATGAGCTTTCACCTGCTGGAAGAGAGGCCCTTCATTGAACCAATCGCTTCAGTCCCCTAAATGATATACCACATGATGATCCTTGTAGGAGGCTGGCCTGGTTTGTAGTGGGTACCTTGGGTACTTACACCTTATACCAGGTCCAGTTATCCCTTACTAGTGAAATGTAGTAGCGTTCTAGCAACTTAGGCTGATAGAGGTAGCTATAGCAGAGCAGCTTAGGCTGAACTAGGAGACATGCAAAACCACTTATAGTTACACAGTACTTATACAAAAGTAAAGACAATACTCAGTGTTACCAAAAATAAAGGTTTTTATTTGGGTGACTGTACCAAATATATATCAGAGACAATACTCCTTCTGGAGGTAAGTATTATACACAGTATATACACTAGTCACCAAAATTAGACAAGTAAATGCAAACAATAGGAAATGCTATAGATTGCAATGGGAAAAAATAGGTCTGGGGCAACACAAACCATATACTAAAAGTGGAATGCGAATCACGAATTCCCCCCTAGACAAGTGTAGTGTGTGCAGAATCGCTGGGAGAGTGTGAATACAGTAAAGGTAAGTAAATTACCCCACCCTAGAACCCAGAAAAGCAGTAGTAAAGTACTGCAAGTTTCCTTAGAACACACTACACCTCGTGATTGGGATTTTGCAGCAGCCAATCAAGTCTGCAAAGAGCAACTGATGGATTCCTGGGCCTGAAGACCTGCAAAGGAAGGGGACCAAGTCCAAAAGTCGAAAGAAGTTCCAGGAAGGACAGGAGCTCCTGCCAACTCAGAAGAGGGTGCAAAAGAAGAGTCCCGGTTAGTCGTAGACTGCAGGAATGCACCCTAGGAAGATGCTAGTGGGTTCCTGCATCATGCAAAAGATGTCCCACAGCGTGAAGATCGTTGCAGATGTGATTTTGTGTTGGAAGTCACCAACAAGCCTTGGGTACAACAAAAGTGCGTTTTGCGTTAAAATGGCACTGGATGGTCCCAGGAGCGACCTGGTGGCCTCAACTCTGTGTGAGGAGGAAGATGGGGCTCTCAGCACTTTAGAGAGCCCTTAGGATGCCAGCCAGCACTCCCTGAGGTCCCAGGACATGGGGACAAAGGAGGTGCAAAACACGGTTGATGCAGCACAACAAAGGAAGGTCCCACGCTGCCGGAGAACAACTCAGCGAGTTGAGCGTCACAGGATGGAGTGCTGGGGACCTGGGCCAGGTTGTGCACAAAGGAATTTTGCAAAGAGTGCACAGAGGCCTCAGGAGGTGAAGAAGATGCAGTACACAGGGGTACTGTCGCTCTCAGGGAAGGCAAGGTCTTACCTCCTCCAAATTGCGTCAGCAGGACCACAGGACAGTCTCTGACGATGCTATCCACCCTCGGTGTCCTTGGGAGCACGCTCGTCGGCTGTGAGAGGAGTCCCAGGGTACCGGTCATCATCTTGAAAGGTGCCTGCTTGGAGCAGGGGAGTGACTCAGTCACTCCACAGGAGATTTCTTCAGTCCTTCTGGTGCAGGATGAAGACAGGGAGTCCCAGAACGTGCACACGGTGGAAACTGTTGCAGTTGCTAACTTGGAGCTGAGGTTGCTGAAGAAAAGTGTCTCTTGTAGACACTTTGTTGCAGGTAAAGCGTTTCTTGGAGCAGGCTGCGGTTGATCCGCGGTCAGAAGAGTCTGAAGTTGTTGCAGAGGATTCCTGAAGGAAGCTTGCAAGCAGAATCTGAAGAGAACCCACAGGAGAGACCCTAAATAGCCATGAGAGGGGGATTGGCTACCTTATCAGCTAAGGACCTGACATCAGAGTCCCCTCCTGATGTCACCTGCGGACACTGGCCACTCAGAGGCCTCCACACCTTGCAAAGCAAGATGGCTGAAGCCTGAGATACACTGCAGGAGCTCTGGGTACCACCCTTGGGGTGGTGATGGACAGGGGAGTGGTCACTCCTCTTTCTTTTGTCCAGTTTTGTGCCAGAGCAGGGGAGAAAGGGTCCCTGAACCGGTGTAGACTGGTTTATGCAAGGAGGGCACCATCTGTGCCCTTTAAAGCATTTCCAGAGGCTGGGGAGGCTACCCATCCCAAGCCTGTAACACCTATTTCCAAAGGGAGACCCTTTGGAAGGGTAACACCCTGCTCTCAGAGGAAATGCTTTGTTCTGCCTTCCTGGGACTGGACTGCCAAGACCCCAGGAGGGCAGAACCCTGTCTGTGAGGTGGAAGCAGCTGTAGCTGCAGTACAAGCCTCAGAGAGCTGGTTTGGCAGTACCATGGTGGAGCCCCCAGGATGCATGGAATAGGCTCCCCAATACCAGATTGGAATGGGGAGACAATTCCATGATCTTGGACATGTTACATGGCCATATTCAGAGTTACCACTGTGAAGCTACATAAAAGGTATTGACCTATAAGTAGTGCACGCTTGTAATGGCGTCCCCGCACTCAAAGTCCAGGGAAATGGCCCTGAACTATGTGGGGGTACCTTTCCTAGTGCAAGGGTGCCCTCACACTTGGTAACTTTGCACCTAACCTTCAGCAAGTGAAGGTTAGACATATAGGTGACTTATAAGTTACTTAAGTGCAGTGAAAATGGCTGTGAAATAACATGTGCGTTATTTCACGCAGGCTGCAATGGCAGGCCTGTGCAAGGGTTTGTCTGAGCTCCCTATGGGTGGAAAAAGAAATGCTGCAGCCCATATGGATCTCCTGGAAACCCCATGTCCTGGGTACCATATACTAGGGACTTATAAGGGGCTCCAGTGTGTCAATTGAAATTGGTAAAGGAAGTCACTAGCCTACAGTTTAAAAGCAGAGAGAGCATAAGCACTGAGGTTGTGGTTAGCAGAGCCTCAGTGACACAGTCAAGCACTGATAACACATACATTAGGCCACAAACTATTAGCACTGGTGTCCTGGCTAGCAGAGTCCCAGTGAGACAGGCAAAACATACTGACATATAGGTTTTTATCTATGAGCACTGGGGTCCTGGATAGCAGGATCCAGTGACACAGGAAAAACACACTGACACACACTCACAAACAGGCCAAAAGTCGGGGGAACCCTGCTAGAAAGAGGCTTCTTTCCTAAAATCCTGACATAAGTATATTGATGGGTGGGATAGTAGACACAGGAACAACAGACATAAGGGCAGACCTGCCTAACGCTCAGTACATCTCATGCATAAAAGATCTAAAGAACGAGGTGCCTGAGCTTAAATCTATGGTTAATTCTCTAATTACCATGTGCAAACAATTAACATCTGTAAATGTGACGTCCTGCACGGATCACAACAGTAGGTCCAAGCTCAATCCCCCAGGTCTCCCAACAGTTCCAACCAAATTGCCCTTGAACATCAGTAACAAGATCTGCAAGTGCGCTCCTCCCCTGGATGTTGGCAGTCTGGTGCCCCGTGCTGGCCATCCTTCAGTAGGCGGCAGGATTAAGAACTCTTGTCAGGCTCCCACATACAATAGTCTAAACATGGATGACAAACCAAGATTTCATCACCAATTTTCTAGACCAATGAAACACAATGTTCCAAATTGTACTGGTCAGTCTGTTGCTAATTGTACAATCCTAACACCACTGTCCTAATGGTTAACGTTCCTAAATTACATCTACCAACCCACAGGGAAGGGGGAGAATCTGTTAGAAATAAGGCAATCCATTGGATCTGCCACATGAGGGGCTGTTAATCCATAACACACTAGGACATAATTGTTGCAGTTAGAAGGCCAGATCCAGACACAACTGAGCTGACACTTCGGGATAGGAGCCTGGTTGATAACTTAGTGGCCTTAGATGCAAGGACAAGCGCACCAGAATACTCACACATTCAGTTTAAGTACCCCAGAATTCCCCCACGTGACAGAGCCAGGTTCACCAACCACTCAGCAGGCATTTCTTCCACCCTAGATGAGAATGACTGACTCAGTGTACCACCTGAAATCCTTGCTAATTTACCATCCCTCCCAAAACGATACAACTACCCCTGGTCTGACTGCTTTTCCTACTACTGACTTTAAAAACACCCTCCCCCCCTTTTGGACAGATCCGACCTACCTACCCTGGGCCAATTGGTCAATTGTGAAAATACCATTCCTGAGGGGAAAAGAAGGATAGCATTCTGGAATGTGGGAGGTTTACTGTCTAAGGTGGTAATAGCAGACTGGTGTGATTTTGTTAACAGCTTTACTGTAGTCTCTGTACAAGAAACATGGGCAGTTCACCCAATCCATCTAAATGGTTTTTTAACCTATCACACCCCAGCAGTACCATCCAACTCAGGGAGAGCAAAGAGGGGGGGGGAATCTGTACCTACGTATTAAACACCTTGATGGCATCTAGTATATCTATGCTGGCACCGTAACCCTTCCATCAGATCATGGTTGTTGAAACATCAGATACATGCATGTTGGCATTAATCAACTTTTATAATAACATCCCGAAAGCTGAGATAAAAACAGCCTTGACTCTACTAAAAAGTGATGTCGAAGCTCTCATGAATGGGAAATTCCAGGATTTGGTATTTCTATGGGGGGGGGGAGGGAACGTTAATACTGAAGTTTGCACTAGGGGCTCAGAGAAGATCTGCAGTCTAAGTGAAAGGGGGAATGCTGGGTACTACCACTTTACACATTCCATCTGTAGGGAGCTATTGAATGAATTTATATTCAGTACTGACCTTGCATTCTGTAATGAGATTTGCTGCCCTCTAATCCCATTTGCAACTACATTCAACAGCCAAAGAAAAAAAACTCAGTGATAGATTACATATTGGTCACAAATAGACACGTCGCAAGGGTTGGAAACTTTATCACCCACACAATTGCATGCAGCGATCACTACCCTCTGAACATCGATTTGGATGTGGCATCAAGGGATTTTTTTTTATCCCAAGCGCCACTCCCGAGCTATTGCACAGTGGGTGTCATGGACATTAACAGGCTTAATGGGTATACCCTGCGCTGGTCAAAGATTGAGCCCCAAGAGTTTCTAAAAAAGTTGATTTGTGGATGTACACAGGCTTTGGAAAGTTGTTTAGACCCGGGTTCTGACCCCAAGGTCTTCAAAACATTGCTGGGGACGTCAAGGCGGGATTAGCGACAGCAGCAACAACAAGGTGAGAGGGTGGTTTGATGAACCTTGCACCAAGGACCATAGTATGCTGAAATTAGTCCTACACAAACGGCCACGATGTGTAAATGAAGTCAGGGCTGCTAGGAAAAACTAGAAGTATGTTTTAATGCAGAGAAAAGCAGTATAAAAAAAAAACTAAAAAAAACAAAAAAAAACTACGAGACAAATAACATGAAGCGAACACTAGTAAGGAGCCTGCAGCATTTTGGCGGGTAATCAATTCGCCCTATCTTCAGTCTGACACCGGACCACACCTTGAAATAGCCATTAGCGAAGGAGACAGGATTAATCACTTCTCGATCATTTATTTTAAGCGTACCAACAGGCTAAGGCTGACAGTAGACGATGCGACCGACCGCGACTCTTTTGCCCCCGTTATTTTCCCCATCAAGCTTGCATTTAACTTGGATGAGATCATTGTTGTCCTAAACACGATGAAAAAGCCGTCTAGGCACCGGGTCCATATTTCATCCCTGTGGACATGTTTAAAGTCAAAACAACCCTCTGGGGGCCACTGCTTACTCAAGTCCTAAATGCATGTTGTCAAGTTGGCCTACTGAAGTCTTGGAGAGAATCAATTATTGTCCCAATTTTCAAAAAAGGGGATAAACAGAGAACCACTTGTTATCGTCCTATCTCTCGCCTAGATTTGATGCTGAAAGTGGCAGGTCGCGTTATCTTGAACAAACTGCAAGAATGAGCCCAGGAGAAGAATGTTTTATCGGACTTACAGTATGGGTTCCTGGAGGGAGTATAAGCAGTGGAACAAAGTCTGCATCTAAGCATGCTGATCAAGAAATACACCACTATTAAATAAGGGAGATTGTACTTGGTCTTTGTTGATTTAACTGCTGCCTTTGACTGCATAATCCACAGTAAATTGTGGGTAATCATGGGGAACATGGGGGTGGACCAACTGATCATACAATTTCTCAGGGAAACATATCATGAATGCAGAGCCAGAGTGCGATATTGTCTAATGGGTGAATGTACCCAGCCTTTTAGTATTGAGAGGGTGTAAGGCAGGGTTGTGTTTTGGTACCCTTCCTCTTTTTCTTATACATTAATAGTCTGGGTAATGTATTATCTGCTAATTTTAACACCCTCCCTCAAATAGGGTCCCAGCCCGTCCCAGCCCATCCCCACCCTTTTATATGCAGATGATGCTATTCTTATGGCACGAACCCCGCCTGGCACTTCAACAGCTACTAACATGCTTTGTATCCTATATGGAAGAACTGGGGCTATTAGTTAATAAAAGCAAGACATTTGCTATGAAGTGTGGGAAAGCATTGCCGAAAACCCCTAGCCTCATGATAAAGGATACTAGAATTGGTTACTTCACAGCCTTTTCCTACCTGGGGATCATGTTCACCGTAAAAGGCAAAAATGTGGATGGCAATTAGAACCAGAGGGCTACACTTTCAGAAAACTGTTGCAGCCTTGCACAACTTTACTTGCAAGGCTGGTAAGAAACCCCTAGGGAGATACTAACAGTGTATAAGGCCAAATGTTTGTCAACAGCCATGTATGAGGCTGGCCTTTGGGTGAATTTAAATCATGACTCCCTGCAGCTGATAGAGAATGCCTTCTTGAAATATCTTCTTTTTCTCCCACGGAGTAGTCCATCACATGTAGGCCACTCGGAATTAGGGGTCCCGCTCATTTCAAACCTAGTTCAAACTCAACTGATTCTGCTATGGCACAAGATATGGACTTCTGAGTATATCAAGCTGAACCAAGAGATTATAGGGGACTGTCTTAGGTCCTCTCATGTAGGAAGAGTACAATGGTTGGGGTACGTAAAAAACTTTGAGTGATATAGGACATACAGACTATTACTATAAACCAGAAACATTATGAGCAGTCACACGAAAAAACCTGAAAAAAGATTGCTTGTTACATTTAGAAGAACTAAATCTATCTGCTGAACTGCTTAAGCCAAGTGTTCTTAAAAAACAGTTGATCTTAACCTCACCTGGCATGCAACTATACCAAAAGGAGGTGAGCAATGAACAGCATAGATTTGTTTTAACCAGGTTTATGGCTGGTCGAGGCCTATGGCTAAACGCCTGTACGCAATGGTTACTGAGCAAAATTCTTTCCATACAGTTCTTTTTTGTTCATTGTATAATTTGCCCAGAAAGTCATTTCTGCTGCCATTATTGAGATCTATGGACTTGATATAATGTCGACCAGCTTATGTGTTCTTACAGTCTTTCCCAAAAACCTACATTTGTAACATCAAGTCTAAATTTGTTTGGGCAATTGTTAGACAGGAATTTAATACATTCTATTAATGACTGAGAGGTCAATTCCATATCTACAGCCATATAAGATTAGTTGGGTGATTTCAAATATTTTATTACTGTCTTATTTCCGTGCTTTTATTATTTTATTTTGAACAGAATATATCTTTAGAATAGCACTGAACTACAAAACCCTGTATTTTACAGTTTTATATGGTCCTATCGCCATGTATTCTACTCGAGTCCTAAATGCTTTTTTTTTTTTGCGTTTCGTTCGTGAATAATGTATTGCTCTTGTTTTAGGTATGTATGCTTTTATGACAATCTTTGTCAAATAAAACTAATTTGATTTGATATAGAGAGTTCTTTGTTTCCAGTAGTCTTCAACACACTTACTTGCCAAATTTCCTCACCTTTCCTTATTCGTTGACCTCACCAATAAAACATTCTTGTAAAAGAGACAGCTATTGAACCCAAAGACCCGTTAGTTAAGAAATGCGGAATAGGAAAAGAAGGAACGTTTTCCCTTCTTTAAAGTCAAACATGCATATGTGGAACAATGAATACTTCTGTTCACAGCAAAACAATGCACAAGCACCATGCCACACAAAAGTCACATCTCCTTCTCTGAAGATGGCTCACCAGCATGGTCAGTCCCCGGCACTCTGTCATGGAAGATGTGAGTGAGGGCCCATGCCTCAGAATAGAATGTTGTTGTCCACAAGCTTCATTATGCAGAAAGGCCAGTGCATTCCACAGCTTTCTTGATTTAACAATCATGCTTTCCACTGATGACAGTTGAACTTGGTCTAACTCTGCAGGCCCATTATGTCTCTTTCTGACACACAGAAATCATTATTCAGCCTTCACAACTCCAGCAGCACAACCGAGAACCTCACAGCATGCACCAGGCCTCGAAAAATTATAAACATATTACTAGACCTGCAGGTCGAGTAACTTGAATGATCTACTCAACCTAACTGTAATGTACTTGACCCGTAAGCGGGTCTCAAATTGTGTGATCCTAGTCAATTAGTTTACAGAGTCACCTTTTTCTTTATTTTCACATACGAGTGCACCTTCAAATATGTGAGCTCAGCATTTTTCAACACAAAAAAACTTTTGTTTGATTAAATAGACAAAATGTTTGCTGTAAGTATAATAACAATCTAGCCCACATATAGGGGACAAATTATCCATTACTTGCCTCTTAGTTTACTGATAGCATTGCCATCAAGGCAGGAATGTTTTTCTGTTTATGTTCAAACACTCACTTTTAATAAATATATTACTAAAGCATGATGTGGTAGCATACTGTCATTTACAGACAGTTAATTTTCCAAAAATGTCCAAAAACCTTCCCACTAACTTGCAGCTTTACTGATGAAACTATATACAGTATTAACAACAATCTGTGAAAATTGGGTTTCAGAAAACATATTTATCTTTTACACATCATTAGGTAAAGAGTTCTGATTTGTTTTCGTCCGTTTAAATTATTTTTTTCATCACACGTAAGTACAAAACAAATGGGCTTTCATAACTACTGAAATGTTTTGAAATGTTTGTATGATTGATTTACTGTGAAATTAAAAGCTGTATGGTGTCAGTGTTTTCCTATTAAACAACATATAAATAACTTTTTACAGCAGGTCAAAGAAGTTCGTCTTACAAAATCATGGAACTCTGCAGAAATTTCCCTTCTTAACTGCAAGACAAACTGACTTTTGACCTCAGTCTCTCAACATAGAGCAAATGGGACAACATAAGAGTTGAAGGGTTCTTTATTGCTCCTTTACTTTCAGACTGAACGGAACACCTGTTCATTGTCAACTCTCCAGAAGGGGCGAGGAGGACCTAAAAATAGCTTGACCTGATAAAAAAAAAAAATGACTCGAAATACTAAGTTGTCAAGTACATTTTTCAAGGCCTGATGCACTGACCATGAACAAGGTTTCCTTTCTTCCGAAACGTAAACAAATTCCAACAGTGTAGTGATAGCTCTTCAGTAAGACCTGATGGCTTTTACCAGATCATTTTTAGGTGCAATTCTTAAAGTGGACACTGTATGTCCCAAATACTCAACTTTTAAGTCATCTGCATTTTGTTTTGCTAATGGTCATATCTCTGCTTTTAAGAATTTCCAAACTGTGTTTAAAATGTTATTATGTTCCTCCACTGTTTTGGCATGAATCATGTTGTCCTGAAAAGCACGGGACCCCATGTATGCCATCAAAAAGATGGTCCATTAACTTTTGGAAAACATTGGCAGCTGATGTCAAGCCAAAAGGTAGTAGCAAGTATCTGTAAGCGGCAAAAGGTATCACAAACGTGGTGAAATCATTAGAAATTTCAGACAGACAATCTAACTTGGTGGTATGCAGATTTCAAATCAATTATTGAAAATAATGCAGAACCACTCATAGCAGCCAACATTTCCTTTATTTTGGGAATGCAATAACAATCCATTATGATTTTTCTGTTCAATTACCCAAAATCCACAAAAAGTCAAATTTCTCCTGATTTTCTTTGTAATGACCACTGCTGAAACACACTCAGATGAGTCAGTGCGATCAATAATACCACCCCTACATAACATTTTCAGCAGTTCTTTCAGCTCCTTTCTAACTGACAATGGTACATGTTGAGCTTTGTGGGTGACTAGTATGCAGTTTTCTTTCAACTTGATAGGATGCTCAAAACCCTTTATACACCCATTATGTGCAGCAAATACTTTAAGCCTTTCTAAGGCCTCCCCCACATCAAAACCTCTATCCCCTTCTTCGACATTTAGAATAGACATGTCACCCAACACAATGGGTTCAGAGGAACATGGTTTAAGCATAATACAACGTTTACAAGAACTTGTCATCCCACTATGTCTCTTCCTCTCTCAGCCACAGGTGTTCGTTTTTATAATACGTCCTTTAAATTCTAGCATATCATTAAAATTTCCTAACATATTAATGTCAAATTCAACAAATGCTTTTGAGTTAACATCTGAGTCCAATAGCTTTACATTTCTCCACTGAAATATACAGAATGTTTGATCAGTTAAAATGGTTATTGGTGACCCTTAATCTGCCATAATATGGAATTCCACACTACCAATATGTACTATACTTTGTGGTCCCTTGAACTTGACTAGTTTTGGATCAACCGTTATAATATTTGCACACATTTCTTCATTCAAACCCTCAACTGAATTCACTTTCACATTACTAGATATTCTACCATTTCTACAAACCACCCCAAAATATCCAATATATTAGCATTTCAAGGACATCCTGAATAGTTTCCTAAATGAGACTTAGAACCCCGCCTATAACGCATTATGCTTCTCTTAGAGTGGACAGCAACCGAGGATTCAACACTTTTCTCAACATTTCTCTGTTCCTGTACAGCACAAACCGAATGGTAGTGTGAACTCTCAGAGGATATTATTCTAGAAGACATTAACAACCTCTCAATCCCTTTGGCTATGTCAATAACTTCATTTAGCCTAGGATTTGTACATGCCAAAAGTCTCTCCTGTATTTTCTTTGAATGGCAGTGAATACAAATTGATCTTGTAAATATGTATCAACCATGTCCCTAAATTCACACAAAGCAGCAACAATACGTAATCTAGTAATGTACTCCTCAATGCTTTCATGTTCATGCTGTTTTCTCATGAAAAACCCATGTCTTTCTACCATTACACTTGGTTCTTTGGTAAACTGCTTTTCTGTTCTTTTTATCGCTTCTTCATTTTCATTCAATGGCACAAACTATCCAGGCGAAGGTTCTACCTATGGTAGATTTACAACCTTTCCTGGCCAGCGTTGTCTAAAAGTCAAAACAATAATACCGTTCAGAATCAGTTTTTTGCCATCAATAGCAATTAAGTCATTCTCAAAAATACATTTGCCAATTTTTCCACTTCATTACATGTTTGCCTGGAGTCTGTAGACATAACTCTGGTTGGTTTACGATACCCGAGTTCGCCTTATTGTGAAGTAAAACTAGAGAAAAATGGAGAGACTAGAAAGCAAAACCTTTTTTAATGTTATTGTAGTAAAAGTCAGAATTTTGTACCTCAAATCCTGTATGTTCACACTTTTTGAAACGTGTGCCCAGATAACAGAAACAGAAATCCGCATCGTGTGACATCAATAACTCCCACGAGCCATAATTCACATTTAGTTTCCATATGAAAATTTCCCTTTGCCAGTCCAGTTAGCGCTCTCTCTTTTCATTGAGACTGCATGTTGCCCTTATACACACGTTAGCGTGATCCATCTCCAAGGGTGTCCTGTGATACACAGGCTGGTGCTGCTGTGCAAGCACATACACGCAAGATCAAAGACTTTGCCTCCCAAGAGCGCTCGCGCACAACAGTCTGTGCGCTTGTGCACACACTCAAAATTCCATTGTGAGGGCAGGAGGCATGAGAGCTGTTGCACACATTCTTCTGTAGTATATTTTGTTATTTTCGTGCCTCAGTTCTGCAAAAACTATGTAGTATCTTGGTGGGCCCTGTTCAAGTAATATGGTTTTCCCACAGCTCGTCGCCAAAATTGTATTGGTCGCTTAAGGCATTTTAATTCAATAAATAAACAGGCTCACAAGATGAGCAGAGTAAATACATCATCCAGCAGGAGCACATGGAGGAAAAGCCTCCCAACATTTCACCACCTTCCGAAAAATACCCACAGCAACATTCCACATCCTATTATGACATATATTGATTCCACATCCAACATCCACTTACCCACCAAGTAGAAACCATGCCACGAATGTTCATAAATACCAATCAATGCAACAATGAGCAGTTTCCAATGCACATGTTGTGCAAACAATCATTAACATGACTACTCAACACTGCACCTATGTTGAGGTGACAATCATTCAAGCGTGTTGCTAGTATAACATAAGAAGAATGACATGGAGAATTTTAGCTCAATGCTGTAGGGTTACTTGTCACACTAGCCTTGAACATAACTAACTACAAAGGATCCTTTGTCATCCAGCATTCTAGAATGATCCTACCACTGTTTGTCAACTATCAACTGGAAGATACTACACTCCCCCTTCCCCTGAATGACAATGTGATAACTCTTGCCATGGGATGTTCTCAACATAACACATCATCTCCCCCAACTTTCAGCTTGTTCCCACAATCCCACACGTAAGTGTAAGCTGCCCAACAATATCCTTAAGAGCTGTCCTGTAGGCCTAAGTGCAGTTATTTCATAGAGCGACCATCCAGGGAAATAAATACATACTATCTACCCCCTCATATGGAGGGTGCATGCAGGACTACGGAAGAGAATATGGGGCTTGAAAAACCTCTGATATTTCTTTAGACTTATGTCCGGTGGTTGGTGGGGGTGGTAGGTTTGAATTGAGGATCATGTTTGAAAGCAGCAGAACAAAGATAGCCTTCAATCATCAAGCTGTAATAGTGGTATAAAATGGCTGGAGATATAGAGCTTGATTTCGACTTACATAAAAAGCAGGTCAGGATATGTTCTGGTCTGCTACATGCAGATTGTGTATTATGCTGATGTCGCTGCAGTCAGAGAGTCCAACCAAGATCTGATATACAACCATGTTAAAACCTGATAAAACGCAAGGACAATGAGAAAGATCAAACTGAAGGCCACACAAACACAGGAAATGAGCTGCCTACGCTTCTTTGAGTGAAGCCCACATCTTGCACACTCTGCTTGCTTGCTTCCTGTGTAGGAGGACCATGTCCAGGTTTTCAAACACTTTTTCACATAGCCCAACACCCCCTTAAAACTCAGCCAGACCATGCGAATCACAAGCTCCAAATATAAAACTCACTGTTGAGGAGCAAAAAGCAAATTCAACCCACAATTGCTCCCTCACAGAACATCAATTAAAATAAATTTTACCCTCCTGGCCCCAGACTGCCCATGACATAAAACCACTCCCTGCACAAACAGGCTGCAATGTGTGCAGGGCCTCCCCTGGTCACCAATGTTGATGGCCACACATGCCAAACACCAGCACCCGGGCTGGTACTGATCGCCTTCAAACACTTCCCACAGAATCGTAATTACAATTTGCACATACATGAACATCGCTCTATTCATTCTGTAGAAAAGCGAAGGATTACATGAGGGTTATGTCAGAACATATTTTCTGACCCACTGAAAGGCACTGTTAGAAACTCACACTGTATTGATCCTCCCTCTCCAGAGATCCCAGTCATATCTAGTCAAGAACATCCGTCCACACCTCTAAGTCACCTATAGGATACTCGTTGAATGAAACCCAAAATTAGAGTTACACACTGTAGTATTTAGTGTAAGTATGAGTAGTGCTACTATATATATATATATATATATATATATATATATATATGTGTTAGAGATAAGTGGGCCTTATGTGGTGTGTAATGTACCTAGCTTTTAATTCTAGGTTCTAGATTCTAGGTGTATATGCTGGGAAGTTAAAGTAATTAGGTCATTCCTGCCTGGTTGTACTGTTACTGCCATCTGAAGTGCAGTGGGGGTTGATAATAAAGAAGATTCCTACAAGATTTTCAATGCATCATCCTTATTTCGATACTGGAAGATACTACATAATTTTGGCAATGAGGAGGAGCTTTTATCAACCCCCTGAACCCACACTGGAGAGTCTTTTGGAGTTGGATGTTCCCGAGTCTACAGGATTTTATTGGAAGAAATACATAAAGGACACTCTTCTGCAAGTTCTCAGGAATGCAGTTGTGATCACCTACCTGGTGAAGTGCCAACAATTAGGTGAATAATTTTACTGCAATGTCTGTGCTGCACCTTATACTATCCGTTACTCTGAGAGGCAGTGCTTTCATTTGAACTTATTGTGCGAGCAGCAGCTACCTCTTTCTTCTGTTATTGCATGCCAGATGCGGAATCCAACGGCTCTGTTAGAGCATCATCTTCCTTTTCTGCATTGTGCGCTCTACGATGAGCGCAGTGACTCCATGAGAGGAATTTCATGACCCAGCGTGCCACCATCTTGTTTATGTATTGTTCCAACGTATGACTTTTGGCCGGGGTTCCACATCTAAAGTGTTCCGGAAACTTATGACAGAGCTATTTGGTGATATGCCAAAAGCAGGGGTGTAGAATTCCTATAGCACGATGCCCAGGACATATTGTTTGGGGTCAAGGACAACACGTTTTCATGTTTATTTTGTTCTTGGGTCAAGTAGGCCCAACGCCCTGCCGCACAAACCCTTTGGCTACCAGTTTATATGAAAGGGAACTGTCTGCAGTTGAGGTAATATTTGTGCCCATATGTTAATACTGTTCTAACTTGTATTTATGATTAGTTAATGCAAAACCATTATTATTAGAGTGACCACTGTAAATAAAAGCTGTAAGGTCACACTGTACTATTGACACTGGTTCCAGGAAAAAAAAAGAAAAAAAAAAAAAAGGAAAAGAAACGTGTACACACGTTTGAAAAGTTTAACAATATGAGGCTACATATAATGCTCTCAGAATGCTCTCTGATAAGATGCAAATGTTTGCAGACCCTTTTTGGCAAGATTGATGACTCTTTGCTTTCAAAATAAAATGTTCAAAAAAATGCAAGTAGGAAAAATATATTTTTCTAAATTGTTGTGAAATTTTAGGTACTATTTCTTGGAAGCAACATTTAATAAAATCTGCGTGATGCATGCTAGTATTTCCCAAAAATATTCATTATGGAAAATCAGTTTAACCATTTTCAACAATAATATGGGAAACATGTAAATAAACAAGCACTGGCAAGGCAAACCGATCCGACATTGGTTGTCACTCTTTTGGTTTTGTCAAGGAATGTCTTGTTTTTACTTGGATTGTAACACGCATTGGCAAAAAGCAAAAAAAGTTGTTGGGTCTCAAAAAGCACACATTGCCACAGTAGTTCCTAGCACTGAACAAAACTACTTTGTGTTCCAATATGCTCCTTGTGTAAGAGCAGAATGCTATCACTCACAGTAAAGCCAGCTGATAGATGGATAGAGAGAGAAATAGAATTATAATAAAAAACTATTAAGAAATTACAAGTTCAATTTCCCACCAACTACTTTGTTCCCGACTCTGGAAAAACATCTACTTCTGCCCTCGTCAGGAGTAAATTTTCAACCTTCCTCACTATGGGAATAGATTAGAAACGAGCTGGTGAAAATCCTTAAAACGTGCAAGTTAGTAGGTTTGCACAGCCTTAAAGGCATTCCAGCCCTAGAACTAGTGCTTACTGCTTCCTCTAGCCCCAGTATGTAGATCTGCGGTAAGATGTAAAAATAAGGAAATTGCTTCAGTAGGGATTGAAAAATCCCTACTACAGTATTAGCCTGGTCATAATCGGAGAGAATATTGTCAGAGCTCTTACATAAAGAGATTGCTACCATAATTTGTTGCCACCAGTGGCGGCCGGCAGCTTTGGGAGGGGGGCGGGCGGGGCACACACACACACACACAGACTCATTCTTTCACACACAGACACGCACGCACGCTCATCCATTAACAACACTGATTCCATTCAAACATGCACGCACGCACCAAACATTCATTTTACAAGATCACACACATTAATTCTTTCACACACACACGCACGCACATCCATTAACAACACTCATAACACTCAAACATGCACCCGCGCACCAAACATTCAATGTAAAACATAACACACACACCTTTAGCCTCCAGGTCCCAGGAGGGTTGGGACTGCTGTCTTCCCTCATTGGCTGACCTTAGGGAGCAGTCCCAGCCTCGTCTGTGACGAAGTGTCACTGATTGACACTCGCCCTGGGCACTTCAGGGCTTAAACCTGAAGCGCCCAGGGAGAGTGTCAATGGGTGACGCTTTCCTCGTCACCCAGGGGAGGGCCACGAGGCACCTTTGCTGGGCCGAGGAGGTCACGCCCATAGGGGTTGTGATCTCCTCAGCCCAGCAAAGTTGGCTGCCTGACCTGAACATGAAGATTGTCTGTCAGGCTGACCTTTGTTCAGCCTGACAGACACTCTTCATGGGGTGGGGGGGCGTGGTCCCTCCGCCCTAAAGGACGGGCCGCCACTGGTCGCCACACTACATGGCACCAAAGGGACAAGTAGTTTTTTTACATGACAAGTAGATTTAAGAAGCAACCCGTCTCACAGACAAGTAGATAATTTATTAAATGCCACACCCCTGCAGAAGTAGTGTTTTTTCAAGATGACAACCTGACTGTGGGTGGTAGTAAGAAAGAACATAATGAAATATTGATAAAGGTGTCAAGTTTACTGCTTAAAAAAGGGTTAGTGGCAGAACTTTCAAAATGTAAACTTGCAGAGAAGAAAGTCACCTACTTTGGGCGCAAGGTCAGCTGTAGCAGAATAAGACCTAAGGAAAAACTGGTTAAGGCTATATCTGATGCACCTTTGCCCAAATCCAAAGATGACCTCAGGTCAATTCTTGGGTTTGGAAGAATTTTTAGAGAAATTTGTAGGACATTTTTCAGAAAAAAAAACTTGCCACGAGATCTTTGTTAAAGAACAATGTGTGTTTCGAATGGTCTGATAATTGGTAACAATCCTTTGATGAGATTAAGATTGCAATTTGCAAAGCACCTAATTTACAAATGTTTGATCCTATGGCAAACACAATTGTTACCACTAATAACAGAGCAAGGGTTTAGGTGGCGTCCTCACCCAATTTGATGGGGGTAGCAATGACTGTTTTTGTGTCATGCTCACCTACTCCTACAGAAGGAAGGAACTCCGTTATAGAATGTGAAACCCTGGCATGTGTACGAGTACTGGAGCATTTTAGGATTTTTTTTTATGAAGCAGGAAATTTACATTACGATGTGACCCTAAACCTTTGGCAAAATTATTGATGACAGATGGATTATTTTTAGTGATTGCTAGGAAACCAGATTATCTGTGTGATTACAGGATTTTAGATATGACATCCAGTATGTTCATGGTGCAAAGAATTTCACAGCAGATTTCTTGAGTAGAATGGCGTTACCACAAATGGAAATAGACAGGGATCCATGGAATGAATTCTCAGTTGCCAGTATGTCTCAAGTAAATGTTTTTAAAGGCAGTTTTGGACGGGATGAGTGGTTGGAAGGCAAAAACAATGATGGAGTTTTGAAAGAGGTGAGAGAGAAAGTTGTGAATGGTTGGAGTGACAAAAGGAGTCTTAATCATGAACTGAGGTGATTTTAGGAAATCTGAGATGAATTGTGTGTAAGTGATTCTTATTTTATGGGGAGAGAAAATTATCCCACTAATGGAGTACGAGGAAAAATGAATAACCTGTGTCTTGAACAGCATTCTGGAATCACACGTACCAAGCAAAGATGGTGGCCAAGAATTGATATGGAATAGACAGATTTGTAACCTCATATACAAAATGTGAAGTGGCTGACAAAACAGAGAAAAACTTTGAATCCTCTACTGAGTTCCTTAGGATGTCTGAAGTTGCCATGGTTGAAGTAGCTTTGGATCTCCTGGGACCTATTAATTGCCAGGACAGTACTTTCGGGGAACACTATGGTTTTAGTGGATATGTTTTCAAGATGTTTTGAAGTGTATCATGGATAAGGTGAATACCAAAACTGTGATCACATTTATGGATGAGGTGTTTAGGAACAATTCCCTGCAACCAGTTTCACTGATAATGGTGTACACTTTAAATCAACAGAAACTAATGAGTATTTAAAAGCTTCTGGTGTAAAGCAAACGTTTACAGCTCTTTATCATCAATCAATCAGGATTTGTGTAGCATGGCTACTTCACCTGTGAGGGTCTCCAGGCGCTATCATACTTGTGGGAATAGTGTTGTTGAAAGGATGAACAGACGTATCATAGGTATTTTGCAGCTCTCCAAAAAGAGCAATTTGTCTTGGGAAGGATGTGAAATAAAAAATGGTGTTTGTGTACGTAATAACTTGCCATGGGTATGTAGGCAAAGCACATTTGCATTGATGAGAGGCAGAATATCACACTCTAAAGCAGTGGTTCCCAACCTGGGGTCCGGGAACCACTGGGGGTCCGCAAAACCTCCTCAGGGGGTCCGCGAATGCTTAGAAAATGTAAAACTTTTATCAGGTTAGGTACCCAGTTTTCAGTAATGACACAGTGGGGGTACCTGGATTGAAATAACATGGGGAAGTGCGTGGGAGGAAGGGGTCCCAGGGTTCCAATATTGATAAAGTGGGGGTCCACAGAAGTAAAAAGGTTTGGAACCACTGCTCTAAAGTTAATCCTGGTTAGATGAGGAGGAGTGAAATGGTGGAATGTGATGTCAATTAGGTGAGGAGGTGCATTATATAATCTCAAAAGAAACATTCATTTGCAATGCAATAGGTCTTGCATCTATCTACTTGAGTTGGAGCCCTGAGTACTTAGGTACCATATACTAGGGACTTATACGGAGAGGGGGTCCAGTGTGCCAATTGGAATTGGTAAATAAAGTCACTAAACTGTAGTGACTAATTTGGAAGCAGAGAGAGCATAAGCACTGAAGTTCTGACCAGCAGGATCCCAGAGAGACAGGCAAAACATACTAACGGGTAGAAATTGGGGGTAACATGCCAAGAAAGATGGTACTTTCCTACAGGTGAGTTTCCAAGTGCCTCAAATATTG
Source organism: Pleurodeles waltl (assembly GCF_031143425.1). Taxonomy (NCBI): domain Eukaryota; kingdom Metazoa; phylum Chordata; class Amphibia; order Caudata; family Salamandridae; genus Pleurodeles; species Pleurodeles waltl. The sequence continues at coordinate 471,454,644 of NC_090446.1, forward strand.
TAATATGTTGACTGTAATGCTCAGAACAGCCTTTGAGGACACCACAACAGAAATAGAATTGCAAAGAAACATGGTCATGTAACCATATAGTTAGCCCCTAGAGAGCACAACCACATGAAAACAGAATGGCAGAAAGTAATGTAGTGAAACCATATATTGAGCCCTTAGACAGTGTAGTGCATTATACATTTTCAGAGCTAGCAGGCCAACTGCAATGATATTCTAAACAAGGCCCCTAAATCACGAACTATTCTCAGCTGTAAAGCAATAGTTCCAGCCATGAGAGAGCTTAAAAAGAGACCGAATGGTGGGAGGCGTTATTATTTTGGGGTCCCCACTAACCTAGTGTTGGGTTCCCAGAGATGACCTAGACAGAAACAGTGTGTTCTGCTGAGCATTTTGGTGGTTGTCCCATTGTCCTAGGACTACCACAGGCTAAGTTATGGGCCAAAATGTTTTGAAAAAGAATGCTTGCAAAGCATTATGGGGTGAGTTTCCTAAAGTGCAGTGAATGTCGTAGTATTGGCCCTCCCACCTGTATCTTTATTTAGGCAAAGCTTTTTCAAATAAGAAGAGTTTTTTTTAAAGGCATAGAGCACGAAGGGGAGAGACAAGAGCAAAATGTAAATGACTCTGATTAGGTAACAGTGTGAACAATGTGACGAGTGCTCCAATACAGCAGATCGAGTTCATGCTCAAAGCGCCATGGCCACCATGGAGCGCGAAGGGAAGAGACAAATGAAAAAAGTACTTTGTCCTCCTGCAAGTATATTGGCAATTGTGCAATAATCCATGTAATAGGGTAATTCTGCAAGGCACAACAAAAGTGCTTCAAGATGGGACAAACATAAATTACATCAAGGGATTGTTGAAAGGCAAGCCTAGGAACGAATGAAAGTGATGGGCGTGTTTAAAGCCCAAAGAATAGATTACAACAGGTGGAAAAGCAGTGCTTCAGCACTGCTATGCTCAACTAAAAACAGGTATATTGTGATTCCAGACATGGAACAAAACAAGTGAAATTGTGTGTTGGTCAATGGGTACATGTAAAGAATGCGAGGAAAATAGCCAAAAGATGCGAGTAAATTTAGTGAACCTAAAGTGGTAACGTTTATGAATAATCCAGTTGTTTTGGACAATGGTGATGTCTGGTGTATGAGTTGTCTTGCGCTAGCAGGAGGAGGAACTGGTGGCAGTGCAGAAAAAAAAATACTGCCAATGGTAATTATTGGTGATTGGATCAGGGTTGATCCCTGGAGTGCAGATTGAGGTTGAACTCGACAGTGCAGGAGACTATGTAGACACATGGGAATGTTCTAATTCTAATAATAAATTTGATTATGTACAAGAGGATAATTATCCAGATATAGCACAAACGATCACTAGAGGCTGCAATGATTTCTGTGCTCCAGAGGAAGTAAAAACATTTAGTGGGTGAATTGTGAAGAAGCCAAACAAATTGTATATACTTGTATGTGACTACATTTTCTTCATTTGTATGTACATTTTTTTATTTAGGTATATGTATTCTGATCCATACAGTACTTTGTTTTTATTTGAAAATGGGGGGGGGGGGGGGGTTGTGTAGTATTTAGTGTATGTATGGTGTTATTTGGTATATGGATAAACAGTGTTAGAGGTAAGTGGGCCTTATGTGGAATGTACTTAGCTTTTCATTCTAGGTTCTAGATTCTAGGTTTAGAGGCTGGGGAGTTACAATGTTGGGTTCATTCCTTACTGGCTGTACTGTTGCTGTCATCTGAAGTGCTGTGGGTGTTGATAATAAAGATTACTACAAGATATTCAATGTGGCATCCTTATTTCGATATTGGAGGATATTACACATATCATCTGGGAAAAGGAAATGCTTTTCCTAAATTTGCCTACCACTGCTAAAGATTTAAGGCTGGGAAGAGCAGAATGCAGAAGAAAAAATATGTTAAATTGACAGATTTAAGCATTTTCGAGCTCCAGGAGAACAACTTTATACAGCCTTGTGGCTGTAGGAGCTTTGTTAATAATTCACACCATGTTTCACAACTCTAACGCCTCTAGGCGTTTTGATTTTGGATTGGAGCACTGACAGCTGGGACTTTGTAAGAAGGACAAGGTACCAATTTACATTGGTCCAGGCGTTACGCATTTAACGCAGCACAGTGTTGACCAGCTCCTGCACTTTGCCAACGTCTCACAGTCCACGTACATAGTCTATGGCACGTTGCATAGGACACACAGCACAAAGTAACATCGAGCCTGCACCTTTTTAATAGTGCAGGTGTTATGCCGCTATCAGGGCACAGGGTTACACAGTTCCAAGTGTCTGAAAGTGACTTACAACATGAGATTTATATAGTCAACAGTACATTGCTTGCGGTACACTGGAGAAAGGCAAGTTGCATAGCTTTGGCATTTTGAAGTACACAGCACAAGGATACACACCTGTCTGTGGTCGGGAAATAAACGAATTTACTTTCTCCCGGACATGAGTGCCAAAGTTCAAATGACTACAGTGTTTTTGAGGTCTTGGACTAGTCTGGAGGAAAGTGCTTTTACGGAGTGCTGATCAATGCAACTCCGGGGATCAAGGCTTAAAGAACGTTTCACTTTTTAAACAAACGCTAAACACCCCTGACCACCATTAAAATAAACAACACCAGAGCCGTTAGGATAACAATACCTTCTTGTTACTCTCTACATGCTTTACACTACTGACTTCATTACCTGTCTCCACTGGCTCCTCCAAAACCCTCTCGCTTCAGCCTCCATATCGGCTCCTGCAGCATCCCCTTCTCGCAGCGTCTCCTCCTTCTGGCTCCAGTTCCTCCTGTTACTCCAGCAACCTCTCAACAGTTTCACGGGCGTTTCCAAAGTACAACCACTACTGCTTAAAAAAAGAGGACCAAAACTACTACACCCCACACAACGATGCTGATATGCATAGCTCCTTCATTTTATGGGCCACGCTCCACTTACGCTTCTCTTGGTAGAAAGTGGATCCAGCTTGCCTTTTCACGCTGGGTTTCTGCGAAGGAGAGAAGTGTTCAGATGTGACAGTTGCAGATTCTATATCAGGACCGGAGGCGAGGATTTTATTACAAAACCGGAGGCTCCTATTATGCTTCCTTTTCTTTTTTTAATCTGAATAGCAGCCAAGAAAAAAAAATCACAACAAGAACTACATATCTCATGAACCAATAAAACAAGATGTCACATATGAAGTCATAAAGAAACAACCAATAGAAAGTCCGTAACCCTAATAACTGTCTTAACTGCGAGTAACAAGCCCTCTTTTCTTGCTGCTCGCAGTCAAGATAAGTTATACATTTCCACATACGTTTATTATTACTGTTATTGTACTCTGTGTGGTTTAATTGTCTTGTTTCTACAGTTTTCTGCTCGTTTCTGTGGTGTGCTGTCTGGCAACACGAGCGTCTTGTTCGCTCATCATTTTGAGAGCTGAGCGTTCTTCCAGAACGTTTGTCTCTCTTTTGTCTGTCATGTTCTGAGGTTTGCGCCTCAGTCAAGCGCTTACCTCCAATGGCTGCCTTCACATCGCGCTTCAGCAGCGCGCCTTCTCGGTGTTTTTTGTTCGTTTTCTTTAAGGGGCAGCCTTTGTTTACGTGGCGGTTTGACACAGAGTCCTCCACATGTTTTTCCCGGATTTAGACTTCCCCTTTCGGGCGAAGTCTGTGGGGCGTGTTCCGCCCTGGTTAGCCTTTTTTGGTGTTCTGGGAGTGTCTTTGTTCCTATTACACTCCCCTTGCCCACGTCCACTGCCCAGACTATATTTTTTAACCCCTTCTTCACTAGTTTGGATTTAGTGTAGTATTCTATTTTTTATCCTTCAGCTAATTTTCGATTTTGTCAATTTGTGAGCTTTCCTATCCCCTTTTAATTATTTTAGAACTTTTTATTGTAAACCAATTTCAACTGTCGCCGATTCTGTTATTAATATGCTTTAAACAAGCATAATAGGAGACTCCGGTCTTGTAATAAAATCTGAATTATGCAGTCCTTTCTTCACTTTATTACAATCAGCAAGTTCAAAGTTCAACCATAACAAAAAACTTCCTCACATACTTTGCTTTCTGCCTGTTGTATGCGCAGTAGGCTGCAGCCCGAGCATGTGGTGCAATGACGTCTGTTCACCGCTAGGGGCGCACTTGCGCTTCATACCACGGTCTGTCAGTTCGTCAGCGCTTTGCGCGCTGCGTTTGACAATCGCGTGAGGGCTTATCTGGAATCAGCCCTCGAGGTTTCTGATTACTGTGGCCCTCAACCCTCAACGACACCGCGCTGTGGTAGGTGCAGGTTGAACCTGCTTGTTATTTCTCCCTTAGGGGAACCTTCAGGGTTATCTTTGGCGTATTTCATTACCAGAGCACGGCAAGGGGGCTTCCCTATATACCTTAGGTTGGGCGTTTCATTGTGCTCGCACCCCTGTGTTATTGACACCCCTCTGGGGGTACGTTAGACCTCTTATTTCTGGGTTGGCCCTGGGGTCCTGCTCCACCCTAGATTATACTAGTGTGGTCTTCTCATGTCTATATATATATATATATATATATATATATATATATATATATATATATATATATATATATATATATATATACTGTATATTTTATTGTGGTGTTAGGTCTTCGACTATGCCTTCTATGGATTCCTTTGTGGATCAGGCCTATGCTCCCTCATTGCGGACGGAGGCGGTCTGGCCTCCCCAACACCATCTTCCGGGTGCATGGATAATCTCCTTTCGCAGGCGGTGGCGAAAGCTTTAGCACCCCTGCAAGATAGGGTGGATAGGTTCATGGACCAGGTGTTCAATTCTCCTGGTATGTTTGGAGACCCAGATTCACGGGCTGGTACCTCTAAGGCATCTTCTTCCTCTAGGAAGCATGACGCGGGCACCTGGAAGGTTTCGCCAGATTGAGGGAAACTTTTTGCAAGAGTGCGCGGACGCTTTCACCCGTACCCTGCCGGGAGGGTGTTATACCCAGAGAGCATGTTGCAGATTTACATTACAATGCACTTGTATTCACCGTTTCTTTGTCATATGTGTGACACTTTATTGTGAGGTAAGCGAAGTCCTAATGTCTGTCTAAAACATTAATTGGTGTAAGTAAACACTTGTTCGAAAATAAGACTTGAAAATACTCTAAAAATATATGGCTCTAGTGAAATCCTTTCAGTTAGTCTGGGTGTCTGTCTACTTAGTTCTATAGGTGTAATATGACTATGGGTAGGTGAGCTTGCATCTTGTTTGCATAATAACCAAGCCACATGGGCACCGAGTAATCTTCAAGATGTTAGCAGAGTGTTTTTTTTTGTGGGGAGATTGGTAAAAATGAAGCATTACTATACACGCAACACTTCTCCTTATAATAAATATTTTTGATCCAACATGCTAATTCCACATACCACCACCTTGCGCTGTTTTTTGAGTGAAAATCCCCATAAGGTGCTAAGAGCCTGCACTATTTAGGGCTGCTATCCGGCTGTTGCTTATTTTTTTGAAAACGTATTCTCTATTGACAAAAATTTGTGAAATCCACTATTTTTTGTCTTCTGAAACATACACCTAAAACACATGCCTAAATCATTTGAAAAGTATGCGAGTTGTCTAAATTCTTACAGAATGATGAGAGCAAACAGAAGGACACTCACCATGTTACAAAGGAACCCTGCCAATTTACACAAATTCTTTTTCTCCTACTGACTCTTGGTTGTTCCACAATAGAAAAAGGTCAACAGAAAGGTGGCGGTTGTCGTTCTCTCCACAGAAACTCTTATGATTTGCATGCATAAATAACATCTGTTTATTTAAGCTCAGATAATACAGGAAACAGGTGTGCTCAACTCCATTGCATCAGTAACTCTAATCTTGAATGCTGAACAATGGAACCTATGTCCATGTCATCACAATCCCAGCATTCTATGTCATTGCCCATTCCTAATGAATACAAAATAGATATACAACCACAACACATCCCCCTTTTATAATAAGCAACAATATACACAGGTATGTAGCACATCCCCCTGATATAATATAACACAACAGGAAATACATTCTACCTCTACCTAATGTAAAATGTTTTTGTCTTTCCAAATACATACATTAGCTAACCACTAGCCCAAAATAACTAAAGAAAACAAAAATGAATGAGAAAAGAAAAGAAGAAAAAACTTTTTTTTAAAAATACATGAGCATGCAATAATACAATAAATCCCTCAATATTTCATTACATAATATTTCACCATCCAGGTAAAACCCTTTTTCTTTTCGGACTATCTGATTCATCACTCACACCTGGCTCTTGAATAACAGATCCACTGACATCATAATTGACGCCATTAACCTCAGTGACTACATCACCTTCCATACCACGCTCTTCCACATCTTCCTCCACATGCTCTTCTTGAAGAGCAGACCGTACCCCTCTTTCTTTGAAGCTGTCATCAAACCACACAGAAGTTTTGTACCCATCCTCCCTTAGTCTATTCCCACAGTTATTCACAATGCCCCTGAAAGTAGGTGTTTAAGATTTCATATTTTACCATTTTTTAAATAAACATCATTCCTCAAAATCTCCACAACCTCCTGAGGTTAAAATAAACAAACTCTCTCCTTTCAGCACTTTAATAGGTTTCCTCACTCTTACCCAATCACCCTCTTTCCATGCACTTCCTCCAATTTTTCCCTCACCAAAGGGGGCGACCACTGCTCCACTTCACTGTCCCGTAACCAAGCAGGGGTAAATTTACACCTTGGTCTTCTTCCTCTCATCTTCACAAATGGAGCTAAACCAGTAGTGTCATTATTAGTTACTCTATAGGCCCAGACTGCCTTCTTCACCTCCAGGCCCCAGTCATTCAGTTTGTTAACTCCACTTTGAATGACACGATCACCCACACAGTTAAATCTCTCCACAGTGCCATTTCCACTTGGTTTATAGAGTGACATTGTTCTCTGCTTCACCCCAATCCTTTTATAATAGCTCATTGCTAGCTTGGAAGTGAATTGCACACCATTATCACTCAACACAACAGCTGGAATCCCTTCAGACACAAAAGTTCCTGACAGATATTATACACTTTACCTGCAAAATGTGGAATAAATTTAGCTCAATATTCTGCCATTCCCAAAAATGATCTTATCTCACCTTGTTAACGTGCAAAAAAAACCCAATAATGGCATTAACCAAAGAAAGGTTTGGTTCGGACCCCTTCCTCGCTAATTACATGGCCTAACTAAGTCACACTTCTCTACGCAAACTAACACTTAATCCACTTCACAGTCAATCCCACATCCTCTAGAACTCTCCTCAGTCCCTCATCACACTTTTCTCTATTCATCCCAAATACAAGAATATCATCCCAGAAGTACATCAATCCACTTTCCTTTCTAAACAGTCTGTGTGTCAACCGATCAGCATACTTTTGAATTGATAACATCCAAAAGGCATGATAAACGCAGTGTATTTCCTAAATTCTGGCGTAATGGGCAATTTGATGGTATGCTGCCACAAGGTCTATGGTAGAAAACCACGTTGCTCCTTCGAGAGATGAAACAATTTCTGGGATATTTGGAAGTGAAGATCAATAACTATATTATTGTTCACATGGTATATTCTTATTGCTTTTGCGTACCACTACAACTGGCAAAATCCATTCTGAACTTTCAATCGATTCAAGTATATCCAACTCAATCAGCTTATCCAACTCCTGCACTACCTCCTCCCTTATCATGTTAGAAATCATTCTCATTTTATGCACTTGTGTTGTGGTGTCACTCTTAAGTACCGCATTGTGGTCAAACCCCTTCATTAGTCCTAGGTCTTTACTGAATACTTAGGAAAATGTATCCACCATGGCCTTGCCCACTATACTTCAATCATCTACTACCTAAACCTTTTCAACACTGTCTGGATCCTGGATGATGTGTAGGCTCCCTTGGTCTACCCACCCTAAAACCGATGGTCCATGGTTTGCCACATAGAGTTTACCTTAAAAGAGAAGGTTAACCATCTAAACCCCAGGATGTCAATTTCTTTACCCATATAACTTCCAGGACTTATATCTGATGGCAACAAGTATGAGCCAACTTTCTCACAAAATGTGTTGTTCCAAACTTCTTCATTCACAGTATTGAATGGCTATCGAGAATCTGCATAAATCTTGATCGATACTCCGTCTATTCGCATATCACACACAAGCTTGCTTTTACAACTGCTTTCGTTAATGTTAAGCACAATTTTTCCCTATAAATTCTTGACACTATCCAACTTTAAATTCTCTTCCTCTGTGTCACTTCCCCAGGGCTGTTCCCTTCCAAAATACTCATAACATTGTTCTCCATCTTTCTACACACTCTTGAAAAGTGTCCCATTATTCCACAATTGCTGCATTTTTGTTTTGCATCAGGACACTTCTTACTATATGCGAGATGATCCCTATCTCACATTAATAGCATCTTCTGTCATCTCCTGTCTTTTTCTCCTTAACACTACTCTTTCGTTCCTTCCCTTGCATTTTGTACTTATGATTTTGCACCTTGTATATGCTTTCCAAGTCTTTGTCTGATTGTTTTAGTTTCGTGGTGCACCTTCTTGAAATTTCAGCCTTACAAACAATTGCTAACACTTCTTCCAATGAATCGTCATTAATCCACAATCGTTCTTTAATAGCAGCGTTCTTCGCGTAAATGACAAATTGTTCCCTTATTAAATCATCAGGTAAATTCCCAAATTTACAGTCAATAGCTAAGTTCTTCAATTCTGCCACATAATCACCTACAGTCTCCCCTTTGTTTTTTTTACGTTGAAAGAATTTATATTGTATAATGCCCATACACACTTTAGATGCATAATAAGTATCAAATTTTTTAATGCTGCTTCAAAAACATTTACTTCACCACTTATAACTGCCTTTGGCATGCAAGTATACGTTTTCAGCACCACAGGCCCTAAAGTGTGCAGAAGAATTATTTTCTTTTGTTCCACTTTCATTTTTTCTGCTTCATCCACAGTATTAATATATTTAACAAAATAGTCTCTCCATTCCACCCATTTCATAGTTGGATCTGATCCAGATACCCAAAACGCATGTGGTGCACAGCATCCATTTTAGGACATCCTCATTCCTCACTCCTCATGCCTACTTCTCATCCCTGCTTCTCATCCATCATCCCTACTTCTCATCCATCATACATCATCCCTACTTCTCATCCATCATCCCTGCTTCTCTTCCATCATTCCTACTTCTCATCCCTCATACATCATCCCTACTTCTCAATCATCTCTGCTTCTAATCCATCATACATCATCCCTACTTCTCATCCATCATCCTTGCCTCTCTTCCATCATCCCTACTTTTCATCCATCATACATCATCCCTACTTCTCATCCATCATCCCTGCTTCTCATCCATCATACATCATCCCTACTTTCATCCATCATCCCTGCTTCTCTTCCATCATTCCTACATCTCATCCATCATCCATCATCCCTACTTCATACATCATCCCTACTTCTCATCCATCATCCCTACTTCTCATCCATCATACATCATCCCTGCTTCTCATCCATCATCCCTGATTCTCTTCCATCATCCCTACTTCTCATCCCTCATCCCTGCTTCTCATCCATCATACATCATCCCTTCTTCTCATCCATCATCCCTGCTTCTCTTCCATCATCCCTACTTATCATCCCTCATTTCTGCTTCTCATCCCTACTTCTCTTCCATCATCCCTACTTCTCTTCCATCATTCCTACTTCTCATCCCTGCTTCTCATCCATCTTCCATCATTCCTACTTCTCATGCCTCAGCCATCATCCCTACTCCTCATTCCTCATCCCTCAGTCATACCAACACATTTTCAGTTTTGTGAAACACACCTTCATACTGATTGGCTGGCAACAGCCAATCGAAGTTATGAGAGGCCTTCATTCTATTTCACTTAAAACAGCCTTCTCATTGCATGTGCTGGGTGAAGAAAGAGGAGAGAAATGCAACTGTGCTTGTTTCCAGTGAATTCAAGGCTGTACAACATTTCATTTTATTTAACTAAGGGTTTTTCAGTTTACACAGGCCTCTGCAGAAAGGTCTGCTGGTTTTTGGAAATACAAGGAGCCCATAAGCCTGGGCCATAAATCAACTCTTGGAGAAACTGATGAGAAGTAGGAATGATGGAAGATGGATGAGAAGTAGGGGTGAGAAGCAGGGATGAGAAGTAGGGATGATGGAGGAGAAGTAGGGATGAGAAGCAGGGATGAGGAGTAGGGATGATGGATGAGAAGCAGGGATGATGGATGAGAAGTAGGGATAATGTACGATGGATGAGAAGTAGTGATGATGCATGAGAAGTAGGGATGATGGATGAGAAGCAGGGATGATGGATCAGAAGTAGGAATGATGGAAGAGAAGCAGGGGTGATGGATGACAAGTAGGGATGATATATGATGGATGAGATATAGGGATGATGGATGAGAAGTAGGGATGATGGAAGAGAAGCAGGGATGATGGATGAGAAGTAAGGATGATGGATGAGAATTAGGGATGAGACGCAGGGATGAGAAGGAGGGATGATGGAAGAGAAGTAGGTATGATGGATGAGAAGTAGGGATGATATATGATGGATGAGAAGTAGGGATGATGGATGAGAAGTAGGGATGATGGAAGAGAAGCAGGGATGATGGATGAGAAGTAGGGATGATGGATGATAAGCAGGGACGAGAAGCAGGGATGATGGAAGAGAAGTAGGGATGATGGATGAGAAGTAGGGATGATATATGATGGATGAGAAGTAGGGATGATGGAAGGGAAGCAGGGATGATGGATGAGAAGTAGGGATGATGTATGATGGATGTGAAGTGGGGATGATGGATAGTATTATATTTATCTCCTCGTTTTTTTTTTTTTTTAATGACTATAAGGGACTATAAATGTGAAAAGACAACATGTGTTTCTTTATAACTACTACACAATGGCAAAATTTTACGAGCAATACAGGGCAAGGACTAACCCCCACCTGTGTCCTGTATGATTTCCCCAACGTAATACAATGTAGCTAATCGTATCACAGTTTACTGAGGCGAAGCTCAGATCTAGGCAAACTACCTTGTGTGCTGCAAGTTTTCAAGATGGCTCCTACGCAAGGTCACGCTGCCTGACTCAACATGCAGTGACGAATGACACAGCGTCGACACTGATGCCTCTTTCAGATGCAGCCTCTTGAATTGAAGGGTAAATGCCACCTTTGTGATGCAATCACTGGAACTGATGATGCAGCTTCTTCGATGCTGCTTCTCAAAGGTACAACCTCGGAATTTCATTGGCCTTCGAAAAATGCAGTTGGCACTAACAGTAGGTTTACCATTACACTTAAATCTTTCCAGTTGACATTTCTGTTGACTCTCCCACACACCTTCAAACTCCAGTTCTTTATGGAGCTGCAGCCACATATTTCTACCAACACATATACTGAAGAGTGGAAAGAGTTCTGTTCGTTCAAAAGGTTTCTTTATTTTTCAACTTGAACCTTGCTTGAAAAATATGGGCCCCATCTTGTTCTTCCAATTTCTTTTTAAATTACCCTCACTAACCTTTTTCCAATGGCCGTCTTCACTCTGCCCATTAGTCTATATTTGTTTCTGTTGCAAGGATTAGTGAATGTTAAATAAGTTTTGTTTTTACCAAGTGGCTCATCCCGAATGAGATGCTCCTAAATTTAGTCCAGCCAAATTATGGACAATTGTTATGTTGTTGTTCTCTCCACAGAAACTCTTATGGTCTGCATGCATAAATAACATCTGTTTATTTAAGCTCAGATAATACAGGAAACAGGTGTGCTCAACTCCACTGTATCAGCATCTCTAATCTTGAATGCTGGACAATGGAATCTATGTCCATGTCATGACAACCCCAGCATTCCATGTCATTGCCCATTCCTAATGAATACAATATGTATATAACCACAACAGTGGCAACCCTAGCAAGCATATATCTGCTTACATTTGTGTCGAAATCTACAAGTGCCTGCTGGGCACAGCTTAAATCTTTATACAGTAAAGTACTAGAGGTAAAGATAACAACAAAAGTTAAAATTAAAATCTGCACTCATAGGTAGCCACAAGAATCCCGTGTCAAAATGGACCATCTACACATACTGTGAATATGTCCCAAGGGAGGCAAGACCTGACAATACATTGTTTATTTCTTTGAGAGACAACCCTTAAAACTCTGTCTATGTTTCCTTTACAGTATGCCTGCCAAATCCGACGGGAATTACTGTGGCTAAAGGGTGGTGGCCATGACAAGTGCGCCTTTTATTACTACACATAAACTCAAACATTCGCTTATAAACAATGGCATTTTAATGAGGTTTTTAAGATCTCACAAACTTTTTATTTACTTTTATATTATTGCTCAATGATGTTGGCTGTTTTTACGGTCATCTTTCATTGTATGATTAGTTTTCCCACCCAAGATATCCCCTGCTAGATGCATGCAAAGAACCCGGTAAGTGTGCAATCTCGTCCTGAGCCCAATACTACAATGAGCATGCTTTAGTTTGTTCATGGAATATTTGCAGGCAACCTTTTACAGAAATCGGCATCGAATAACACATCATATGTTCACTCTGATAGTTGTCTGGAGGGCTGTGCTCAGCACAGATGCTTTAACATCTGATGTGACAATGCGACCTGTTAGTTGACTTGTCGATGAGAAAGGAACACCACCATACTCACAAAGCACAACGTAATGCAACTATAATTTATTGGTTTCTAAAATGTATTATACACCTCATAAGGAAGGCTGCATACGGTATAAGATAGGCTAGTCTGCCATGAATTGTGGAAACAAATAGTGTTTAAAGTGATTACAATGCTTTCAAGAGTTATATATTTAGTAATACACAATCAGAATATACCTAGTGCCGTTTTTCCATGTGTTTTTGTGTAAGAGGTTAATTCCAGAACTGGTTACAGCCTTACAGTACCTCAAAGGGAGTAACTCTTTATTATCATAAAGCTTCAAATGAGCCTATCAGTTAAAGCCTATACTGGACCTCATGCAGCCCTTTGATTTGCTGATTAACCCGTTTCATACTTTCACATTTCTGTCATGTAGCAGGCATGGAGAGAAGGTTGCCTTCAGCTGACGGCCCCTTCTCTCCCTTCACAGTGCAGGAGACTCCTCTCCTTCCTCTTCACCCTGAGGCAACTCAAAGTCAGTATTAACCGTGCAGGAATGGTTGTTTTTACCAAAAAGTATGAGAATTGTTTTGATGAAATAAAAAAAACCCTAAGAACATGATTTCCAATGCATTCCTCCAACTTCAACCACTGGTGTCTGGGATAAGGTATCAACTAGACTGGAGCTTTCCATGTTGCTGTCACTGTAAGAAATTAGGGTATTAGTTGAGGGGTAGGTACCCCCTTCACGTAATAAGCACAATCCTTGTTAGGGTGAATCACTAAAGTTGCTAAATTAACCCAAACTCAACCCCCTGATATCTTTGTTAAGTAGCAAACAGGCTTAATTTATAGGCAATGTGTAGAGTATTCATGTAGTACTAAAACAGTAATAAAGTTAAATACAAAACAATACCAATCCTTGGAAAAGTAGAGTAAAATGTAATAAACAATATCACACCAATGTAAAAAATCCAATAAGGGGAACCGGAGATACACATGTTTAAGGTTTTAGGTGGAAGTAGATTCAGATGGGTGTTCTTTTCCCATTGAGGACAGACTAATATTTGGTCCTGGGATCAAGTTCATACCACATTCATTCCTATTTAGATGCTAGTTCCTGTCTGGCAGAAGTCACAATGAAAAATGCAGATTTAACTTCCAGGGACTTCAGGCAGGGCAAAGGTAACTTTCTAAAAGTCTTCTTTTAAATATATTTATTACAAATCCATCTTCATTGGTGAATTGCACTTATAATAAGTATTTCCAAAAGCCTGAAAATGAAATTTGTTTCTGTTTTTAGCCAGATATAACATTTATTCAACGTAATGTTGTATCTCATTGCTTTCCTGTGGAATAGCCAACCCTTCTACATTGAAAATAGCCTTTAGGGCTTTTTCACTGTAAAGACTTAAACATTAAACTTTTTCGTACTTTTAAATACCATGCACTGTGCCTTATGGGTAGTAAAGTCTACTTAGGGGTGACATTAATATTTAAAAGAGGGTTGAGGGGTTATTTTGACAGGTCAAATTTGAGGTTTAAGCCTGCGGACCCCATCCATAATTTTAGGCCACTGCTTTACCGTGTCGCTGTAGTAGATGGCACAATGAGTGCTGCTGCCCACTGGTAGCATTTAATTTACAGACCCTGGGTACACTTGGTTCTATATACTAAAGATGTATAAGCAATTTAAACAAACCAGTCACATGTATACCAATGTTACCATTTTGAAAGGAGGAAACCAGGAACTTTATCTCTAGATATCAGGGTTAAAATCCAGAGAGTACGATACACAGCAAAACTATGGCTCAGCTAAAAGGTAAAAAAATAAAAGAAATGAAGGTTGACCTTTGCAGAAATGGCAAATTTCCAACAGTCCCGCATTCTAGGCAACTCCAAATTTACATCTGCTGAAGATGATACATGCTTCCCAATATGGAAATCATACTACTCTGTGTCAGGCCAGCGGACATTTTTGATAAGCAGGGCATAAGATCATTTGAGGAATTGAAAACCACCTATGGCTTACCTGTAACAGAAGGGTTTAAATGTTGTGAGTTTCAACATCAGGTATCCGAACCATAAGTCAAACCCCCTATTCACCAGAATCTTCAATGAATTTGAAAACTGACTGTACACAAAATAGAATAATAAAATATCTATTTCAGAGATATGTACACTGCTATTTTCTATACCAAAGCAGGCATTATCCTATGCCCCGAAAGGTGGTAAGCAGAACTAGAAAGGCCTATTCCCAATGATGAATTGGAAAATATATTCACCCAAACACATCCCATTGCCAGGCACACTACAGGAAAGGAGGTCACCTTGAAAATCATGGTACAATGGTATTATACTTCGACAAAACTTCAGTTGTGAAAATAGGTGTAGATCGGGCAATCCTTAGTGGGGCTGTGGTTTTCCCTGCAATACCTAGATTTCCAGTCTACACCTTGTTGGATCTCCTAAACAAGCTGCCTTCCCTCTATACACTCTTGGGAGTTAGCACATTTCATTAGCGTTATGTGCAACAAGGCAAATAATGACAGCAATACCAGGCAAATCTGGGCTTCCGAGAGTAGTGAAATGAAGACACAGCCTCTGGGATCTGCTCAGTTTAGAAAAAATCACAATGGCCTTTTTGGAAGAGCTGAATTATTTGAGACATACAAGTAACCCTTTATATGTTATGTTGTTATGCTGGGCATTTATAAAGCACAAACATACACCCTGAGATCTCTTACCACCACCAACCAGGGTCACAGTGCAGTAGGACAGGTACAGTAATGTTAGAGGGAAAGTAGTAAAGTTTTAACCTTCCTAACCGGAAGGTAAGAGAGAATAGATTACAGCTCAAGTAGTTCATAGTCAGGGAGCCAAAGTGGAAAAACATTTGCCACTGAATGATGATTTGTTGATGTGTGGAACAACGAGTGAATTAGAGGAAGCTGAACAGAGGGTTTGTGAAGGGATGTATTTGCCTAGCTCGGTCTCAAGAAATACTGATATTGATCGTAAAAGACATTTGTGTACAAGGCAGAGGGTTTTGAAGTGAATCCTTCAAAATATGTTCAGCCAGTGATGTTTGAACAAGCTAATTATGGCTAAAGAAACAGACACCAGAGACAACAGAAGAGACCTGGGTCATTAGGAGTTTAGAACTTAATTTGAAATCCACACATTAAATTTGGTTTAGAGCAGGGGGAAGGGAACGAAGTGTGGATGGCTATAATGGGGGAGACTAGGATTTAAAATTGACAAATGTCTCAATGCTATAAAGAATCAGTGTGTCATGATAGCATTAGGACCATTTATAAGGAAAGCAAGTGTAGGTCATCTGCATATGTGTAAAATGTACATCCAAAACTTCAGATGGGTAGGATATATGTGTTAAAGACATAACGAGAAAGTGTGGATCATTGAGGAACCCCAGTGTTTATTACAGAGGAAGGGAATGTGAAGTTGTTCAGAATTATTCTCTGGGACTTGTCCTTCAAAAAGAGGAGAACCGGGACAGTGCAATTTCTTTGATTCTACAGTGAGACAGCCCAGTATTCAGAACGTTATGGATGAGGCAGTCAAAAGCTGTCAACAGGCCCAGAAGGATCAGGGCATTAGTGCTGGTACAGTCTGCCGCCATTCAAAAAATCTTTTGACACTGATAATAGAGTGGCTTTTGCGTGCCCCTGTTAGGCTGAAAATTGAGTTGTTCACCAAGACTTGTTTTACCTTAAAGGAGGACAGTTGTTTAGCCACAAGGCTTTATAGGACTTTTGGCTATAGCTGGAAAAGTGTTATGGGCCAACAGTTAGCCATAGCATTCGGATCCAAATTAGATTTTTTCAGTAAGCGTTTGACAATTCCTTGTTGAAGTTCAGAGGGAACAAGACTGGGGTTTAGGGAATGTTTAACAATTTGGTGACTAGCTGGTGTATGTACAGCAATGCCTTGTGTGATATTTTTATAAGAACAGGATAAGGAGGGGGGATACACTTTGCAGTTTTTCAGTTACTTCTAGAAGTAGTCAAGCAGAAGATTGTAAAACTGCTTAAGAGAATACGAGGAAATCATTACCTCATTATAATGACAATTAAGTCATGCACAGGGGTTTCCTTGCATTGTTTCTTGAATGTGAGTAGTCTTGTCTACAGTGACATTTTCTGATGTATTGCAGAAGTACTCCGTGCACACTGATTGATCGGTGGAATTAGTACTGTTGGAAATCTTGTTTGAGATTTTTAAAGGTTTATTTTTATTCATCAGCAACTACAACAAAGGTAATTAGTACAATATTTCTTAAAGGTAATTTGGATGACAAGTTTTGTTGTGTGAATATTTTTTGTAAAGCATTGATTTATCCCTATTTCTTCTAAGGGACATACATTGTTGGGACTTAAATGTCCCCGCCATGCTGTACAGGCATTTTTCCCTGCCAGACTGCCCACCTGCTGTATCTGGTATCCTGACTTGATTTTAAGACCTGGCATCAAGTTAATCCACTCTCTGTAAAGAGGCCTAGGCTACCCCTGGACATGAGTAGGTCCTGGACTTTTCCTGTGACTTGGAGAGGTGCACCAAATGTGCCCTCATCAACTCAAAGAGGACTATTCTGTGTCATTGATACAGCACACAGTGTAGGAGACTGCATTTCACAAATCAATAGTTGTGACCGGACATTTTTATCTGTTTCATTAGAGTGGAGGCCTACTGGCCCACTCGTGTGGAATTCCATTTCTGTGTGCTTTGCCAAGTCCTAGTGCTGACACCTGAGTGTATGTTGTGCTTGCTTATGTGTATAGCCTTTGTGGCACATACAGGGTGTGTGAGTAAGCTAGAGTAATGAGACCCTGTGGGATCCATTTTGAATAACCCATGTAACAGAGTTGGCCTGCATGACGTAACAAAGCAGCCTAAAGGCGGGACAAACAGAAAGCATTTACCTGTGAAATCAAGGGAATTGTGAAAGGCAGGCCCAGGAAAAAATGAAAGTGATGGGTGTGGTTAATACCCATAGAGTCGATTACAACAGGGCTGAGAGCAGCACTTGCGCGCTGCTAAGCTCAATCTGAAAAGGATGCTGGCTGAGACGAGGTCCCATGTACCAGTTTCTTGTTTATGACATGCAACAACATTGCATGTGGGGACAAAACCGACATTGAACAGGTATGTAGACTCCTGGGCTGTCAGCAGGGTTATTCCTAATGCCTCTCATGATTGTTTTCCGAGACAAGGTAAAAAGCAGCATGGGGTTAAAGGGCAAGCTGTAAAGCGAAAGCACTCAACCCCTTGAGGTACACAAGGTACAGCACTGGAGGCATCAATGATTACATTCAGAGAAATAACAACGGGCACTTCCTAGGAGAAGCAGTTCAGCATTGCCATTATGTATAGGGCAGGAGGAAGGGGAGGCCAGCCTGTTTAGCTGCACTTGAGGAACAGTCAAAGCTGTGGAGCAAGCCATCTGCTTTAGTGTGACAGTGTGTCCTTTTCATTGAGGCTTCTGTCCTTCATCAAAGTTTCCTTATTTCTTTGTTTTATAAAACAGACCAATTGCTAAGCAAGTTTTAATTCCAAGTTAAATATAATCATTTTCAGATACTTCTCATTAAATATGCTGGGGATCTTGCACATATTCATATGGTCATACATTTAATTACAATAAGAACGATTAATAAAAATGTATTTTAAAGTAAGCAACATTTCCATATGCCAGTGCTGCGCTGTTAGGATAGATGAATTATTCCATAATGCATATTCTTGTTATCTGTAGGACCAACAGTTCCAGGATAACAGAGGAGTAAGCAATGCTTAGGATTTTGTCTACTGCTTCTGTTTCAGGAAAGGAGAGCTTAAGCCATAAAAACACAGTACAAGCAGGAGCCCTTTAAACCAGTTTTGGCTGCCAGGACTCGGAGTACACCCAAGATGACAGGGGCATAATAGTAGACGCTAGTCAATCTATTGCAGTCTCTACATGATGTAATGGGAAAGGCTCAGATATAGACTTTTGACACAATCTAGCTTTGAAATTATATGAGACGGATTGGAAAAACCAATACTTCATCTTCAGTTGAATACAGTACACCTCTTTTGCTGCTGCTATCACCTGGGAAAGGATGAATTTTGCGGGCAGTGCTTTAGACTGAGCCAAAACAGAGCTGAGCTGGAGGAGTAAGGAGTTAAGGAACTAGGTTTGGAAACTACATTTTTGGAGAAGAGACTAACACATAGGACATGAAAATGGCAGAAATATTTTAGACTGAAAGAGTCAATCAAATGAATAAATCAAATAGAATAGTGTTTTATTTTGGTATTCTGTATAAAAAAACCTTGCAAACTGCATTATGTATGATTCACAAAAATTCCTTTCTTAATTCCTTACAGTTTAAGAGTTTCTCTAGGAGATCCAAATGTTGACTATTGAATGTATTGCTCAGCGCATTTTCTTAAATTACTCTTCAGAACTCTTTCAAGGTAGATGCATGCTGTATTGCACGGCATAATGTAGCAGGACAGTCTAATAATATGTGTGCAACCATTTTCAACACAAATAGCATAACCTGCATATGTGCTTATCTATAAGTATATCCCCCCACCAGTGCCCTTCAGTTGCCAATAGTTCAGAAAGTTTAAAACAGTTTGCTGACTTCGATGTTGGTTGAATGTGTTTTTTTCAGGATATAAACTATGAAGGCTGCTAATGCCAAGACTGGTTATTTGTGGACTTTCGGACTGCTCAAGTTTGACTTGCTGCTGTATTAATAATGGTGATTTTTATCAACATAAAGATGTCTAGGTGACTTCTGCAAAAAATAAAAAAACAATGTGACATTAATGAAATATAAACAATTTGCAGAAAACTACATAAATAACATTTTCTGTATAACAAAGCCCAAACTTAAAAGAATCAAGAGACACAATGCAACACATTTCTTGAAAAGTTTCTAAAAAAAAATAACAGCTGCCTAGTACTGTACCAGTCAACAGCAATAAACCATCCATCACCAACTGAACAGACATGAATTAAGTAAAGACATCTGCCACATGCCACTGGCTAATTGAAGGCTTTATATAATCTACCATTGCAGATCTCAACAAGCTACAAACTATGACCACTTCTTGACCTCTCACAATGTCAGTCATATATGGGATGATATTATCTAATTCCATTCCAACAGATCTCCCCACCATGTCTTTCTTCAACCTATGCCTGCTCAGGACCATAAACTTTGCACAACATTTCTCAGAATAGACTTCCCAGAGAAGCACCCAGTTATGTGGACTGTAGTTATAAGAAATACCATAAAAGGATATGCACAGCTGTTCTAAGTGGTTAACTTACAGAAAACTATAAACTCTGCACCTCTCTCTCACACTTCTCCTGTTGTGTTGGCTCTCATTATAACAATGAGACTGCTAGATTTGGGCGGCTGCACCACTGGATTGTGGGGAATTGAGTCCAATTCCACACTGTGTGACAACTGTCGGCCCAACCCTTCTGGCCAGCTAGCAGTACCTCACTAGCACCCGAAAGTGGCAGTGGTTTGTGGCAGCAGTGTGCATGACATTTTGATTTCTCAGGGAAACCGCAGTGGAACAGATCTCATCCTTTTCTCAGAGTTACATTCCATCTGACACGTGCAAAGACAAACAGAAGCAGAAGACTGGTTCAATGCATTTTATTGAATCAACTACATTCTAGATAAATGGCATGTACTGCAATGATTAGGATAATGAAACATAATAATAGCACAGCTGTGAACAAGAAAGTGAAACACAAGAAAATTCCCACCATAGTGTCACAGTCCTAGGTATTAGAATTCCTGCCTACACCACTAAGGTTCTAGAATAGAGCATGTAGGAAGCTGCCCTGGTGTGTAGTGGGTACCTATGGTACATACACCATGTACCACGTCCAGGGCAGGGCTCCCCTAGTAGTGAAGTGTAGGCAGTGTCTAGAAGCCAGGTTCTCAACAGGTAGCTGTGGATGAGCAGCCAAGGCTTATCTAGGAGACATGCAAAGCTCATGCAATACCATTGTAGTCACACAGCACTTACACACATGAAAGAAAACTCAGTGTTACAAAAATAAATGTACTTTATTTTAGTGACACAATTACCAAAAATACTAGATAGGCAATACCCCAACAGAAGGTAAGTAAACACACTAAATATGTACAATGGGAAACAGAAATAGGCATAAAAAGTAATAGAAAACACTGCAATAGCAATAGACAATAGTGACCCTAGGGGAAGCCAAAATCATATACTAAAAAAATGGAATGCGAATGCAGGACCCCCACCCAGGTAAGTGGAATCTGTAGTGGGGAGCTGGAGGAGCTAGGAACCCCAAAAGGTAAGTACCAAAGTGCCCCCCCAGCGACCAGGAAGAAATAAGTAAGTTACTGGATTTTCCCTAAACTACCAAAAAGACTGAAAATAAGGATAATGCAACACCCAGACAAAACTGCAAGAAACCAGTAGCGGATCCTGAAGAAGGAAGACCTGAAAGAGAAGGGGACCAAGCCCATAACTCAGAGAAGTGTCTGGTGGTGGCAGGAAGCACTACCTACCCGTCTGTGATTGCAGGAGTTGGTCGATGGTAGGACGAAGACGGTCAGCAACGCAGCCCTGGAGTCAGTGAAGAGTTCCTGGAGGATGCAGTTGACGTCCCACACCGGATGGAAGATTGCATGTCTGTGGTGTGGAAAATCCAACAACAAGCCTTGGCAAAGGCAAGAGTTGAGGTAGACTAAGAGTGGGGCTGCCGGGGACCAGCAAGGTCCAGTAGGACTCAACCCATGGTGGGGAGTCCCAGGTGACCCTCAGCAATGCAGAGAGTCCACGGAAGAAGAGGTACCCCCCACAGAAGACCCACTGGAAGAAGCCCAGGAGTCACAGAGAAACCCACGCAGCACAACTGAAGAGGGGTCCCACACCGCAGGAGAAGCACACAGAGGGGTGTGCATCGTAGGGCATCGTAGGGCAGAGTGCTAAATGGTGGGGCTAAATGGAGCCTGATGATCCCTTGGAGGAGATGCCAACAAGCCTTGGTAGCTGCAAGAAATGCTGTGCATGGGGGTACTGTCCTGCGTGGGGAAAGTAAGGGCTTACCTTCACCAAAGTTGAACAGCTAGCAGAGAGGACCAAAGGGAACTCCAGACTACCACCAGTGATGCAGGATCGACGCAGCCGGTCGTCATTGCAGTTGGTGCCTGTGGTTGCAGGGGAGTGAATCCTTCACTTCAAGGGAGATTCCTTCTTCCTTCTCATGCAGAGTGAAGACTTGCCGCCCTCAGAGGATGCGCTGCTGGGGAAAAGTTGCAGAAGCTGGAAGGAGCAGTAGAAACAATGTTGCAAGCAGAGTCTTTGTCGTGGATGCAGAATGTTGGTTCCTAGAGGGTCCAGTTGCAGTTCCATTGGCCAGAAGTTGAAGTAAATGATGCAGAGGAATCTTGCTCGTCAAATCTGAAGACCCACCCAAGAGGGAGACACTAAAGAGCCTTGGAAGGGGGATTAGTCACCTAGCCAGGTGACCACCTATCAGGAGGGGGCTCCGACATCACCTGCCTGACTTGGCCACTCAGATGCTCCAAGAGGCCTCTGCCCACCTTGGATTCAAGATAGCAGAATCAAGAGACCCTCTGGAGGAGCTCTGGGCACCACCCCAGGGGTGGTGATGGACAGGGGTGTGGTCACTCCCCTTTCCATTGTCCAGTTTCACACCAGGGCAGGGACTGGAGGTCCCTGAACCAGTGCAGACTTGTTTATGCAAGGAGGGCACCAAATGTGCCAATAAAAGCATACCATTGGTTTGGGGAGGCTACCCCTCCCAAGCCACGTAACACCTATTTCCAAAGGGAGAGGGTGTTACCCCCCTCTCCCAAAGGAAATTCTTTGTTCTGCCTTCCTGGGCTTGAGGTGATCAAGCAGCAGGAGGGCAGAAACCTGTCTTAGGGGTGGCAGCAGAGTGGGCTGCCTGGAAAACCCCAGAAAGCTGCTTGGAGCAATGCTGGGGGTCCTCTAAGGAGCCCCCAGAGTGTGTGGAATTACACTTCCAATACTAGCAACAGTATTGGGATATGATTCTGACATGTTTGATACCAAACATGCCTAGGTTCAGAGTTACCATTATGTAGCTGGACATAGGTAGTGACGTGTGTCCAGTACACATGTAAAATGGCATCCCGCACTCACGAAGTCCATAAAAATGGAGCAGAAGTTCATGGGGGCACCTCTGCTCATGCAAGGGTGCCTTTACACCCTGCCCTCTGGGCTAGGACGGCCTACCATAGGGGTGACTTACAGTGACCTGGTGGAGTGACCTGTGGTGAAAAGGGTGCAAATTTATTTTAGGCCATTTCTGCCCCCGGGGAGGCAGAAACCTCTTGTTTGTTTTTTTAGAGATGGGGAGCGACCCATCAGGCAAGGGTCGCTCCCCTGGGGGGCAAATTGTATTTAGGCCATTTCTGCCCCCCTTGGGGGCAGATTGGCCGATTTTAGGTCAATCTGCCCCCAAGGGGGCAGAAACCGCTAGGCACCGGGGATTTGTTTTTTGGCGCCCATGTCACGCAGGGGGAGCGACCCCGTAGGCAGGGGTCGCTCCAGGGGGGGGGGGGATGGGGGGCAAATTTATTTTAGGCCATTTCTGCCCTCCCTGGGGGCAGAAACCTCTAGGCGCCAAGGGAATTTTTTTTTTTGTGTTTTTTTTTTTTTTTGTTTGTTTGTTTTTTTAGAGATGGGGAGTGACCCATCAGGCAAGGGTCACTGCCCTGGGGGGCAAATTGTATTTAGGCCATTTCTGCCCCCCTTGGGGGCAGATTGGCCGATTTTAGATCAATCTGCCCCTAAGGGGGCAGAAACGACTAGGCACCTGGGATTTGTTTTTTGGCGCCAATGTCACGCAGGGGGAGCGACCCCGTAGGCAAGGGTCGCTCCCGGGGAGGGGGGTGGGTGTTAGGTGGGCAAATTTATTTCAGGCCATTTCTGCCCCCGGGGGGGGCAGAAACCTCTAGGCGCCAGGGGATTTTTTGTTTTTTTGTTTTTTGTTTTTTTAGAGATGGGGAGCGACCCATCAGGCAAGGGTCGCTCCCCTGGGGGGCAAATTGTATTTAGGCCATTTCTGCCCCCCTTGGGGGCAGATTGGCCGATTTTAGGTCAATCTGCCCCCAAGGGGGCAGAAACCGCTAGGCACCGGGGATTTGTTTTTTGGCGCCAATGTCATGCAGGGGGAGCAACCCAGTAGGCAAGGGTCGCTCCCAGGGTAGGGGTGGGGGTTGAGGGGGGGGGGGATATTTATTTCAGGCCATTTCTGCCCCCGGGGAGGGGCAGAAACCTCTAGGCGCCAGGGGAAAAAAAAATGTGTGTTTTTTTTTTTGGTTTGTTTGTTTTTTTAGAGATCGGGAGCGACACATCAGGCAAGGGTCGCTCCCCTGGGGGGCTAATTGTATTTAGGCCATTTCTGCCTCCTTTGGGGGCAGATTGGCCAATTTTAGGTCAATCTGCCCCCAAGGGGGCAGAAACCACTAGGCACCTGGGATTTGTTTTTTGGTGCCAATATCACGCAGGGGGAGCGACCCTGTAGGCAAGGGTCGCTCCCGGGGGGGGTGGGGGTTGAGGGGGGAAATTTATTTTAGGGCATTTCTGCCCCCCCCTGGGGCCGGCTGAGCTACAGGCCAAACTCCACAGGTAGGCACCTTGCAAAAAACACCTCTGTTTTCTGTGAAAAAATATGTTGTGTCCACGTTGTGTTTTGGGCCATTTCCTTTCGTGGGCGCTAGGCCTACCCACAGAAGTGAGGTACCATTTTTATCGAGAGACTTAGGGGAACGCTGGGTGGAAGGAAATTTGTGGCTCCTCTCAGATTCCAGAACTTTCTGTCACCGAAATGAGAGGAAAAAGTGTTTTTTGGGCCAAGTTTTGATGTTTGCAAAGGATTCTGGGTAACATAACCTGGTCAGAGCCCTGCAAGTCACCCCATCTTGGATTCCCCTGGGTTTCTAGTTTTCAAAAATGCGCTGGTTTGCTAGGTTTCCCCAGGTGCCGGCTGAGCTACAGGCCAAAATCCACAAGTAGGCACTGCTTTTTATAAAAAAATGTGATGTGTCCACGTTGTGTTTTGGGCCCTTTCCTTTCGTGGGCGCTAGTCCTACCCACACAAGTGAGGTATCATTTTTATCGGGAGACTTGGGGAAACGCCGGGTGGAAGGAAATTTGTGGCTCCTCTCAGATTCAAGAACTTTCTGCCATAGAAATGTGAGGAACATGTGTTTTTTTAGCCAAATTTTGAGGTTTGCCAAGGATTCTGGGTAACAGAACCTGGTCCGAGCCCCGCAAGTCACCCCATCTTGGATTCCCCTAGGTCTCTAGCTTTCAGAAATGCACAGGTTTGGTAGGTTTCCCTAGGTGCCGGCTGAGCTAGAGGCCAAAATCTACAGGTAGGCACTTCGCAAAAAACACCTCTGTTTTCTTCCAAACATTTTGATGTGTCCACGTTGCGCTTTGGGGCGTTTCCTGTCGCGGGCGCTAGGCCTACCCACACAAGTGAGGTATCATTTTTATCGGAAGACTTGGGGGAACGCTGGGTGGAAGGAAATTTGTGGCTCCTCTCAGATTCAAGAACTTTCTGCCACAGAAATGTGAGGAACATGTGTATTTTTAGCCAAATTTTGAGGTTTGCGAAGGATTCTGGGTAACAGAACCTGGTCCGAGCCCCGCAAGTCACCCCAACTTGGATTCCCCTATGTCTCTAGTTTTCAGAAATGCACAGGTTTGGTAGGTTTCCCTAGGTGCCGGCTGAGCTAGAGGCCAAAATCTACAGGTAGGCACTTCGCAAAATCAACTCTGTTTTCTTCCAAAAATTTGGATGTGTCCACGTTGCACTTTGGGACGTTTCCTGTCGCGGGCGCTAGGCCTACCCACACAAGTGAGGTATCATTTTTATCGGGAGACTTGGGGGAACGCTGGGTGGAAGGAAATTTGTGGCTCCTGTCAGATTCCAGAACTTTCTGCCAAAAAAATGTGAGGAACATGTGTTTTTTTAGCCAAATTTTGAGGTTTGCAAAGGATTCTGGGTAACAGAACCTGGTCCGAGCCCCGCAAGTCACCCCTCCTTGGATTCCCCTAGGTCTCTAGTTTTCTGAAATGCACAGGTTTGGTAGGTTTCCCTAGGTGCCGGCTGAGCTAGAGGCCAAAATCTACAGGTAGGCACTTCGCAAAAAACACCTCTGTTTTCTTTCAAAAATTTGGATGTGTCCACGTTGCGCTTTGGGGCGTTTCCTGTCGCGGGCGCTAGGCCTACCCACACAAGTGAGGTATCATTTTTATCGGGAGACTTGGGGGAACATAGATTAGCAAAACAAGTATTATTGCCCCTTGTCTTTCTCTACATTTTGTCCTTCCAAATATAGGAGAATGTGTAAAAAAGACGTCTATTTGAGAAATGCCCTGTAATTCACATGCTAGTATGGTCACCCCGGAATTCAGAGATGTGCAAATAACCACTGCTCCTCAACACCTTATCTTGTGCCCTTTTTGGAAATACAAAGGTTTTCTTGATAGCAATTTTTTACTCTTTATATTTCAGCAAATGAATTGCTGTATACCCGGTATAGAATGAAAACGCACTGCAGGGTGCAGCTCATTTATTGGCTCTGGGTACCTAGGGTTCTTGATGAACCTACAAGCCCTATATATCCCCGCAACCAGAGGAGTCCAGCAGACGTAACGGTATATTGCTTTCGATAATCTGACATTGCAGGGAAAAGTTACAGAGTAAAACGTAGAGAAACATTTATGTTTTTTTCACCTCAATTTCAATATTTTTCTTTTTCAGTTGTTATTTTCTGTAGGAAACCCTTGTAGGATCTACACAAATGACCCCTTGCTGAATTCAGAATTGTGTCCACTTTTCAGAAATGTTTAGGTTTCTGGGATCCAGCATTGGTTTCATGCCCATTCCTGTCACTGACTGGAAGGAGGCTGAAAGCACAAAAAATTGCAAAAATGGGGTATGCCCCAGTAAAATGCCAAAATTGTGTTGAAAAAGTAGGGTTTCTGATTCAAGTCTGCCTGTTCCTGAAAGCTGGGAAGCTGTTGAGTTTAGCACTGCAAACCCTTTGTTGATGCCATGTTCAGGGGGAAATCCACAAGCCTTCTTCTGCAGCCACTTTTTCCAATTCTTTTGAAAAAAACGAAATTTTCACTGTATTTTGGCCAATTTCTTGGCCTCCTTCAGGGGAACCCACAAAGTCTGGGTACCTCTAGAATCCCTAGGATGTTGGAAAAAAAGGACGCAAATTTGGCTTGGTTAGCTTATGTGGACAAAAAGTTATGAGGGCCTAAGCGCAAACTGCCCCAAATAGGCAAAAAAAAGCCTGGCACAGGAGGGGGAAAAGGCCAGGCAGCGAAGGGGTTAAAGGGAGTGAGCATAGTCACTGGGGTCCTGGTTAGCAGGATCCCGGTGAACTCAGTCAAAACATACTGACAAAAGGCAAAAAGTGGGGGAACCATGCCAGAAAGAGGGTACTTTCCTACAGAGCATAGCAGTGTCAGCCCTTATCTGCCCCTCACATCCCCTGGGACGACACCATCCCCCATATCTGAATATGATAGTAGCAAAGAGGGCTGTTGGTCTACCAAGAATCCTCTTCCATGCAGGCGGAAAAGACGTCAAGTCTCAGCAGACAGCTGCAATGAAGCAACAGCATGCAGTGGCAATTTCTGGCTGGAACTTTCCTATAAAGTATAGGGGGGCATAGAGATGTTTTATAATCAAACATCTGGTGTTCTAGGAAAGCTGCTCTAACGTAATAACATGTATGTTTCTGTGAAGAGGCAGAGATTGTGGTGTTCCACTTTGCACCAACAACAATATCACGTACAGCCTTGAGCAAATCACAGAATGAAAATTTCAAGCTAAAAAGAATGAAAACGGTTTCTAGGCTAAAAGTGTATGAGATAAAAGAAATAACGCATGTCTGGGGATGAGTCCTCAGCGAGAACATCAACAGATCAGTATGCAGTGATAGTAAGCATTGCATGGAAAGACACAATTTCAGTGCACATTTGAAAAGGCACCAAAGGCAACGAAACATGGGCTGCACACAATCCAAGACCGGTCTAAACGACAAGGACCAATTGCACTCTAGTTCTTCAAGGAGTGGTGCTACGAAGTACTGCATCATGCGTTCATGACACAGTTGCACTGGTGGAAGCGCGATTAGTCCTCCTTGTTGAGAGGGGCAGCCACTGCGAATAAAAAACAGCAACAGCAAAATGCCACCAATAAAGGCCAAAGTAATTGGGAATCCCCCAAAAATGCCTGAAAATATTGAATGTGTGGCTGAAGGTATTATACCAAATATAGACAAGAAGGTGCTGACAAACCCAGAATCAACAGCCTTAAAATGTACAATCCTGGCCGTATTGGGCGCATTAAATATTCATCCCACAAGTTCACCGAAGTGTCTCGGAAAGTTTGTATTTAAAAGGGACTGTATCTCTGTAGATGACCTCACTACTTGTAGTACATAGGTCTTGCAGTCAGATGTCAGCATTACATGTTTCTGAAACAATAGAGCTTTTAGTCTGCTTAACTTGTCAAAATTTACATTAGAAGTAGCAGCATGAGGCAAAATGTCTGCTACTTTCGTCTGTTGCATGGGTGGAAAAGGACGTTACCTTAACAAGTCACAATTTTGGAGACCGAAACTACGTAGGCAATTTTGGCTCATATTCCCCAACAGCTCTCACTGTTTAGAAGCACATAACTTCCATTTGAGAGCACCTGGAAAGCTGGTCGAGTCAAGGGGAATGGAACTCCCTTCAGATAGCAGGCCAAAATCACTGCAGAAGCATTCCAAGTTCCTTTCAAGGACAGTTGTTTGCAAACCATCGAATGGCGCACTGAGGTCTTGCATTTGCTACCGCTAAGAAAGACCTCTTTCATGCCATTGGAATATTTGTACAAGAAGGGTAGCTCCCCCACGTCATCAATGTAACTATCTCCTAGCCTTTCATATCTGCCTACTGGAATGTGTTTCAAGCAGGATGTGAATTGGAGTGTTGAAATAGACAGATTGATAACCCCATGAATTAACCAGACTGCAGATGGTATTTCCCCCGAGTGAAAGGCAACTTTTTGATGTTCAGCATAACATAAATTGCTTCTTTCTTAGCCATTATTGGTTGTTGTCGTGTCAAATTAAACACAACAAATGGGTCTTTTGCTCTGACTTAATCCCATGGAACGTGACCATTTTTCAGTGTCTGTAGTGTCTAACCTAACTGCATAACGGACCTAAATTGACTCTGTCCATATTGTAAGGATGACATATCAGTGTACATAATGTCAATTGCGGAGGAAATTATGCTGTTAAGAGTGTATATGCGGCCAGACAAGATGGTAATCCCATTATCTACAATGACTAATGCTTTCTGTAGGTTTTCCTGATCTATTTGCCTTTCCGGGGCCACGGCTTCTTGTTATGAAGACTTCCAAATTTTGTTGTAAATTGCATATAAAAAGCACTTTTTATGTTGTCTTTTGGGTCCTAACAGAAAATCTTGTAAATCTAAATTATTTTACAAGAGAATGAGGTGTTCTTTTACAGCGTCTAGTGAGGAACTTTTTAAAAATTCCTGTCATAATTTTTCTACAATGTATGTTTTCACAATACCCGAATGTCCTGATGACACCTAGCAAGGGTCTGGTCTGTTTGCTCTGAAACCCCCATGGAGTTTACAAAATGCACACAACAATCATTTGTGTCCACTGCCATAATAACCACCCGCCAGGACTTAAAAGTGTTGTGTTAAGTTACCATTTTGGAACCACCCATCGAGCTGTTGTTCAGTTGCATTAATGTATTTTTGCCATTTGTAAAATTTTGCAGAAGTGGGGATACGGGGTGCATTCAATTCTTTTGTTTTCAATCAATCAGTACTTGTAGAGCCCGGCTTATCACCCGTAGGGTCTCAAGGCTCTTTGGTGGGCAGGCTGATTATTTGAAGAACGTGGCCTTGAGATCCTTCCTGAATTGCTTCAGTGATGAGGCCTGTCTGAGTTTGAGACAGAGTGTGTTACATGTCCGGGCTGCAAGGTAGGAGAAGGATCTTCCTCCGGCTGTGCTTTTCTTAACTCCGGGGATGGCAGCGTGGGTGAGATGGGAGGATCAGAGTTGCCTGGCAGGGGTTGTAATGCTATTTGAATTTAACCACCAGCTCCATCTTGACCACTGACTCCATTTTGTGCTCAGCTTAGCTTCTCACACTGTCAGGTGTTTTTCCGTGCATAGCTTGTGCAATGTGTTTTCGCTCTTTCTAACTGAAGGATGGGTACATAACATGGGGGAGTGAGGAACACGGATGATAAGATGTACCAGGCTGAGAATGTTTATGGTAAGGCAGGGAACAGCTCAGTCTTGAAAAAACACCGTGAGAGTTGGCCAGTCTCATGTGTGCTCCTTTCCAACACTCACCTGGTGCAGCCAGCGTTTGAACAACAACTTACCCGATGGAAGGGGAGGTTTGTTTAACGTATAACGTATATAAGGGGAGGAAGCTTGACAACTGGGTTAGAAGGAACTCATTCTGAGGGGGGACGCCTTGCTCAGAATCCCATGCGTTTGGAAAAACTCCCTCTATCTCGGTTGTGAGGCAAACAAAGGGATGATGTTGGCAAACAAACGGATGATGTCATCAACCCCCATGGTGATGCATTTTTAATTCTTATTTTTAGCTTTGGATTGTGCGTGTGTGAATGTGTAATCTATATATATATTATCATTGTTGAAGTCTGTGATCATTATTATTTCACTGGTGTGATCATTTTCAGAATTGCACTTGCATTACTGCCTTTGAAATAAAAGCTCATGTCGTTGTTTTCTGTGCATGAGACTTAAGAAGTGTCTTAATAAATTCATACTCAGACTAAGAGTGCTGCATTCTTGGCATTCCTTTAATTTTGTCTCAATCTGAAGTAAAGCAGTACAATCTGGCGTAGTCGGCAGTACAAGGGAAACGTTGAAAAGTGTACGTTTAAAAGTGAAATATGTTTGGCAGAAAGTCAAATGCAGCTTCACAAGCCGTTTCTCAAGCCTCATGTGAGATCCTTGGGTGGATCAAAGAGCCTTACAATGTTTTGGCAAACAAATGGTCTTGTTTTTCGGAGCTTTCAGAATCGTGGGATGAATGTGTTGGTGACGCTGAACCGCAGAATGTGCTTTTATGTTTAAAAAAAATTACCTCTTGAACAAGGTAGTAATTTATCTATTTTAGGTCGAAGGGGGTGGATACTGATGTCAGCTTATGAAAAATGCATGAAAAATGTAAGCAATTGGAACATGAAAACCAGCAATTAGAGAGAAAGCTTTTTGAAACTAAAAATAGTGTAACTATGCTGTCTTGTCAGAATAAGCTATTGCAAGATAAAAGCCGATACCTATCAGTCTGTTGCAGAAAGGGCAGCTGTCAAAGTTGCTCAGAACAGATTTCGTAAATGCAGAGGTAAAATAAATGAAAAGAAAGTTCATTTAGCAATTGCCAAAGAAGGATTAGATTGGAATCCGAATGAATAGTACATGAATATTTGGGATAGTACTGATTTTTCAAATTCCAGTGGTGAAGAGGTTAAAAAAGGTGGGGACCAGTTTGAGTCAGATGAGTCAAAAATGTTTCGCGTACAGCCCATATTTAGATGAAAAATACAGGGCACCACACAGAACCCAGGAGGAGTTGAAATGTATTCTCTAGAAGATTACACTCAGCAAGAAGTGAATGATATTATGGACAGATAAACAGAAAGTGGGGAAGCATTGCTTACATGGATGGTGTTTGTTTGACACGGGTGCTTTAGGAGTGAAATTAGATGCAAGAGATTCAAGCAAGTTTTATACTCTTAGCATTGACCCCCAATACAAGAACAATTCAGGAATTATGAGAATCAAGGAGCGACCAATTTGTTACAATTGGCAGTCTTGAGATGTAATCAAAATGTCATACTGAATCAGATTGGCCGCCAAATGATTAACCTTGGTACACGTTGGGAGATGCTATGCAAAGAATTAAAGAAGAAAGTATGAAAACTAATAATTTGCCTTGCCCATCCAGCTTACAAGCAAGCAATAATGACTCTCCTAATTAATCAGACAGGGCAGAGAATAAAAGAGGTGCTGGAGGTAGTTCGCAACCTAGGAGAGCTGGGAGATTGGAGTAAACCAGAGAGAGCCTCGAGGTCTGAGGGTCACAGAGATAATAACCGAGTTTCTAGGAGAGACATGTTCATGGCATTACTGAAGGATGGTGTCAGCAAGGGGCAGATTGATGGCGTGGATACTAAAAGATTGTGGGATATGTACTGCAAAAAAGGACTGGACTGAAAGGAAGGCAGCAGAAAAGTAAAGAAGCAGGATAATAAATGAGTGAATCAGGGCCAGCCACAGACGAAGGAGGATGGAACAGGAAGGGAAAGAAATTTTTCTTCACGAGGGAAAGAGGAGGAAGATTTGGACAGTAGGTGGTTAATTAAGAGCAGGGAAGGAGGAGAATCTGCTCACAGATATGAAAGCATATACCCAGACCTGACATGGGCAAAAGCAGACAGGTTTAAATCAGATTAGGAAACAAGCCAAGCTCCAGTACAGGGATAGGCTTGTAAAGATAACAGACCTCATGTTGATTTAGAAATACACTGTAAACACAAAAATCTTCACAGAGTCTGAGCATTAGTTGACACCGGAGCGCAGGCCTCTTTAAGTTATGGAAATCCCAAAAAGTTTACCTGTCAGCACTACACCATCACAGGGTTGGGCGGAAAACAACCCCCTGCCATGCAGACTATTATTCAAATAAAAATAGGAAGAACACCAAAAAAGAGAATATACTGTTTTGATTGTGCCCCTTCTAGAATACATAGTGGGAATTGGCATTTAAAAGGGGATGACTGGATGATGGTTGTTATCAGTTTGGATCAAAGAGCTACATTTCAGTGGCAGCCATGAGGGTTGGCCATCTGAAGATACCCCCAGCAACCAAGGTAATCCACTTGAAGCAGTATCGCATTCCAGGAGGTTATGAGGAAATAAGTAAAACTATACAAGAATTGATTGAGGCTGGTGTGATAGCTCCAACCACCACTGAATGGAATAATCTTTTGTGGCCTGTGCATAAACCTGATGGGCGCTATAGAATGACGGTCAATTACCACAAGCTGAATAAACACACACCACCTTTGACAGCCCTGGTCCCCGACACCATCACTTTGATTGAAAAAATACAGAAACACGCAGGGACCTGGTATGCAACCATTGATATTGCTAATGCTTTCTTTTCTATACCATTGGCCCATGAGTGTTAGGAACAATTTGCTTTCTCACATCGTGACAGACAGTTCCGAATGTTATCTTTATCTATGGGGCATATACATTGCCCCACCATCTGTCATTGGCTCGTGGCAGAGTGCCTAAAAGAAGTATCTGTCATTCCAGGGGTGCAATTGACCCATTACATTGATGATGTGATGATTCAAAGAGAGACACCAGAACAGGTGCAGACTCAGTTGGAGCGGGTTGTGGAACTTTTGCAGAACAGAGGGTGGATGATTAATCTGGACAAGACACAGGGACCCTCTCAAAGTGTGAAGTTTCTTGGAATTCAGTGGAATCAAGGACATAGAGAGGTGTTGCTGCAGGCAAAACAAAATATTTTAGAGTTTGGCACTCCCCTCACTAAGCACGAGACGCAGCGATTCATTGTCCCCGTGCAGGATGAGGAGAGGGTGCCCGAGGTACCGCAAATAAAAGTCACAAGTGAGGTGGGGTGCACCATTTGAATCCTTGTCCCATGAGGATAGGAAGCATGTATGGTTTACTGATGGTTCAGCCAAGTATGTGGGGGGCCAAAAGACATTGGAAAGCAGTTTCATGCAGCCTGATCACCAAGAAGCTGTTGACCACTACAGGAGAAGGGAAGAGTAGTCAATATGCAGTATTGTACGCTTTGTATCAGGCATTGAAACAATAATTACCTGGGACTTGTCATATTTATACTGACTCTTGGTCTACCACCAATGGGTTAGCCACCTGGCTTCCCACATGGCATGCACATAACTGGCAAATACATTGAATGGAGGTGTGGGGTAAAGAGTTGTGGCAGGAAATTTGGGAAATGCTTGAGCAAAGTACCGTTACTGTGTACTGTGCACTTGCATTACTGCCTTTGAAATAAAAGCTCACATTTTTGTTTTCTGTGCATGACACATGAGAAGTGTCTTAAGAAATGAATTACTCAGACTAAGAGTGCTGCATTCTTAGCATTCCTTTAATTTCATCTCAGTCTGAAGTAAAGTAGTACAGTGGTGTCGAAGGTCAGGCAGTGGTTGGGGTAGTCTGATCCAATGTTGTGAAGTGCCTTATAGGTGTGAGTTAGTAGCTTGAAGGTGATACGTTTGTCAACTGGAAGCCAGTGGAGGTCTCTGAGGTGGGCGGAGATGTGATTCTGGTGGGGGAAGTCCAAGATGAGCCTGGCTGCTGCGTTCTGGATTCTCTGTAGTCTTGCTTGTAGCTTATTTGTGATGCTGGTGTAGAGTGTGTTTCCAGACCCGTTTGCTGCTGACCAGGGCGTGGGTGATAGTCCTTCTAGTCTCAGTGGGGATCCACTTGAAGATCTTTCAAAGGAGCGGCAAGGTGTGGAAGCAGATGCATTGACTTGTCAGGTCATGGAAAAAGTTGAATCTAG
Organism: Pleurodeles waltl; assembly: GCF_031143425.1. Lineage (NCBI taxonomy): Eukaryota > Metazoa > Chordata > Amphibia > Caudata > Salamandridae > Pleurodeles > Pleurodeles waltl. Next base: position 471,489,080 of record NC_090446.1, read on the forward strand.
GATGATGCCCAGGTTGCATGTGTGATCGGTGGGGGCGTTTCCCAGGGTGGCTGGCCACCAGGAGTCGTTCTAGGTGGAGGGGCTGGAGCCAAGTATGAAGATCTCTGTCTTGCCCGAGCTGAGTCTGAGGCAACTGGTTTCATCCAGGCGGTGACTTCTCTCGTTTTGTTGTAGAAATTTCTCCTGGCTGTTAATGGGTTGTTGGTCAGGGAGAGAATCAGCTGGGTGTCGTCAGCATAGGAGACTATGTTTAGTCCGTGCTGTCTGACGATCTTAGTGAGCAGGGCCATGTAGATGTTAAAGAGGGTTGGGCTTAGTGAGGATCCCTGGGGTACTCTGCAGCATATTTCTTTGGGCGCCGAAGTGTACAGTGGGAGTCTGACACTCTGGGTTCTTCTGGTCAGGAAGGATCGAATCCATTCAAGTGCTTTGCCGCGGATTCCAGCGTAGTGGAGTCTGGTGCAGAGGGTGGAGTGGGAGAGTGTGTCGAACACGGCAGACAGGCCGAGGAGGATGAGGGCGGCCGTGTCTCTGTGGTCCAGTATGGCGCGGATGTCACCTGTGGCTGCGAGGAGGGCTGTCTCAGTGCTGTAATTTTCTCCTAAATCCGGACTGTAAGGGGTCCAGAATGTGATCTGATTGATGAAACTCCATCAGTTGCATGTTGATGGCTTTTTCTGTTACTTTGGCTGGGAAGGGGAGCAGCGAGATGGGTCTGTAGCTTTTCATCTCCCTTGGGTCAGGGGAAGGTTTCTTCAGGAGTGGGTTGATCTCTGCGTGTTTCCAGTCAGATGGGAAGGTGGGGATTTCGATGGAATGGTTGATAGTCCGGCAGAGCTCAAGTGCGATGGTGGTGCTGGCCAGGTTGAAGATGTGGTGTTGGCACGGGTCCGAGGGGCCCCTGAGTTCATGAGTTTCCAGGTGTCTTCTGTGGAGATAGGGGTCCAGTGATTTAGGGTCTGCGGCATGGCAGTCCTTGGTGATGCTGGTGGGCAGTGAGGGCGAGTTTTGGTTCTTGAATCCTTTGGATATGTCATGGATTTTCCGGAGGAAAAAGGTGGCAAGGTTGTTGCAGAGGTCTTGAGAAGGGGGGTGTCTGATCCGGGGTTTGTGGATGCCTTGACTACGGTGAATAGCTCCTTGCTGTGGTGTGCATTGGTGCTGATACGTTCTTGAATGGCAGCTTTCTTGGAGCCTCTGATGCGCTGGTAGTGCGTGGTGACTGCGTCTTTGTAGGTTGTGCAATGTGCAGTTTCATTTTCGTTCCAGTCGTCTGCAGTTGCATTTGGATTCTGTTAACTTTTGCCAAGCCTAGGCAACTCATTTGCTGCACGGTTTTGTTTAAAAATATCATCTGCAAAGGTATCAGGCATGCTCTAAATAAAACTTCCCATCCCAGTGTTTGCCCATTTTTAGTTCCCCCAACACTCTTTAAGTCATTCGCCTTCATCCAATATTTATAGCCTTCTATAGCCAACCGGTAAACAAAGGAATCAGAATAAATAAATTTTGTGTCTGTTAACAGTACATTGTGCATTTCCTTCTGAGACAATTTAAAATAATAAGACTCAGCATTTTTAACATTATGCCCAGAAAATATGTAAATATTTCCATGTATGTTTTAGAACTCCCGACTGGTGGGGTAGGACAATGTTCCCATTGTGTGTAAATAAAAACAGTCATTAGGGTGCTAGCTCTATGAATAAAATGATGTCCATAATAATTAAAACAGAACATATCTTAATAATTTTCTTTTGTTTGTTTGGTAAATATCTTCACTTTCAAATACAGAACAATAGTCTAGCTCTGAAAGCACAGGTGTTATCACATCATTCTTGGAAAATTTGAAAACATATGGAATTTGAAGAACCTCAGTCAGACCAAATATATTAAAAGATAATTTAGCCTAACCAATCCCATCAGGAATTGGTATAGCTGAAATGTTCACTAGGGACAAGTTCCAACAGACCTTGTGTGAGGAAAAATGTGTTTTCAGGACCTCATACACCAGTTTGACTGCAGAGCGTTCAGGAAGGTAATCACCATGTATCAGAAAGAAAAAGACGATGACAAACACAATTCAAAGAAGAGAGGCCAGTACAGTTAGTAAGAGCCACAGATAGTTCCATGGACACATAATTAGTTGAGAATCAATTTATCAGCTAACATGGTTTTGACAATGATGTTGCAGAAGAGGTGGATATATCAGAGAAGGAGTAATTCCGATTGGCAAAATATCCAGAAGAAGATAGTGCAAAAGCTGGAACCCTGTGAGGAGGCAGAGAGGTAGCAGAAGTCTAACTCAGTGGTTTGTAGTAAACAATTCCATCAGTTTGAGTTGCATTTGATTATTATTGCTCATTATTTTGGTGGTTATTTGTAGCAAATGAAGATTGTGGTACTAATGAAAGATCATTTGTCACCCTCCTCAAGCTCGGGGAGGTGTCAGCATCTCTGCTCAAAATCTGTAGAGAAACTTTCTGGTCTGTAGTGAGTGGGATTCGGGAACTACCCAGGAGTCCTCTAGGTTTGCTGTGTAGGATCGGCCACATGGTGTAACTTGACATTGTCAGTGGAGACAAAACGGCTTTCTTTTGACCCAGGCAGCGGTGGTAGAATAACAATGGTAATAATAATAATAATAATAAAAATAATGGTTCTTGTACTGTGTATTCCAATGACTGGAACCAGTGCACGATATGAAGGATCAAACTCCTATTTCACAGCAATCTTTCCTCGCACTAGATCCCCAACTTTCGGAATCCAGTCAGTAGATGTTATTGATGTACCGCTTATTGCCAAGGAGGCGGCACAGGCAGAAGCGTTTTCATTACAGAAGTTTTGTAGTTCCTGTAAGACAGTGACACTTTCATTTATGGCAAAAGGTGTGTCTGCCGCCTCCGCGCCAGAGCCATTAAGATCTGGAACATACATTTGTGTCCCAAACAGCACTTCGTATGGGGTGCGCTCTCCCAGGGACCTTCTGGGCAGATTATTAAGTGCTCTCTGGACTCTATACAGGTGAGTAATCCAACTACAACCCATGCCTAATACTCTCGCTGTGAAGGATTGCTTTAAGTCTCGATTCTTCCACTCTACCACACTGTTACCCTCTGGATGGTAGGGGGATGAGAAATGGAGTTGGACACCTAACGCAGCCATTGTGTCGCTGCATGCCCTTAAGGCAAAGGCAGGGCCCTAGTCTGAGTGTAAAGACGCAATTGCATATGTACCTCTAAAACACTCATCAGCTGATTGTTATGGCCATACCAATAGAAATCTGGAGCATGAGTTGACAGCAACTAAAATATACTTGCATGCACCATCAGGTGTCAAAGGACCACAGTGGACCACATACACACATTGCAGTAGTTTGTTGGAAATAAGAAGGGGTGTCTGCAGTGAACGTTTGACGGTGGACCCTTTTATTTGTTGACAGATGTCACAGCAAAGGACATACTGTTTTGTCTGTTTGTAAAGATCTGCCACCAATAGTGTTTTTGTAGGAAAGAAATAGTAGCAGCCACACCTCCATGGGCAGAAGCAGCTCCCTCATGTGCCGCTTTTATCAACTCCGACCTTTGGTCTTGGTTGGGGATCACCTGATTGCCCACCCCTGGTACTGTTACAAAGGCAGTGTTCATGCTTGTTTTGCTGTAGGAATATTTGGAAGGCTTGCCATCAGCCAAAGCTTTCACAGCAGTTAGTGTTTCATCTTGCAGCCTCATTCGTGAACGAGTAATTGCAGCAACAGAAGCTCTAGCTCCTGCTGACTTGGCCACTTAATCAGCCAAGGTATTGCCTGTAACGTATAATCCTACACATTTGTGTCCCAATATATGGACTACATGGGCATTGGGTAGGGATTCTTTCAGATCCGCTACTTTTCCCCACAGTAACTTGTGATTGATGGTGTTGTCTTTTGAATCTCTGAACCTATTTGGATGACAGTAATGCAGATATTCATTGAAGGACTGGACACAGTAGTATGAATCACTGACTATTACAGTTAGGTGTTCTGGAACCATGTGTTCCAGTGCCATCACCAGAGCCTTGAGCGTTGCTAATTGTGAAGCACAGTCCCCTAAGGCCTGTGTGCAAGTATTTTGTGGATGGATTCACCATCTTTCATGTAGCCACTCACAGCCGCACAAGCTATGGAGAATTAGTGTTTAGTGCCTACGGGTGGTTAGGCTGAACCATCAGTGTAAATAATTGTTTGATATTGATCAATAGGCAACATGTTTGCTGGTATTGGATATTCCATTTCGTATTGAAGGAATTCTTGAATTTGTAATTTTGGGTCGAAAATGTAATCAACATCAGTGGCTGTTAGAGACGTTGCCCATTGGATCCAGCATGGATGTAATGCTTTTGTGTTTGGAACGCTGGCCTTTGTGACAGCCACAAGGGTTGGGATAGGAGAGACAACAATAATGCGTTTCCCCTGTGCTGGAGGTCTCTCTCTAATGACAGTCATTTGAGCATCAGTCAGAATCTTTTCTGTGGAAGCAAAGCATTGTTCTGCTATGGAGTACAAGTGTGATTTGTATGAAACAGGGACGGTATCACCCTCATTAAATGTTCCATAGGTGAAGCTGATGGCAAAAGCAATTACTCTGATGACCAAATATTTTTTTGTTCTCCCTTGTAAGTGTTTTGCTTCAAGCAGGTCTTGTTGTCATTCTCTGAGAATGCATGTGTGTTTGTCTGTCCAATATTTACTTGAAAAGTCGGGCGTATTAAATCATATAATGGTTTAATGTGTTGTGCATAATCTGGAATGTAAATTCTACCAAAGTTAAAAAGCCCAACAATGACTTGAGCTTTTTATGGCATTTGGTTGTTGCAATTCTATACTTTAAGTGTGGCGCTAAGCTCTTGCCTTCATATGATAACTCGTATCTCAATGATAGAACACTGAGAAATGCAATTTTTGTTTTCTTAAAATTGAATCTGTTGATGAATTTGCCAAGTCCCACAACTATGCAGGCCACCCGTTTCAGGTTGTGAATAAGGTCATCATCCGTTAGGTAGATGTCATCGACATAGGACAAAACCTCAGAGTCAATGTTGTGTAAAACGGAGGGTACACGTGCTGAGAACAGTCCAGGACTGTTCCTATATTTTGTGGGAGCCTACAATTTTTTTCTGTGGGCTTAAAGTTCTAAATGCTGCTAAAGCCCTACTTTCAGATGCTATATTTTGGCAGAAAAAGCCTTTGGAGATATTCAACATTGTTTTGGATTTTTTGTGCATTATATTGTTAATGTGTCCTGTGCTATTTGTTAGCAAATCTGCGTGTATGGCTGTTTAAATGCCTGAAATCTAAGACTATTCTATAGGAACAGTCCGGCTTAGCAATGGGAAACAGGGGATTATTCATTAGTGAAACGCAGGGCTCAGTTACACCTTGGTACTCTAACTGTGCAAGAATCTCTCACAGGTGTTTTAGCTTTATGCATAATAGGATGTTGTGGTTGGGACCTAATTGGTATTATGTGGTAGAGAGAATCTTTATCCCACCCAACATGATTCCGATACGGCGCGGGGGCTTGTGCCATTGCCCAATCAAATGTGCACAACTCTTTTAACTTTACAGGAACCAGGGACGAGAAAATGCTTAGTGATCTCTTCCCCCCCGTAGAACATCACGGTCAAATTCTGACAGCCAATCTTTTTCGGCCAACAAGATGTCATAATTGCCAGTTAGTTGTTTAAAGAATATGAAATCAATTGTGCGCTCAATGTCTCCCTCTAACTCTGTTTTTTTAATACACCCTATTGAGAGGGGAGATGCGCATGCTTGCAGTCTTGACTTCGAAAAAGTAGTCAGTTGCTTTGACCTCCACATACTCTGGAAGATGCCAGCGAACTTTTGTGACCTCTGCTATGCTGTCTAGCAGAGCCAATGCCCAGTTCCTGTTCTTCAATAAAACTCTCATCTTGTGTGGCATATCTTGCAGAAACAGCTACCACCTTCTTCTTTTTAAATTGTGGTTTTTGTTGTGGAAGTTTCTCTTCTTTAGTGATTGAAACATCCGATGAGTGTTGTGAATATTTTTTTGGTTTCATGAATTCTGTTAATTGTTCTGATCACCCACCTGTCTCAGTACGTTTATCCGGTGAGTCCTGAAGGGAACAAGATTGGCGTGTATCAGTATATTGATATCTATCAGGAGTTTTTTTTTTTATATATCTCTATTTCTTGAGTTATAATGTTTCTCAGGGGTCTCTGTGTGTGGAGATTCTCCAGTCTTTTTTTTTTTTTTTATATATTTGTTTTTGTTTATCCCAGCATTTTTTTAGAACCCTTGGCTGCTTGCTTGGTAGACTCCTTATTGGATTTAACTTGTAATTGTGGTTTACTAGGTCTGGCTCCCAAACTATCTCGACCTATACTTGAATAGGTTTTGACAATCATTTTAGGCAGTTCACGTTCATGATTCTGTGGATGAACAACCTGGAGCTGCATGCGCACTGCCAGTGATACTGCTTCCCCTTGAAGGTTACTTAATATTATTGAGGACACTGCAGCAAAATTTCCCATTAATTGCATCCGCAAATCCAGGGCCGGGGAAGCCCCGTATACATCTTGAATTTGTTGTAATGCTTCCAGAAGATTGGCAAGTGTTGGAGTTCTGTGTGTGGTGGTGTAGAGCGTGGCAAATACCGCACCCCCAGTGGTTAAGTTATCTCCATCTTTGGTTCATGCTTAGCATATAGCCATGCATAATGCTTGGCCAAGACTGAAGCTATCACCTAGGGACTGAAGACCACACCCGTTTCAGGCTTTTAGATTCTGGGGACAAATTGAGCCTCATTCGGTCTGTTGTTGAGTTTGCCTGCCTTATCACCGGCCATGTCAATCCTATATTTAGAGGTCAAAAGTGCCATCTTGACCTGCTCCCAGAGCTTTGTTTTAAGGGCATCCCTCACCACTTGTAAACTCCTAAGGTCCGAGTTATCCAGGGTAGCCCTCCCCTCCAAGTCTGCTTTTTCTTGCGCCAGAGGAAGATATTCTTGCAACCACTCCTTGTTGAAGGAATGAACAATACGATTCTTACAAAGTGAACTATTACTACTCAGAACAGAGCATCCAGGCGCTATTTCAGAAGTATAGCCACTCACCAAAAAAATGAAAATGGACAGAATCCCACGATAATGAAATCAGATGAAAACCCATCTCATCTGATGCAGAAACAGACTTGTTTTCAGGCGTTTCCTGAAAACAGCTTAATTTTCCACTAATCTCAAAGAGCAAGGAAGTTGATTCCAAGCTTTAGAACCTAGCCGGGTAATGGCAATGAATGTTTTCAGCCTAAAGTTGGAAGAAGTTAAAAGAAGATTAGTGCTGGATGATCTGAGAATCCTTTGAGTGCTGTAATGCATAAGGCAATCTGAAAGATATTTCGGGCCTATCAAGTGAAAAGCACTAAAGACAATACTCAAGGATTTGAAAATCACCCGCTTGTGCGCTGGTAACTAGTGCAAGCACCTGAGCCTCTCAGAAACAGAACTCTTGTGAAGGCTTAATAACCAGTCTTACAGCCGCATTTTTGACCACTTGAAGCTTAGGGAGAAATGCCTAAATCAATGTTGTGGTTGGTAGTGTAGGAGATAGCTCCCCAAGTGTCACGGCTTTGAGGCATTCCCATAAGGTGGCAACCGAGGAGACTGATCCCTTAATAGTTTACAGAAACTGGTCTCTCTCCTCACAAAGCTACTCCACAAATCCTTTGTTTAAAAAACCCCAGCATACTTTAGCAGACCTGGGAAGTATTGAAATATACAAGGATGTCTCATTGAGAGCTGTCTGTAAAGCCATTGCGTAGGCTATCCTGTTTTCAGTGTTTATGTTTTGTGAATTTCAGTGGTGTTTTCCAAACCTTTTTAAATCAGTGCTTATCAGTGTTTATTGAGCCTTCTAACCTCCAAAATAGAAAAAAATTTGTTTTTCAAGTATTTATGAAATGTCTTTTACAGTGATTGTTATAAAACACATATTTCATTTAATGGAGAAGTAATGTAGGGTATTGTAGGAAAGTATCCTCTTTCTTGGCATGGTTACCCCCACTTTCTGCCTGTTGTCAGTGTGTTTGACTGCATTCACTGGGATCCTGCTAACCAGGACCCCAGTGATTATGCTCTCCCTCTTTTAACTTGGTAACTTGTACCATTTTCACCCCACATTTGGCATACTGGTACCCCCATGTAAGTCCCTAGTATATGGAACATGGGTACCCTGGGCATTGGGGTACTAGGGGACCCCTATGGGCTGCAGTATGTATTATGCCACCCATAGGGAGCCCATGCAAAGTGTTCTGCATGCCTGCCATTGCAGCCTGCGTGAAAGAGTGCATGCACCCTTTCACTACCAGGTCACTGCAACAGGTCACCGTAAGTCACCCCTATGGCAGGCCCTCCCAGCCCAGAGGGCAGGGTGTAAGTACCTGTGTGTGAGGACACCCCTGCACTAGCAGAGGTGCCCCACAAACTCCAGCTACTTTTTCCTGGACTTTGTGAGTGATAGGATGCCATTTTATGTGTGTACTGGACATAGGTCACTACCTATGTCCAGCTACATAATGGTAACTCCAAACCTAGGCATGTTTGGTATCAAACATGTCAGTATCATACCCCAGTACTGTTGCACGTATTGGAAGTATGATTCCATGCACTCTGGGGGCTCCTTAGAGTATCCCCGGCACTGATACCACCAGTTTTACAGGGTTTTCCTGGCATCCCAAGCTGCTTCCACCCCTCAGACAGGTTTCTGCCCTCCTGTTGCTTGATCTGATCAAGCCTAGGAAGGCAGAACAAAGAATTTCCTTTGGGAGAGGGAGATAACACCCTCTTCCTCTGGAAATAGGTGTTAATAGTTTGGGAGGGATAGCCTCTCCAAGCCACTAGTATGCTTTGAAGGGCACATTTGGTGCCCTCCATGCATAAACCAGTCTACATCGGTTCGGGGACTCCCAGTCCCTGATCTGGCACGAAACTGGACAATTGAAAGAGGAGTGACCACTTCCCTGTCCATCACCACCCCAGGGGCTGTGCTCAGAGCTCCTCCAGAGGGTCCCTGGTTTCTGCCATCTTGAATCCAAGGTTGGCAGGGACCTCTGGGAGCATCTGAGTGGCCAGGACAGGCAGGTGACGTCAGAGCCCCCTCCTGATAGATGGTCACTTGGCTAGGTGACCAGTCCTCCTTTCAGGGCTATTTAGGGTCTCTCTCTTAGGTGGGTCCTCAGATTTGTCTTGCAAGATTTCAGCAGGACTCTCTGCAACCTCCACTTTGACTTCTAGCCACTGGAACCGCAACTGGACCCTCCAGAAACCGACAATCTGCATCCACGAAGACGAGTCTTCTAGCAACATTGGTTCCACAGCTCCTTCCAGCTTCTGCAACATTTCCCCGGCTGTGCATACTCTGAAGGCGGCAAGTCTTCAGTGTGCGCGAGAAGGAAGAAGGAATCTCCCTGGGAGTGAAGGAGTCACTCCCCTACATCCACAGGCACCTGCTGCAGCGACGACCGGCTGCGTGGATCCTGCATCACAGGTGGTGGTCCGAAGTAGTCCTCTTGGTCCTCTCTGCCAGCTGTCCAACTTTGGTGAAGGTAAGCCCTTGCCTTCCCACGCAGGACAGTACCCCTGTGCACTGCGTCTCTTGCAGATGCCAAGGCTTGTTTGCATCTTCTTCAAGGGATCTTCAGGTGACGTGTAGTGCCAGCCCCCAGCAGTCCTTCCTGCGAAGCACAGCCCTCTGCATTGTTATTCTGCAGCAGGGGGTCCCTTTCTATAGTGCTGCGTGGGCTCCTTCTGCGGCTTCAGTGCATCCCGGCCTGTGAGACTCCTGTGGGTGCTGCCTCTTCTCCTGTGGGCTCTCTCTGTTGCTGAGGGCCCCCTCTGACTCCCCCTCCTCGGTTGAGTCCTCTTCGGTCTTGCTGGCCCCCCTCAGCTCCACTTTTCCACGAACGGGGAACTTGCCTTTGCCAAGGCTTGTTGGTGGCATTCCTGCACTGACACCAGTCTGCAATCTTCATTCCAGCAAGGGACATCTTTTGCATCTCTCAGGAACTCTTCTCCGGCTCCAGGGCTGCAGTGCTGACCTGTTCTTCATCAATGTTGACCAACTCCTACAAGTACAGCTGGGTGGGTAGTAGCTCCTACTCCTCCTGGACTCCACTGTGACTCCTGGACTTGGTCCCCTGTCTCCACAGTTCTTCCTCTCCAGGAATCCAACACTGGTTTCTTACAGTCTTGTCTGGGTGTCTTCTTTTCCTTCCTTTTGGGTGGGTGGGGGAAATTTCAGTGATTTACTCCTGCTTTCCTGGTCGCTGGGGGGTACAGTGTTACTTACCTCTGTGGTTTTCTAGTATTCCCAGCTCCCCTCTACACATTCCACTTACCTAGGTGGGGCTCCTGTGTTCGCACTCCATTTTTTTAGTATATGGTTTGGGCTCCCCCTTGGCTCACTATTGTATAACTGCATTAGCACTGTTTTCTAACATTTTCTATGCCTATTGTTGTTTACTAGTGTATGTGATTGGTGTATTAGTTCCCTCATATTGGAGGGTTTCCCTTCTAGTATTTTGTGTGACCAAAAATAAAGTACCTTTATTTTTGTACAAATGAGTGTTTTCTTTCATGTGTGTAAGTGGTGTGTGACTACAATGGATTTGCAAGAGCTTTGCATGTCTCCTAGATAAGCCTTGGCTGCTAAATCACAGCTACCACTAGAGAGCCTGACTTTTAGACACGGCCTACAATTCACTAAGAGGGGATCCCTAGACCTGGTATAAGGTGTAAGTACCGTAGGTACCCACCACACACCAGGCCAGCTTCCTACAGGTATGATCTGTCTTTCCATTTGCAGTGTATGGGGAACTTATGTTGGACTGTTTTAGGCATAAAAAAATCCATGTATTACACTCACTCTGTCAGGACTCTGGTTTACAGGACTACTAGTGGATTATAAATGTATCAGCAGCGGCGGCTGCTGCAAATATCAAGGGGAGGGGCGGGGGATGACCAGGGTGGGGGGTTAATAAATTAAAAAATAAAATATATAGATATATATATATATATATATATATATATATATATATATATATATATATATATACTTACCGTTCATCACCGCCCTCTCCTGCCGCCTCATTTGTCTCCCTTTCTTGTTTTGGTGGCCCAGCGTTTGCTGGGACAAGAGAACAGGATCCCCAGAAATCCTAGCACTGCTTTCACGATCAAGCTATCCTGAAAACAGCATCAGGATTGGTCTGAGTGGCTCGGACTGGCGCTCGGACACAACCCTCATGCCTGTGCAGTTTCTCCAGCTTGACTGTTAAACACAGCCGGTTTGGAGAAACCTAAGTGCGCATGTGTGTTTGGACGGCCATCTTGGACCATCCAAACACACATGCGCACTTTGTGCACTCTCTCCTCACCACACTTCCCTAGGCTCAGCCCGCCCCTCCCTTCACATGCTGCTGGCTGAGCCAGCAGCAGAAAAATAAGACAATATTCAAGTATTGTTTTATTCTTCTGCTGCTGGCTCTTAGCCAGTGGGGTGACGCTCCTCCGCCATTGCGGAGGAGCCGCCCCTGTGTATGAGTGCTATATTCAGATGTTTTAATAAATGGTTCATAGGCACAGTTGCAATTATTCAGCTACTCCTTAATAAATATTATAAAACTGTAGGAATGGTGAACCATGCCAACAGCTAAGTACCTTACAAAATCTTTAAAGGTTGAATTACACCACAAAAATGTATAGCCCTGCCTTCTTAGGCACCTGAAACCTGATGTTTTAAGCGTGTTTACCACTGCTTTGCTGCCAGGGCCAGATTGGGAACCCAAAGTAGCCCTAGTAAATTTTGTCAGACCAGCCCCCATAGAGTGCAGACCGAGCGAGCCTGACCACTACAATTGGGCTTTGGGGGTTTGGGAAAAATGCCAAAAACAGTGCATCCTGCAACATATTTTTCATTTTATACTCAATTGCATTCGTTTTTAAAGCATAGTAAATAAAGACCTTACAGTGCACCAGGATCCAGCAATGCTTATTGGTACTCCTAAATGATTCCTCACCATCACCCTCTAACAGTGCCTCTCATTTCTACATAGTCCCTCTCCTACATGTATTTCATTTGTTTTATAGTGCCTCTGTTACCAGCGTACAGTCATGGAGCACTTTACATCATACACACGTACAGAGACAGTGATTCATACATGTGTAAATCAGTGTGTAGAAAATGTTTCATAGGACGAAGGGGACTACAGGTACCTGATTCATGTATTATTCATACTGGTAGCAGTGGCGGCCGGCAGCTTTAGGAGGGAGGGGGGCAGGCGGGAAGCACACACACTCATTCTTTCACACACACACGCATGCACATCCATTAACAACACTCATAACATCCAAACATGCACGCATGCACGAAACATTAATTTTAAAAGATCACACACACACACTCATTCTTTCACACAAACACACGCACGCACGTCCATTAACAACATTCATAACATTCAAACATGCACGCACACACCAAACATTCATTTTAAAAGATCACACACACACACTTACCTTCAACCTTGGAGGGCCCAGGAGGGTTGGGACTGCTGCCTTCCCTCACTGACTGACCTTAGGTCAGCCAATGAGGGAAGGCAGCGGTCCCAGCCTCCTCAAAGAGTGGGATGGGGTCAGTGAGACTGCTGACCCCACCCCACCCCACCCCACTCTGTGACGAAAGTGTCACTGATTGACACTCGCCCTGGGCGCTTCAGAGCTTAAACCTGGAGCACCAAGGTCGAAGTCAATGGGTGACGCTTTCCTCGTCACCCGGGGGAGGGCCTTGCGGCACCTTTGCTGAGCCGAGGAGGTCACGCCCATAGGAGCTGTGACTTCCTCAGCCCAGCAAATTTAATCTCAGGCAGCCAGGAGTCTGCGCAAATCGCGCATGTCTGCTCCTGGCTGCCTGACCGGAGCATGAAGAGTGTCTGTCAGGCTGACCTTTGTTCAGCCTGACAGACACCCTTCATGAGGGGCAAAAATTAGGGGGGGGCATGGCCCCTCCGCCCTAAAGGACGGGCTGCGCCTGACTGGTAGGCATTTTTAAGAGTGGGGAGTCAAGCTCAGGATTCAGAACGTAAAACAGTGGTTAGGGTTGACTTTACTAATAACAATTTAATTCTACCCAAACAAACCCTTTTTAGGAAAATTAGGATAATCAAAGATTCAGATAAAAATTACTTTCTAATCTGTACCATGCAGTTTCCATGCAGCTCTTTGATGGCAGCTCACTGAGGTAGACTATGATTGTAACTTATGAACTGCACAGTAACAAAAGGATCTCTGTGACAAAAGCAGTATCCTACTGAGCATTCCAAAATACCGTTCTGTGATCTGCATAGTACACGTTCTTTGCAGCAGGTGTATTAACCTTCTGCACTATCCTTAGATGACTCAAAACTGCCACTGGACAAAACCCCAATCTCTCTCCAGCAAGTACATTAATCATCAGAATTATCTTGACACTTTTATCGTTGCCTGAAAATGTTGGATATATAAGGAACTCTGCAGTGCTTTGAAAACTGCTGCACTGCCACGAAACCAGCCTTCAGTAACAAAGGCCATCCTCCCCTCTGATGAACGGTCTAGCCTGTCCGGTCTTGTTTGCTGCACTCTTTGTCTGACTACATTAAGGTGGTGCTGGTGATGTGTGGACATTCATAGCTGGACTGTGTCACCATGACATAAGTCTCTCAAATGCCATAGTAAAGTGCAAATGGGTAAAAAGCCTGGGTTAGCTGACATAATATGACACCAGGCACCTATGAATTTCGTTAGGATGCGGAAGGTCGTATATGATTTCACTACTATCTCATGTGCTTGGTGACAACACTGTTTTCATAGGTACCTGTCACTGCACCTTGGACTGAATGTTTAAAGGCTGGGGTGTTTGGCAGTTGGCCTGCTATGAATACGGCCTCTTAGAAAATAGTGCTGGGGGCGGAGCTTGCCAGGCTGAAACATGGCCTCAACCTAAGCCGGGACCGAGATGCAGCTTTACGGAAGGTACATGATTTAAAGAATTTACGTCATGCAGGTTCTGACATTTCACTTTACCCTCACTTCACACAGCAGGTGCAGGAAGCACAACGTCTTTTTCTACCTGCTAAGAGACAACTACTAAGTTACTGGATTACAGTAAGCTCTACCCCACGAGGCTGCGGGTTATGGAAGATGGTAAAGCGTGATTTTTCAGTGATCACAAACAGCTGCAGCAATTCTTGAAGCATAGAACAGCTGCTGGAGACGGTCGTGCAACACCCGGATCGGCACCAACGGAGGAAGGGGACACCCAGGGCATGAGACTTGACCCCCCACCCTACTGGCTACCCGCAGACATTGCACCGGGGGTGTCCACCCCAGGACCTGAACACTTGCTGTGGCGATACCTTTCTAGATAACACAATCTGTTGTTTCACTCTATTTTTGTCCAAGATACTTACTGTACTTTATAACTGCTAAACTGGCAAGAGTGTTTTCGATTTCTATGCGTAGGCTTCCGGATAGGTATTTCCTGTAATATACTGATGTTTTGTGTGAATGATACAATAACACAATGTCTACCTCAGTTGTTTGCTACATAGGGTAGTTTAAGGCAATTTTTAGTATTCCAAAGACCATTACCTAGAGCACATACTCCAGAGTCCGGTGGCTTGCTGTAGCAGTGCACCATGGGAGGGAGCGGGCCTGGCAACATCTGCCCCAAAGTGTACTCCACCTGTTTTAGTATTGTTTTACTTACCAGAGACGGTAGGTGGGTTAGAGCGGCTAGCCACAAAGCCATGTGAGTTGAGGTTGTACATGGTGTGGGAGGTATAAATGGTTTGCTGTCAATGTTCTTACTTTATGACTTGTATATAGACCTTACATGTAGACCACAGCCAGTCAAGAAGAAGCACATAGTATAAACAGCAGTCGGTGATTGAGGTGGGATGGGGCGACGGGCCCCACTGATTACCCACTATTGAAGCTCCTCACTTGGAACGTCAGGGGACTTAATGATCACAAAAAGGTGTGCAAGGTGGTGGCGTACCCTAAGAGGCATTGAATAGACTTTGCGAACTTACAGGAAACCCCTCGAGCCCCCGGGAATAATGTGTTAACATGACGTAGAATGCAGGGACCTACCAAGAAGCAGGCTTCACTTCACATGCTCGTGGAGTACTGATATAGGTTAGCCGATGATCGGAGAGTCCATATTAAGTAGTCATGCAGAGCCCCAGGTGGGAGGTATGTGGCAGTTCGCTGTAAAAAGAGATGAACTGTCAGTCCTGCTAATTGGGGTCCATGGCCTAAATTATAATGACCCACACTTCTATCATGATTTAAGTGCAAGATTGTCGCAATGGAGTGATCTGCCACAGATTTGGGGCGGAGAATTAAATTGGGTGTTATGCCCAAATAGTGACCGCTGGAGGGGATCCCCCTCCCAGTCATCCATCGCCGGCTGCGCATGCTCTGATGGAAGTAGCGGGTAGAGATGGCCTTGTCTGTGTTTGGCAATATAGATCTCCCACAGGGACCGGATACACACATTATTCCTCAGTGCACAACATACATACAAGAATAGATTTTTGGCTCCTATCCAGAAGTCTTTTGTCAAGGGTGTGCAGCTGTAGCCCACTACTGAGAACTTACTCTGATCATTCTCCTGTACTGTTGGAGCTTGAGCTTTGCACTCAGAAGGCTGCAGCATTCACATAGCAATTCTCCCCTTACTCTCTACTAGATACAGTATTCAGAGATGAGCTGGCCGAGGAGATTGAGGAACTTTTCTGAACAAATGTGGGCTCAGTTAACAGTTTCCTTACTGTGTGGAAGACCTCCAAGGTCTACATTAGGGGTACTGCAATATCTAAGCACGCAGGAGTCCTTGAGTGCCTGAGGGGACACCTGGGTGTCTTAGAGAGAGAGATAGCAGATTTAGAGAGGGGACACCAGGAATTGGCTGCCAACTGTTACATGGGTGACATTAGGGTGAAAGTGGATGAATTCCAAGAGACGCTGCAAAGCGAACTTCACCATTTGAGGATTATGCCGTAGACTGTACTTGTGTAGAGGGGGAGCGCCCTAGTGCCACACTTGTGGCATTGTTGCGCCCTAATTGGGAATAAGATGTCATTATGGAAGTTCAGGATGAGCAGGGACAACTGATTCATAATCTGGAACACATAACGGACAGATTCCGGAGGTATTACACAGAGATATACATGTCGAGAGTACCTCACAATGAAGATATGACTTCAGATTACCTAGAGCATATAGAATGACCTGGCTCACTACCGAGCATAGAGAACACCCAATAGCTCTGCTACAGCCAGCAAAGATACGAGAGGCACCCCAAGAGATGCAATCCAGCAAGGCACCGGGTACCGACAGACTTATAAAGCCTATCAAGATATATTAATCCTTCCCCCGGCTACATTGTACCTGGGGATGGCCGAATTAGGGGCTATGGCAGAAACCACACGGGAGGCATTGATTGTTACGTTACCCAAACTGGGCAAGCCTCCGACACAGTGTTCGTCCTACAGACCGCTTTCTTTATAATATGTTGACACTAAACTCTGTGCTAAAGTATTAGCTAATAGGCTGTCACCTCTTTTGCCAGGGGTGGTGGTGACAGAGCAGGCAGGATTTGTCCCAGGTCGCAGTCTTTCTTTCAACCTTATAATACTATTTGGCACCATGCAGAGAACTGACCCAGAGACCTGAGCGGCTGCAATTTTGTTTGGATGCAGAAAAGGCCTTCCACTCTGTCATGTGGGGATTCATGCTAGCTGTGCTGTGGCACATAGGCATGGGAGACGTGTTCTTGAGCCTTGTGAAGGTGCTATACACTCTACCATTTGCTCACATCAGTGTCAATGTAATAGTTTCTGCTGCTATAGACATAACCAGAGGCACTAGACAGGGCTGCCCTCTATCCGCACTATTATACGCGTTAGTGGCGAAGCCTTTGGCATACACACTACGTGAATACCATGGAAGTAGAGGACTTTGTTTCCCAGGTTACAATTTAATAATCTCAGCATATGCAGATGATACACTGCTCTACATCGTCAAGCCGGAGAACAATCTTACCCCGGTGATACACAAAGTCGTGCAATTTGGGGTTCTCTGAGGCCTTCGCATTAACTGGGACATGCCTCCCATATTTCCGCTCACACCGGCTATGAAGCCTTTTGCATCAGAATACGCTTTACAATGGATGACGAATCAGTATAGTACCTGGGTATCCAGGTACATACAAACCCGGCAGTGGTCCTGCTCGATAATTATGGTAAATCGATACACCGGCTCTAAGAGGCTGTTGATCACTGGATTCAATTGCCACTGTTGTTAATTGGGCACATTGCCATTATGAAGATGGTAGTGTTACCCACATTTTAATCTCTTTTTCAGAATATCCTGCTCCTACTGACTTGAGCGGTGTTTGATAACATACAGTCCCTCCTAATTAAGTTAGCTTGGGCGGGAAAGCAACCAACGATCCACTGGGTAGTGCCCACACTCCACTACGACATGGAAGGCCTCAACGCCCCAGATTTAGCGACATATTATGAAGTGGTGCCAAGCATGTTTGCTCATTAGTGTATACATGGACCACAAGACTTACTGCACCTATATCTTGAGGGGGAGGCTGCACATCCCTACATGCTTTCCCACAAACTGAGACCCCAAAAACGGAGATATAGCGCCTTTGATTCTTTAACTGTCACAACACATGCATGGCACAGTTTACTAGAGCGCCAGACTGATTCATTACTGTATTCACCGGATGCACATGTATCCTGGTGTGCCTAGTTTTCAGATAGCTACACAAGTTGCCCCCACAAGCCGGAGAAGAGCGCCATGAGAGGAGAAAATTGGCACAAGCAGCCAGTAAAACCAGCTCTCTACAAAGTGTGTCCTTAGAGGCCAGGTGGCCTGTTAAAAATGCTCCTGGTGGCTATAGCTCGACAACATGTGTAAAATTAGCCCACAAGCAACACAATTGGGCTCTCGTGGCCTGAGTTGTGGTCCTGGAAAGGCCTGACATTTGACCCCCCCACCCACAGGGAAAAACGAGGAATGGCAGCTGTTTCAGATCCCCTCCAGGGAGTGCCAGGCACCCAGGGGTTGAGACCTTATTGATTCAAATATTTGGGGAGAGGGGCATTGGTGGGGATCCTGCCCCAGAGCATAATTTCGCCTCCTGGGCCCCTACTGCCCTGAGGGATGGTGTAATGTGACTGGGCCCTGGGACCCTCCCATCCCCAGTATTCTGATGTTCCAAGGAGGGCAGGCACAGCCGCACCCAAGTGTCTCTTCTGCTCCATGCGGGAGCAGGATACTGTTAGCTGTACTTTTAGTTTTTGTAACCAAAGAAATGCTGGATGGTTCTCATCGCACTCATGATACAAGCGGGTAGCTGGCGGGATAGCTGGGAATGGGCTCCACATGCTGCCCCTTGGGTACACACAGCCTTTGGCTTCCAAAGTGGGAACACAACACCATGTAAAAAAATGAACAAAGAGAAAAACTCCATGTACCAGAAAAAACACAGAATAGTGGAGCATGTCACACATTAAATATTCACTGTTCCTAAGCAAAGCACTTCATAATGCCCTGCGAGGGCTTCTGGTCTTTCTTGTGGTGCCCCAAGGAAGGGGATGAGCACTACAAATGTAATTTCTAAGTGTTGCGGTGGGAAGCAGGGAATGCAGCAGCCTCTCAAGAAGTGGTTTTAAAAGATTGCCGTAGGTTTCTGTGCGCATTGCGATCCTGACCCCACAAGAGATTCAGGTTGAATTTAAACATTACCAGAGATGTGGCTCAGTGCTCTTTAGCTCGGGTGGCAGAGACCCCCTAGGGGTTGGGTCTGTGGCTACATTATGTGGTCAGAAGGTGAAAAAGAAAGACTCTGAAATGATTTAAAATTTAAAATTCTTAGTGATCATTTTATTATTGAATAATGCAATGCTTATTTTTCTACCAATAATGAGTGTCTTCACACATGGCTATTGACCCCATGGGATATAATAGTGACTTCTAAGATGTGATTATTGATGTGGTGACCCCTTCACAAAGTCAACAGGCCTTCTTTATTTAAAAAGACACCTTGACAAGCCTTGAGAAATCTACTCACCCGCTCACTATGACGAGCTCGATTTTTATCAGGGTGCACTATTTTTAGGGGCTACTGGCCCAGTCTGTGGAGAGATGCCTTTAAATCTTGTTTTTATCTTGTCACATTCAAGGACAGAGTTTAAATGTCATATTATGTCTCCTAACAAATGCTGTTTTCTTTATCCTGAAGATCAGTGTTTACTTTTCTTTCTCTGATTGCAAAGTTAGACTATTTTGTAATGTGAACTATCTGACAATTGTGCTGTGCACACATTTTCAGTAGCTCGTAAATTAACTGTTCAAATATTTCAAAACATATTTCAGAAGTTAGGAAAGCATTTTTTTTGTAATTCTGAAATGAGATGGACAAAAAGGGCCTGATTTAGATCTCGACAGATGGAATACTCCGTCCATTTTCTGATCTCCGTAGGATACAATTGGATCGTAATACAGGAAATCAGTCGCATTTGTGACGGATTATTCTCCTCCACCAAGATCTAAATCAGCCCCTAAGATTTTAGTAGTATAAAACAAAACAAACTATACTTCACTTGGTGATGTTTAAATGTGTTGTTCAAATGATAAATATTTGCAGAAACCCAATTTCTACACTTTATCTTTTCCATGGTATATAGTATTTTTTTTTTGATAAATAATTTTTATTGATTTTTGCAAAAGAAAGAATAACCGTGATACAAACGTCATAACACGATGCCAACGGGCATCCAACATTGGTCGAACCTGTGATCCCAGCTAGCACTAATATTAAAGATAACATAGTATTCAGGAGCCTAGTGCGGCCTCCCATTTCCCCCATATTCTATTATATTTATTCGGACATCCTCTAGCCTCATATACAAGTTTTTCACTCTGCGCACACCAATCCACTCCCTGTCTCCATTTAGCCAATGATGGGGCATTCTTGGCCTTCCAATTTGCCACTATGTCCCTCTTAGCCACTAAGCACGCCACCCCAAGGAAAATTCGATCTGGTCTCCTTAGCTCGATGTCACCCATGATCCCGAGGAGGAGGGGTAGAGGCTCTCTCTCTATATTCTCCTGCAACACCTCAGAAATCTCGCCCAGGACCGCTCCCCAATAGGCTACCATGGCCGGGCAGGTCCACACCATGTGGAAGAAGTCAGCTGTAAGGTTTCTGCAGCGGGGGCACTCCGCGTTGGGGCGGAGGCCTGCTCTGTGTAGTTTGTCGGGTGTGAGGTATGCTGTGTGCAAAAAGTAAGTTTGTATCAATCTGAAACGGGTGGCGATCGCCAGGGCCCGCGGGGCCATTAGCGCCTCACCCCATTCCATCTCTTCCATGGGGCCCACCCACCCCTCCCATCTCTGGCGAAGTACCCCCAGGGAGCCCGAGGTGCCGGAGACCAGGGTGCGATATATCTGGGAAACACCTCCCCTACCTAGGCTCCCCATCAATGCCTTGCCCTCCATGAGGCTGCATTCAGGTATGTTTTCTCCCTCTCGGATGTGTACTGATAAGGCATGTCGGAGCTGGAGGTATCTGTGGAACTGTGTCTTGTTTAATGAAAAGTTTTTCTGGAGATCTTCAAAGGACCGTATGTGTGACCCGTTCCAGACATCGCCTAGTGTGGAGTTGCCTATGTTGTCCCAGTTCCGAAACCCCTCCAGGCCCGCCACCTCCACCAATTGCCTCCCATGCCACAGTGGGGTCTGTTGGGTAAGTCGTCCCCACCACCCCGTCGACTTTTGAGCCGTCCGCCATCCCTGTAGAACCACCCTGGTCACATCTGGGACGTCTCGAGAGATCGGACCTCCATAGAGGGTGTCCAAAATCCGTGGGTAACCCATCGTTTGGAGCTCCAGTCGGTACGCCGGGTCTGTCCACCCACCCCCATCCAGTCATTAATCACAAGTAGTTGTGTTGCGAGGTGGTAGGAGTGGATATTGGACATGCCCAAACCTCCATCATATACATCCCTCTAGCAGGTTTTGAGCGCTAACCGTCGGCGGGCTCCGCTCTATATAAATTGGCGCACCAATGAGTCCATTTCCCCAAACCATTTCCTAGGGATGGGATGGGGAAAATTTTGCAGGAGGTAGAGGAGCCTAGGAAGGATCATCATCTTGTAGAGCGCGATTCTACCGAGCAGGTTAAGGGGGAGTGTCCTCCAGTGTAGGAGATCACTTCTGATTTTTCTGGTTAACGGTGTAATGTTAAGTTCCCATGTCAACTCAGGGAGAAGTGAAATATACATTCCCAGATATTTGAAGCTATTTCTTCGTACTGGAATGTTTCGCTGCCAGTCCACACAATCCCCGGAGCGGTGTAGGGGGAGCAGTAGGGACTTGGCGGGGTTCAGGATCAGCCCCGAGGCTTCCGCGAAGAGGCCCAGGATCTCTAGCACGCAGGGGCCACTTTTAGCCGGGTTGGATAGATATAGGAGGACATCGTCTGCGTATAGCGCCATACGTCTTCTGCACAGGCAGGCCAGGACCAGCCCTCGATCAGGGGATCTCCTCGCAGCAGTATCGCAAGAGGCTCTATCATTAATGCGAAGAGCAACGGGGATAGCGGGCAACCCTGCCGGGTTCCGCGGCCAATAGGAAATGGGTCAGAGACCACTCCATTCACCCGGACTCGAGCTGTCGGTTTGGAGTACAGGAGTCTCACCAGGCCTCGGAATCTGGGACCGAGCCCATTTTTCTGCAAGACCAGTTCAAGGTAAGACCAATCCACTGTGTCAAAGGCTTTTTCAAAGTCCAGCAAGAGTAATGCCAAGTGTGCGTGCGACAGAGTATTGCGATGTGCCATAGCCAGATGCAACCGCCTAATGCAGTGCCTGGTGCTACGAGTGGGCATAAAGCCACACTGGTCAGGGTGCACTAGTGTAGGCATTATCCCTTTCAGTCTAGAGGCCAGGGTCGAGGAAAGCACTTTGATCTCAATGTTTAGAAGTGAGATGGGTCGGTATGCCGAACAATGTCTCGATGGGGGCTGAGTTTTGGGGATCACTACTATTGTCGCCTGGTCAATCTCGGTGGGAAATCGGCCTAGTTTCTCGGCTTTCCCATACATGTTGAGTAAGTGGGGACCCAGTATATCACTGCATTTGCTATATAGCTCTGCCGGGAGTCCGTCAGGGCCGGGGGTCTTGCCCGATGCCAGGCTGGAAATTGCACTGGTGATCTCTGCAAGGCTGATAGTTTCATCCAGCCTGTCTCTTGCCTCCAGGGAGATCCTGGGGAGAGTGATCTCATTCAGGAGGGGAGTCTCTTTCTCAATGGCGGGGCGGGGTGCATTGCATAGAGGTGGGCATAGTAGGACGTGAAACTTTGTGCGATTTCAGCCGGTGTCCTAGAGAGGGCGCCCGAGGGCTCCAAAATCTCAGGTATAACCCTGCTGGCCAGAGGACGCGCGGCCAGCCAATGTAGGAGTTTCCCATTTTTGTCCCCCCAGCCATATATACGGGCCACCGAAGCTCTCCAAATGCACCTGGCTGAATCTAGCATTATGTGTTTAATTTCTTCTCTAACCATAGTCAGCTGTCTCAGGGCAGCGGCAGACGAAGAAGTCATTTGTTGGCGTTCCAGTCTCAGGGCCCTGGCCTCCAGGTCAGAGATCTGGGAGTTCCTGTCCCACTCGCGGGTACGGAGAAGGTACTTGGCATGCCCTCTGAGGGTAGCCTTACAGGCGGCCCATAATGTTCCTGGGGAGCGGACCAACCCCAGATTCAGATCGAAGTATTGAGTTAGTTGATTTCTGATCTCTTGGGTGTAGTCTTTGTCTTGTAAATACCATGCGTTTAGGCGCCATACCGGGCGTTTAGAGGGATCCGCTCCACCCATTCGGACCCGCACTGGTGCGTGGTCCGAGACTCCCCGGGGGAGTATCTCTGCCCCTGTGACACTCGAGAGGTCCAGAGCAGACATGAATACCAGATCAATTCTGGATTGCGTCCGGTGGGCGGCCGACGTGTGGGTGTACCGGCGATCCCTAGGGTGCCAAGTTCTCCACACCTCGCAGAGGCCAAGGCTCTCGGTCCAGCTAGTAAGAGCCGAAGCCCTGGCTAATCTACTGGCCGTGATCTCACCGGATACATCCAAATCCGGATCGAGAACCGCATTGAAGTCCCCCCCCCCAGCAGGGTGGTCCCCTGGGGCAATCCCACAACCACTCGGCGAAGCGAGTGCAAGAAGGCATCAAGTCTCGTCGGGGGGGCATACGCAGATATAAAATTTATCGGAGTTCCATGAAGAGTCCCCGTAGCCACTACAAATCTGCCCTGTGGGTCGGCCTGTGTTGCTGTGATCACCACAGGCAGAGAGCGGTGAAGTAAAATGGCTACCCCTCTAGAGCCCCTGGAGAAGCCTGCGTGGTATACTCTGTCATACCCTCCCCGTATTAGCATGGGGCACCTAGTCCCAAGGAGGTGGGTTTCCTGCAGAAGGACCACTAAGGGGGAGTATCTGCGGAGAGTGTTAAATACTGCTGACCTCTTAATCTTATCCAACAGACCATTTACGTTCCAAGAAAGAACCTGAGTTAATGAGTGCCAGGCGTGAATTGTATAGGTGTTGCATAGGGCTGAGTGTCAGGCTGTGGACCCAGGGACGACCATTTCAAACAAAACAGTGAGATAATAAGGAAGCTAACCAACTTCTTCCTATCTAGGCTAACTTCAAAAAACCCTCCCCCCAACCACCCTCCTCCCCATACTCCCACCCCGGAAGCATCTGTCGCCCAAATACCCAACCAAAACCAGACAGCCAGCAGGACTGTCCTTGGGGTGGAGTGGTGGACCCCTCCATATAATCGGATCAATTACAATTAGTGGTGACCTGCCAAGTCTCGGGTATCCTATAGTAGAAAGGCATGACGCCTTCTGTAGTGACCCTTGTAAGGTCTGCATAGGTGAAACGGACATCTCAAGTCATTTTGGACTCCCATCAGCAGGTGTCAAATGCGTCATATTAACCAAGGACCGGGGACTGGCCCAGGCCGTTATCATCCGCCGTTTGGCCTGAGATCTGAGGCCCAGAAGGGTCCGTGGGTTTCTTCTCTGTTTGTGAGCCAGAATCTCGGATTTCCTCATTGTTGTCCAAATTGTTTGTGTCTTTCGGTCTCCCTCTCCGGGATCTGGTGCGCCTCCGGCTCCTCCGGGGGCCTCCCGGGGTGGGGGGTCCGACCCGAGGGGCCCCCTCCGTGTGCTCCAGGGGCCCCCTCCGGGCTCCGATGCCCTCCTCCGTCAGCCAGCCCCAAGCCTCTTCAGGTGTTTCAAAAAAGTGTGCTCGCCCGGCCAAGAGGACCTTGAGCCGCGCGGGGAAGAGGAGCATGTATGAAAGTTGCATCGCTCTAAGTTTCTGCTTAACGTGTTCATACAACCGGCGGCGGATCTGGACCTCACGGGTATAGTCTGGGAAAATTAAGATTTTATGGTTCTCCCATTGAAGATCTTCCGACCTCCTAGCCTCTTTAAGGATATTGTCTCTATCCTTAAAGTTAAAGAAGCGCGCAATCATTGGTCGTTTTGGGCCGCCCAGTGGGGGGCGCGGGGCCAGTGCCCTATGGGCTCTTTCAATCGCAAACCAGGGCGAAAGGGACTGGTCCGGCATCCATGCTTTAATCCACTTTTCTAGGAACTCAGATGCCCCACCATCCTCCACGCCCTCCGGAAATCCGATGAAACGCAGGTTGTTGCGTCTTGATCGGTTCTCTGCATCTTCCGCACGACGGTGCAGCTCGCCGGTTCGAGTCTGCAGCTGGGCCACTTTACTTCTAAGGTCAGCTAGGTCGTTTTCAGTCTGGGAGACTCTAGTTTCAACCTCGGTGATCCGGCTCACTGCGTTTCTGAGGTCTTGCCGAACCAGACCCACGTCTTCTCGTACTTCCCCGATCTTAGTCTCCACAGCAGACTGTGATGCTTGAATGGCTTGAAGGATGGCACTCACTCCGTCTGGTGCGGGGCCTCCGCTAGCTGTGTCTCCCTCTCCTCACTGGCCCGCCGGCATCGTGAACTGGTCAATCTTTTGCTGGGAAGATGGAGGTTGCTTGTTCGCCTTGTCTCTCCCCATCACGGCATCGGAGACAGGAGTCGGGTAGTTTTCCAAATCAAATCTAGATCCCTTGCACGTTTGCTGTTACTGCGATTACGAGTGCGTGGGGAGAGGCATTCAGGCCCAAACTGTGATCTTCTTCACCTTTGAGATCTGATGAGTCCTGTTTCATCTTGGCCCAGTTGCCAATTGCCATTAGGTATTAAGTGCTAAGGGGGGAGGTAGGGCATCTTTCTTCCCTGACTCCTTTCCCCTCCCACACCCCATTTTCACTTCGAGCCGGTACCTTCAGTAAAGCCTCGACCGGCCCCGGTGTTAATTACGCTGCTCCAGTGACGCCACGAGGTCACTCAGGGCCATTGCCCTTCCGTTAGTTCGGATCGCGGTGCTGATTTTTCAGCCGTGTCGGTAACTTTAGAACAGCCTCATCCTGCCTCGGTGTCTCCGCCGCGCTCCGTGGACCCCCGGCATGCCTCCGCCGACACTCAGGGCACCAGGGAGTCCCTCTCTGCAACCGCCCCTCCGCCGCTCCAGCTCCGGCCAGCGGGGTCCTGGGTACAGCGTAGCCGCTCAGCTCCCTCCGCCGATGTCCCCAAGTTTGCGCACGGCCGCAGCCTCATCCACACGGCGCTCTCTTCCTCCAGACGCAGCAGCGCCGCCCCCACATGCCGCGGGTGCCGCGCTAGGGTCGTAGCCTCAACCCTATCCAGGGTCCCCTTCTTACCCCGTCACACCTCTGTTCCAGCGCGTCCGCGTCCGGGGGGATCGCCGGTCCGGCCCCAGCTCAGCCGCGGAAGTCAGTCCCGGCCGCCATTTTGTTTTCGGGGACGGGACGGTCGCGGCTCGACAACGGGGGCTGCTTTCGCCAGGTGTTCCTCGCCAGAGCCTCCCAGGGGCCCAGGGGTCACAAGGACTGTCAAAACGACGTCTCCGGCTCGGTCAGGCCACTCTAACTACGGGCGGATGACGGAGGGGTCCAGAGCACTCTCAGAGTGCGACCACCATCTTGACGCCCGAAGCCACGCCCCCTCATGGTATATAGTATTAACAATAACATTACATGGGAATGAGAAAGCTTGTGGCCAATTCAAATCTGCCTGTAAATGACAGTGTGCTACCACATCATGCTTTAGTAATATATTTATTGAAATTGAGAGTTTGTAAAAATGAATTGAGACCTGCTGTGCCCCGATGGCAATGCTATTAGTGAACTAAGAGGCAAGTCAGCGGTCTTGCGTACACCTATGTGTGGGCCAGATTTTTATTATCATGGAGCAAAGGCATAGTCTAATAAATCAAATGAAATGGGTGTGTGGCCTGGCTGGACCACAAGATGGCCCTCACCTTGTGAGGCTCGGCGGGATGGGAAAATTAATCCTGTATTTCTCCGTATCCCTGGAGCCATTGGCAGTCGGAGCAGAGCTGGGGTGAAGCCGAAGGGCGCCCGGCCGTTCTGGTGATGACGGTGGTGCTGCATTAAGCCTGGGCTCGCATGAAGGGCAGAGGATCCCAGCCGCTGCTAGATTGCGGCTTCTGGTGTCTCTGTGGGGCTCAGGGCTGCCTGGAGAGGTTGGCTGACAGTGAAGCCTGCCGGTCAGGATTGGGCTCGCATGAGTTGCTGCGCCAACATGGGAGAGCTGGTTGGTCCCAGCGGAGGACATAGGTGCTGCCCGGCAGGACACGCAGAAGAGGTGGGCCACGAGGTGAGCTGGGCCACGTACTGGGCCGGAATGAAGAATGGTGCAGCAGCTGGCACGAATTTGAGCAGACTGTCTGTGGGAGTCAGAGCTGGCCATGGAGAGGATTGGAAGAAGCCGCCTACCTGAGTGGCCTGCTGAGATGCTGCTGGTCAGAGGTGGAGGGCTGGCTTGCGCTGCTCCTAAGGTCTGGAGGCAAACAGCTCAGTTTTAAGGCCCAGGCGAGGAGGAGAGAACTGAATGGAGCTGCCTACCAGTGAGGGCAGCTAATAGGCTGCTGATCAGCAGTGGATTCCTGCCTTGGGATCTACCTCGCATCTGTACCTGGCGACAACCCCACTCTTTGCGGTGCGGGTTATTTGAAATGCTGACCAGATCTGCATGATTCACAATTGGAGGTAGGGGGACATGACTAGAGTGACTTGAGTAGTTTGAAGATGCTTCCCTGGCAGGAGTGAGGACCTGAGAAGTCCTGGGGCTCCGGAGCAGCTCTTGAGCAGGGAAGTGGGGGGGAATGGTGCCTGGTTCAGCACAGCACTCTGATTATTGACTTTCCTTGCCGACATTTGGCTTAGCTGGGCCTGCAGGGGAGCCACTTGAGTTGCGTGCTCTGGGAGAAAAGTGAGGAATGCTGGTAGCTCTACAGTGAAACCTGGAACCAGGGCTTAGAACTGGTGGGGTGATGCAGATGAGCACAGCGACTGCACCAAGTGGAAGGCACAAGGGGGTCCCAGGTAGGAGCAGTGGTGGAGGAACCCAGGCGTAGGGGAGCCCCATCGCAGCTGCCTGTGGACACTACTGGGCCTTGTGTGAGATGCTCCACTCCCCTGCTGCCGGTAGATCTTTGATGTGCCCACCGGGGGCGAAGGGGCTGATCCAGGGCTGCACATTACCTGCGGGGCAGTGGTTCGAACTAGGTGACCACCAGAATAGTGAAAATGGATCATGAGCAAGCGAAACTCAGATGTGAGGGCAAGAAAAAGTCAGGACAAGCTAGCAAAGCAGCCCTAGCTGGCGAGGCATGCAACAGGAGGAGAAGGCACAGGATGCGTCAATCAAGGCTATGTTTTTGGACTTGAAGCAAAGTCTTGCTGGCATTGATGCAAAGCTAGACTACCTCACTGATCGTATGGACTGTTTAAAGGATAGAGTAGACTATCATGATACCCGGCTTGACCAGCTTGAAAGCCGCACTTCTGATAAGGAGGATGGGCCAACACGCATCTGATGAGAAGCTCCTTCGGATGAAGCGAGTGCTTGAGGCGATCTGCAACAAGAACGGGGAACTTGAGGCTCGCTCAAGGAGGAATAATCTGCACATCCTGGGTGTCCCAGAATCTACAGCGATTGGTCAGATGGAGGACTATGTGGAGACCATGCTGAAGTCGCTCTTTTCTAATGATCCCTCCTCAGTGTTGGAACATGCACATAGGTCCTTGGGCCAGAGGCCTCCGCCAGGGACACCTGCTCGTCCCATTATAGTGTGCTTGGTAAACTACAGAGACTGTGATACAGTGCTTCGCCTAGCTCATGAGGGCAGTCCTATCATCTACTATAACAATACGCTCACCATTTTCCCAGACTACACCCATGCTGTTCAGGTGGCACGGACAGCCTTCTTGCCAGTAAAACGCTCACTGATCCAAACAGATGCTAAGAACTCCTTAATATACCCAGCGAAGTTGAGAATCCAGCATAATGGAAGACTGCAATTTTTCGCTGACTCCAAGCAAGTAGCGAAATTTGTAAAAAGCCTCCCAAAGAAATCTGTAGCAGATGTCCCCAGTGGTGACATGGGGGTCGCCTGAGCGATAACGATTGAGAAGTGACTGCGGTGGCAGTCTTTGTAACTGCTGGCTGCTTCTCAAGATATGATTATCCTATATTA
Source organism: Pleurodeles waltl (assembly GCF_031143425.1). Lineage (NCBI taxonomy): Eukaryota > Metazoa > Chordata > Amphibia > Caudata > Salamandridae > Pleurodeles > Pleurodeles waltl. The sequence goes on from NC_090446.1 coordinate 471,517,880, forward strand.
TGACTACTGTATTCGATGGCTTCATGCTCTTCTTTTGTGTCTGTGTAGTCTCCTGTCCACCCATCCCCTTGCTGGGATGGAAGTAGACGGCCTTTCCAGCGCCCCAGAGGATGAGTCCATGTTTACTGTTTGTGGAGGGAATCAGAGTGGGTTTAGGCAGTCGGTCCCATTTGGGGGGCCGACGTGAGAGGTGGGTGGCATGGGGTATTTTCAATGTTGTTGAGTTAATGTACCCCCCCCTCTCCTTTGCACTCCTGGATACTGTGTGACTCTCCTGGGAGGGAGGGGCAACTGCACAGAATGTGTATTATTATACGATGCCTCAGGATACTAATGCTATCTCGAGGTGTTTGACATCTGAGTCACCATAATATAGACATCTGTATGCTGCAGGAGGTGCACTTGGAGGTGAAGTCCATGTCACGCTTGTCCGCAGGGTGGGTGGGTGAGAGCCATGTAGCTGCGTATTCTTGTAACACCCGCCTGGTGGCAATTCTGATCTGCGGAGGGCTACAATGGCGTACCAGGGCAGTAATCTGCGACCCGGGTAGGCGGTATGTTATGCTCTCAGGTACTCTTTGATCGCCCCTTCAAGCTGCTGTCGGTTTATGGCCCCAAAACAGACAACCTGGATTTTTTCACAGAGGTTTGGTGCTTGATTGGCACTCTTGGCTATGGGACGATGCTTTGGGGAGGTGATTTTAATATAGTGCTTGACCCGGGGAAGGAACGCAGCAGCTGAGTGAGACCCCCTCCTAACTAGGCTGCCACAAAAGTTATGAACACTATTATGTTGGAGCATGACTTGGTGGACATTTGGCACACCAAGCACACTACACTTAGGGAGGGTACTTGTATTAACATGGTACACAATAGCTGGTCCCGAATAGACTTGTGGCTTGGTACTAGAGATGCAGGGCTTTGGACGTCAGTGATCAAACATTTACCTCATACATTATCTGATCACTCCCCGGTGCTTTGGAAGCTGTGCATCCCAGAGTGCACGTGGTGGGCCTTTCCGTGGTGTCTCCCTCCGGGTGCACTACATGGAGTCTGTATGGCTAAGCAACATGGCATTCTCCGTACGTTGTGTCGTGGGCTGGCTGAATTAGAGAGCCTGCTCACCATTTTGGAGCTGCGTTATGAATTGCATGATGGTGCGATATTGGCGGAAGCCAGAGAAAAACTGTCGCAATATAATGAGTCAGCGAACCGAGAGGTCAGCTTTTTGTGGAAGGAGGCGACAGCCAGGCATTATGGCGAGGGGGAGAGGGCTGGGAGGTTGCTTGCTGCGCTGCTACACAGGTCATGGGCTAGTGACTATGAGGCGGAGCTGTGCGACGATGAGGGGGTAGTGCATGCGGGGACGGCTGAGGTCCAGCGGATAATGAGGGACTTTTATTCTTTCTTATATTCCTCGATTATTATGCCAGAACCAGAGAAGCAAAAATAATATTTTGATACGATTAGCTTCTTGTGGCTTGAAAGCGGGCATAGAAAGTGTCTGGACTCCCCATTCTCAGAAGAGGATGTGGTTCAGGTTATACGCGGCCTACCCAGTGACAAGGCTCCAGGGTTAGATTGGCTCACTGCAGCCTTTTATAAGGAATATGCAGAGCTCCTGGCTCCATACTTGCTTTATATGTTTGCAGAATCTATGGAGAGAGGTTTGCTCCCTCCTTCCTTAAGAGAGGCACTTACTGTTACCATTCTGAAGCCCGGGAAGGATCCCACTCTCTGTGATTCCTACAGACTACTGTAGCTTATAAACGTGCTAGGCGAAGCTGAATGCCTCCAAGGCTTCAGCCTCTGCTCCCCTCTATTGTGCTGCGGGATCAGTCGGGGTACATTCCGGGCCGATCTACAGTGTACAGCTTACGTACCTACTTAGCGGTGGCCCAGTCGGGGAAACCTGAGCATCGGGCTGCGGCGATTTTTTTAGATGCCACTAAGGCATTTGACTCTCTCAAGTGGTCCTTTCTCTTTGCACACCTGACCTGGTTGGGTCTCAGCCCCAGATTCATCAGATTGATTTGACTGCTTTATTTGAAACCAGTAGCTAGACTGAGAATCAATATCACTAAACCCTTTTTGATATCCAGAGGCACTCAACAAGGCTGCCCTCTTTCACCGCAGCTGTTTGTGGCAGCACCACAATCACCGAGGGCTGGCGTTTCATCAGCGGCCTATTTTAGTATCAATGTACGCCGATAACGTCACCTTGTATGTTCAAGACCTGCACATCAATCTAGATCCCACTGTCCAATAGTTTGTAAGATTTGGCGGACTGTCAGGTGTTACAATAAATCGGTCAAAGTCCGTTATCCTTCCGCTGTCAAAGGTCACAACCGCACACACATCTGAGTTCTGACTACACTGGGCACCTGAGCCTGCGCAATACTTGGGGATCTGGTTATGTAGAGATGTGAAGGATCTATGGACCGAAAATTATAGCTGAGCGGTTTCCTGTCTGGGGGATAAGGTTGAGGCCTGGCGCTCGCTCCTCCTCACGCTTATAGGGCGCATTCCGCTTACTAAGATGGTGGTCCTTCCTACATTTCTATACCTATTTATAAATATCCCCATGCCTCTTACCTCGTGTTTCAGAAAGAGGCTCTGTTCTTACTAACAGCCCTGGTCTGGGCGGGCAGGGATCCCCATATCTCATGGGAAATGCTGACTCAGCCCTTTGAACTGGGTGGACTGGCGTCGTCAGATATGGAGCTGTATTACAACTGTGCCCAGGCACATTTTGCCCTCTTCTGGATCCACCCGATTTGGTACTTACCACACACAGCCCCTGAACAAGACTCCATTTGGCCGTGCAGGCTTTCTAGGGCACTGTACCTCCCTGTATGCCGTCCGCGTGTGACAATTGAAACTGTGGCGTCCACTCGCTTGGCCTGGCAAGCGCTGTTCAGTCGCACATGTGCGCCAGTAATGTATGTGCCGCCTATGCCGCTCATTGACCAACCCACGCTGCCATTGCTTTACCTACGTTCAAATCTGGGCGGCTGTCTAGGCGCAGCACAGTGAGTTTCCCACCCACCCTCTGGTATCCCAGGCCCTGGAGCGGCTTTATTATGCCCCAGCACCTAAAAAGCTAGTTATGCAACTATGCAGGCAGCTGCCCCATCTCTGACACCGCGTGCCAGATCGCAATTGGAGCATGATTTGGACATGCCTTTGTCAGGTGATATTTGAAGATATTGTTGTGCACAAATGCGTTCACT